>NC_135811.1:33162957-33537694 GCF_964213995.1 Mustelus asterias | reverse complement strand
TGTTTTTATATTGGTGTCAATGGGCTGGTTTTTTTTTTGTGTGGCTGGTTTTTGAAACATTGACCCCGCCCAGCCATCAGCAGTTCCAGTATAAACTGGTCATGTTTGCTCAGAACCAACAACCAACCCAGACTGAATTTGGGGGAAAAAAAATCCCCAGCCTGGTCGCTGTTTTGATACACTCAAATGGGCCACTTTTTATGACACAATTTTACGACTTGCTGATGAGGGTATGTGGAAGATAACACTGTAGTAACGGTTAGAAATCTGTGTCTATCTTGGAGGTGTCCTGGTCTCGTTCCATCATGCGTGCGACAGACAGGTCCGCAAATCAGGCTTGGCACCTGAAGCAGCTTGCTGTTGGGTCATTATACGAGTGCAGGCTTCAATCCTGGCTGCCTCTCGAGGCCTCTCCTGGTTTAATGTGCACATAATTTCTAATTGTTTTATATTTGGGCTTCTCTCAAGTTCTGAAGATTTGGCTAAGGAAGCATGGTAAACCAATCTTTGGAGTAAAACACTATAGAGCACTAAAAGAAAACTTCACATTTGTGCGTTTCTCTTTCTCTCTTCCTCCCGCCCCTCATGCATAAAGTTTTAAAACAAAGCCTATTATGTACTTTTTAAAAAGTTGTTTCTTGATCCTTTCCCGTCTCTGTGCATTCTAAGGTGTTGTTCTGATTCTAATAGGGAAAGCAATCAGATAAGATAGTTTTGATGAATTAAGTGGAGTTCCCCTTTCAGGTTTATTGATTTTACACAGTAATATCGACTAATTAAATAATTATGTTGGCAGGAACTCATTGTAAGTACGGTCTTGAGCTCAACCGTAGTATCCTGTTTCAATATCTTTTCAACAAAAATAAATAGCTGTCGCATACACAAATAACGGAAAGTGCAGAAGTTTTCCTCTTGCAGGCAGTGAAAGAATGAAGGCTCCTTGGGTCAAATGAAATGTAAATTAGTGTGAAACACATCAGTCTCCGAATTCATGCAGAAATCCATTGAGAAGTGTCCACAGCATCAGCAAGACATTTCCATTTTGCATTGCTTTCGATCTTGAGACTGGTGAATTAGTGCTAAAATCTCATTGTCCTGGATAGGACCAGAATTCATTAAACTCATTATCACTTATGACTTCTTGCAGCTGTCAGAGGGAGGGAGAGAGAGAGAGATGGATAGAGGCAGAGTTTCATCTGTGTTGAGTTTGAACTGAGGTGCCAGAGTTGAAAGTACACCGCTCACAAATGTATCAGCCAGCTGACTGGAGCGACTCAGTCATTATGGAGTAATTTAAAACAGACAAGAGATTCTCTTTAAGGGATATCTTTCAAATGACTCTTAAAAACAAGATTATGGACTCCAATAAAATCCTGTGAGTTTGCTAAGCACAGAGCATTTATGAGATATTTATTTATAAGAATGTGTGAAGTGCCATTAAGAGAGCCTCGAACATGACCTACTAAGAAAACACCCACTGCATAGTGGGGATATGAGAATTATGATGTAATTACCAGGTCTCAAGATTATTATCTTGTGCCTAAAATAAAACATTTAAACTGAAACGACCCTTATCTCCTCGAGTACTAATTACTTCTTTATCTAAAAGTGCATGCAAATGTTCTGGTTCTGCAGTTTTGAAAGCTTTTGTCTTTCCTGGCCAGATTTTATGTTTTATCATTGTGTAATGTACTGAATGGAGGGGATCTTTCAATTAGCAATAAGAATGAGGACAACATCCAGCCTTTGTACTGAATGAACACAAGGAAATTGGTCTTCCAGTACAATTTATCACTTTATCACTTGTAAACCTGCAATGAGTTCTCAAATAAGTCCAGCACCGTTGACGTCTGTTGTGTAGGAACACTCAGAAGTCAGAGTATTAATGAGATGCTCAGCCAACATAGAAGCCTTATAATGGCATTGATGTTATTTTGCAGCATCCGGATTGATTGAAAAGCGTAGAGCTGCATTGTTCAACTTGCTTACAGCTTATTTAATTTATTTTTCTCCCTTCCCTGTTAGAGAAAAGGCTGCAGCAGCACTTTCTGTGCTTTGCACAGAATTCCATTTGTACAGAAAACATCTGCTTCTTAATCAGTTTTAAAGTTTATTTATTGATGTCGCAAGTAGGCTTACATTAACACTGCAATGAAGTTACTGTGAAAATCCCCTAGTCACCACACTCCGGCTCCTGTCCGGGTACACTGAGGGAGAATTTAGCATGGCCAGTGCACCTAATCGGCACGTCTTTCCGACTGTGGGAGCACCCGGAGGAAACCCATGCCAGGAGAACATGCAGACTCCGCACAGACAGTGACCCAAGCTGGGAATCAAACCCGAGTCCCTGGTACTGTGAGGCAGCGGTGCTAACCACTGTGCCACCGGGCCTTGATAATAGTGTTCTGTTACCCAAGTAGGACAATCTCACAGCTAAGGCCTTAAATGTCTGATTTCGATTTCACTGGGTTTGCTTTAGAACCTTGCTCAGATCAAAGTTCACAGTCAGCAGGAGTTATTGGTGATGGGTTAAAGTTAACCACATTCAGGAATCATTGATCAAGAGTGAAAATAGGAATGAGGGCTCGTTCTTGCTGAGCAAGGTCTACCCTGGCAGGGGCCACTAGGTTGCTTTGTAACTTTGACCGAGCAAGTGGTGGTTACTCCAGGAATGTGAAGAGTTGAACAAGTTGTTATTGCTTCATTGCATGAGATGATGCAATCTGAATCTGGCTTTAATTGTGGGTCCAAATGTCCTGTAATAAGGACTGCAGGCTGCCAGTGAGCGATAGGTAATGTTAGTAACATCTGCAGGGAAAACCTCAGGCAAACTGAACTGGAGCATTCATCATGAAAGCTCCCAGTTGATGTTGATGGTATGGTGTCGTGCAGAGATACAGGGAAAAGGCAGGGGAATGGCACTAAGCCATGATGCTCGTTTGAAGAACCTGTGCAGACATGACAGGCCAAATGGCCGCCTTCCACGCCATAACAATTCTGTTAAATGCACAGTTTAAGGTATGTGATTCTGAGGTGCTTAGAAATGCATTCAGCAAAGCCACGGAGGAGCAATTCTGAGACCTCTGAGATTGAGCAGTGGTATCTGGTCACAGAGACCAATAGCTGCTATTCGAGCTCACCCTCCTAAAGTGGCATGCGCACAGAAGCCATATCCCGTTAGCAGAACAAGCCTCTAAATAAATGACTAGAAATACTCCTAAACACGCAGGGTGTAACTAGAATAGGGTAACTGACTCCACGTACACATCTGAGAACAACTTGTTCAGTAACTCAGAGGTACAAATCCTGCAGAACAGCAAGCAGATCCTCAGAAGATCTCGAGAATCGTCCACATTTGAACCTTACCTGACTTTAACACTGACTGTAACACCATATGCTGTGCCCTCACTTTTCCTTCTGCCCTATGTACTCTATGAACTGTATGTTTTGTCTATGTAGCATGCAAGAACCAATACTTTTCACTCTATCCCAATACACGTGACGATAATAAATCAAATAAAATTACTCATCCCCTCCCGTTCTATCACTCAGAACAGAAGGTGGTCAAAATGTTTATTTTCGTAGGGCGCAAGTGCACAGCATGGATCCTTTTTTGGGTCATATAGAAAGTTTAAATCAATATTCTCCATGTATTGCATTTATAGAATCATAGAATCCGGGGTGGCAAAATGGTTAGCATTGCTGCCTCACAGCTCCAGGGACCTGGGTTCGATTCCTGGCTTGGGTCACTGTCTGTGTGGCATTTGCACATTCTCCCCGTGTCTGCGTGGGTTTCTTCCAGGTGCTCCGGTTTCCTCCCACAGTCCAAAGATGTGCGGGTTAGTTACATTGGCCATGCTAAATTGCCCCTTGGTGTCCTGGGATGTGTAGGTTAGAGGGATTACGGGGATAGGGCATGGGTAAGATTGTTGTTGGTGCAGACTTGATGGGCCGAATGGCCTCCTTCTGCACTGTAAGTAATCATGGAAACCCTACGGTGCAGAAGGAGGTCATTCACCCCATCGAGTCTGCACCGACCACAATCCCACCCAGGCCCTATCCCCATAACCCCATGCATTTACCCTAGCTAGTCCCCCTGACATTAAGCGGCAATTTAGCATAGCCAATCCACCCAACCCGCACATCTTTGGACTGTGGGAGAAAACCGGAGCACCCGGAGGAAACCCACGCAGACACGGGGAGAACGTGCAAACTCCGCACAGACAGTGAGTCAAGCTGGGAATCGAACCTGGGTCCCTGGCCCTGTGAGGCAGCAGTGCTAATCACCGGTGCTGCAGCTGTGAATAATAATCACGGTTTACCTAATCGCTTGCAAAGCTTGAGTTTGATGAAATTTAAACTTGGAAAAAAATAGTGAGTGGTAAATAAAAGCCCAGATTGAGCTGAGATGTTTGTTTTGTGAATCACATCTTTCAAGCTCCATGGTTGAAGGGACCCACACCCTTTAGTTAACTCGTCCGATAATTAGGCATGTGCATACATAGCACCATGAGTGATCTTATTTCCTTACTTTGGTATTTTTCTTCAAATATGACAGTATGTTGCGGACACATCATTTCATGTGTAGTGCAGGGGCACATAGTATGCACGCACATATGCACACACACACACACACACACACACACCCTTCAGACCCATGCAAAGAACAGGATGGTGGCACAGTGGTTAGCGCTACTGCCTCATAGTGCTAGGGATCCAGGTTCAATTCTGACCTTGGGTGTCTATCTGTGTGAAGTTTGCATGTTCTCCCAGTGTCTGCATTGGTTTCCTTCGGGTGCTCCGGTTGCCTCCCACACTCAAAAGATGTGCGGGTTAGGAGGATTGGCTATGGTAAAATTGCCCTTTCGTGTCCCAAGGTCTGTATGTTGGATAGATTACAGTAAGAGTTTTAACAACATCAGGTTAAAGTCCAACAGGTTTATTTGGTAGCAAACACCATTAGCTTTCGGAGAGCTGCTCCTTCGTCAGATGGAGTGGAAATGTGCTCTCAAACAGGGCACAGAGACACAAAAATCAAGTTACAGAATACTGATTAGAATGCGAATTCCTACAGCCAGCCAGATCTTAAAGATACAGACAATGTGGGTGGAGGGAGCATTAAGCACAGGTTAAAGAGATGTGTATTGTCTCCAGACAGGACAGCCTGCATGTCCAGGAGGCAAGCTGTGGGGGTTACTGATAATGTGACATAAATCCAACATCCCGGTTTAGGCCGTCCTTGTGTGCGGAACTTGGCTATCAGTTTCTGCTCAGCGACTCTGCGCCGTCGTGTGTCGCGAAGGCCGCCTTGGAGAACGCTTACCTGAAGATCAGAGGCCGAATGTCTGTGACTGCTGAAGTGCTCCCCAACAGGAAGAGAACAGTCTTGCCTGGTGATTGTCGAGCGGTGTTCATTCATCCGTTGTCGTAGCGTCTGCATGGTTTCCCCAATGTACCATGCCTCGGGACATCCTTTCCTGCAACGTATCAGGTAGACAACGTTGGCCGAGTTGCAAGAGTATGTACCGTGTACCTGGTGGATGGTGTTCTCACGTGAGATGATGGCATCTGTGTCGATGATCCGGCATGTCTTGCAGAGGTTGCTGTGGCAGGGTTGTGTGGTGTCTTGGTCACTGTTCTCCTGAAGGCTGGGTAGTTTGCTGCGGACAATGGTCTGTTTGAGGTTGTGTAGTTGTTTGAAGGCAAGAAGTGGGGGTGTGGGGATGGCCTTGGCGAGATGTTCGTCTTCATCAATGACATGTTGAAGGCTCCGGAGGAGATGCCGTAGCTTCTCCGCTCCGGGGAAGTACTGGACGACGAAGGGTACTCTGTCCACCGTGTCCCGTGTTTGTCTTCTGAGGAGGTCGGTGCGGTTTTTCGCTGTGGCGCGTTGGAACTGTTGATCAATGAGTCGAGCGCTATATCCTGTTCTTATGAGGGCATCTTTCAGCGTCTGGAGGTGTCTGTTGCGATCCTCCTCATCCGAGCACTCCTTCTGCACTGCAGGGATTCTCTGATTCTAAGAACCCTTATTATTAGTGCATTGTCTTTTGCCAGTGTAGAAGGTGTTTTTTTGTTCCCTCTTGCTATCGATGATAATCTAAAAGGCCTCTTTTGTGATGCAAGCTTTTGCGAATCCCCTTGCTGACTCAACGAGCAGTCACATTTTCACAACATGTTCAATGTTGAATTAATGTACTGTGCACTATTTATAGCAGTCGTATTCCAGTTATGACAGTTAATGAGTGACTCAGCATTGTTACTATAAGTTGCAGCATATCCGACCTCCAAGAAAGCAGTGATTAAAGTTGTGCGAATTTGCAAATGCGCGAAAGAAAGTGGGGAAGAACTTGCAGGACTGAGAGGAAATTAAAAGTTATACCTGGATGATTAAAGGAGAATTATGTCCAATAATTATGGGGGAGGTGGGGGGAACAAGATTGATGATTCATTGATGTTATGACAGAAAAGTGTGTTGGTGTTAAATCATGACAGTCTTTATTAAGGTATCCTTAAGGCAGCATTGCTTTGGTTCTCTGAGTCAGCAGCCAATTCCTTCACATACCGCAAGGGATATCACTATCCCCACAGTAAAATATTCCACAGTGACGTACTTCCTGCCCTGCAAATAAACATATTTCAATAGAGATACATAATTGAAAACCATTGACGTGCATGAACAAGAGAAAGTTTTGAACACATTGATGTACCAGGGCTGAGGGAAGAGGCTTTAACTGCCTCTCTCCTCTGATTTGGACCCTGGAATCTCAAATTAATTGAACCGAAAATTGAAAATGAACATAGGAGTCAGGAATAGGCCACTTAGCCCACTCCTGACTCACACTTGCCATTCAGTAAATCATGGCTGACTTCATTCACAGTAACTGCAGCAAAGAAACTAGGTTCTGTGCATTTCTCCACTTCAATGTTGTAATATTTGGCATTAACAAAAATTAAGCAGTTGAAGACTGAAGGGTATTACTGTCCTCTTCTGAAAGCACTCGGACAGGATAGTCTCTTTAATTGTTCCAGCAGTTAAGTGAAAACCCTTTACTTCATCTCCCTTGACAGATGTCTACATTCCGAATTATCAGGAAGCTGGTCTTCTCCAGCATGTTATATATGTTAAATACCAATGAAACTGTTCTAGTACAAGTTCTGTGCCATGATTCAGTATGCCCTCCCATTTCCCTGGCCATTAATGCAGTTTAATATTATAGACCAGCGTGTTAACAATTCTTCAAATTTCTTGGGTGTAAGAAATATTTCCTTTGGCTGTGTTATGAATATAAAAGTGCATGCACTGCAGTATTACAATAGCATATAATGATCCAATCAGTTGCAACAGCAAACTGGTCTTGGCTTAGTTAATATGGGTTAAGTAATTAGACTGACAGCATTTATTTCCAATGTCTATCTGGTCTTTTCATACATTGCGATATGCAATTAAATTTATATAAAACAAAGAAGGTTACGAGGAGATCTGGTAAAGGTATTCAAAATTAGAAGAGGTTTTGGTAAGCGAAAAAGGATTTCTGTTGGAATAAAATCAGACAGATCACCTGGGCAACAACATTAGCACAAAAACTGACGATGGGCACACCCTAATAACCCTGCCAAGTCCTCCGTACTAATATCTGAGGGCTTGTGCCAAAATTGGGAGAGCTGTTCCAGAAACTAGCTTGAGATAATCATATTCACCAAATCATACCTTAGAGCCAATGTCCCAGACACCACCATCCCTGGTCATCGCAGAACAGACCCAGCAGAGGCGGTGGCACAGAGATGTCCATTCAGGAAAGAGTTATCCTGGGAGACCTTAACATTTGGCGGAATTTTCCAAAAAAAAGACAAAATAGCATCTCGGGCGGGAAACCTGTTGTGATTTCCGCCGCTCAGGTGGTGTGATCCTGATCACGATCTTCCAACAGTTTGTAATTTATTTACAAGGGGAGGGAGAGGGACCAGGCTTAAAGACGCCAGAAAGTCTGCTCCTCTGAGATCGGGAGGCCCTTCCTAAAGTGTGCCCCAATATCAAATTAATGTTAAAGATGTCCTCCCATTGCCCCCACCCCCTACCCCCATCGCCGGCACACTGTTGAGCCAAGATAGCACTGCCAGGTTGCCATTGCCATATGGGGCAGTGTCAGAGTACTGTCCAGCCATGTCCCTGACCCTTTGGACTACACTGGCCTCCGAGTCCCCGGCGTGGTCATCATGCCTGGTCTCCGTTTTTGAAGTCATATATGGGTCAGGAAACCTCCACTCAGGTATGTCTTGTCCACAAAAAACAAGACCATTCCAATCTGGCCAATTATTGCCCTTTCAGCCTGCTCTCAATCATCAGCAAATTGATGGCACGTGTTATGGAAGTGCTATCATGCAGCACTGACACAGCAATAACCTACTCAGTTTGCGTTCCGTCACTCAACTCTTAACCTCAGTACAGACTTGGTTCAAACATGAATAAAGGAGCTGAATTCAGGACCTTTGAGAGTATCCTTGACCTCAAGGCAGCACTTGATTGAAGGTGGCATCAAGAAACTCTGGTAAAATTGATAACAATGGGAATCGGGGGAACCTCTCCAGTAGTTGGAGTCATACCTAGCAGAAAGGAAGATGGTTGTGCTTGTTAGAAGCCAGACAGATGCAGGATGTCATTGCACGAGTTCTTCAGGATAGTGTCCTCGGCTCAACCATCTTCAGCTGCTTCATCATAAGAACATAAGAAATAGGAGCAGGAGTAGGCCATCTAGCCCCTCGAGCCTGCCCCGCCATTCAATAAGATCATGGCTGATCTGAAGTGGATCAGTTCCACTTATCCGCCTGATCCCTATAACCCCTAATTCCCTTACCGATCAGGAATCCATCCATCAGTGACCTTTCCTCCATCAGTGACCTTTCCTCCATCATAATCTCCGAAATGGGAATGATTGCTGAAAACAATGTTCAGCACCATTCACAACTACTCAGTTACTGAAGCAGCCCTTGTCCAAATGCAGCAAGACCTGGACAACATTCAGGCTTAGGCCTGTGTGTGGCGGGATTGTTACTTTCCATTTAAGTACCAGGCAGTGACCATCTCCGACCCAAGAGAGAATCTAACCATCGCCCTTTGACATTCAATGACATTACCATTGCTGAATCCCCCAGCTATCAACAACCTTGGGGTTACCATTGAGCAGAAACTGAACTGGGATAGCCATATAAATATTGTGGCTCCAAGAGTGGTCAGAGGTTAGGAATCCTGTGTTGAGTAACTCTCCTCCTAACTCCTCAAAGCTTGTTCACCATCTACAATGCCAAGTCAGGAGTGTGATGGAATACTCTCCACTTGCCTGGATGAGCGCAGCTTCAACAACACTCAAGAAGCTCAACACCATCCAGGACATAGAAGCATTGGAACAGGTGTAGGCCATTTAGTCCTGAGAGCCTGCTCCACTATTCAACTTGATGGCCAATCATCTACCTCAGCTCCATTTTCCCGTGCTACTCACTATCCCTTGATGCCAGTAGTGTCCAGAAACCTATCGATCTCAAACTCAATAACTGAGCTTCCACAGCCCTCTGAGATAGAGAATTTCAAAGATTCACTACGCCCTGAAGAAATTTCTCCTGATTGCAGTACTAAATGGTGTGCCCCTTATTCTGAGACAATTTTCCCTTGTTCTCAATGCCCCAACCAGGGAAAACATCCTATCCAACAAAGCAACCCACTTAATCAGCACCCACACACCACCTTAAACACTTACTCCTTCTACCATCAACTCACAGTGGCAGCAGTCTGCGCCATCTGCAAGAAGCTCCTTTCGTATGAGGAACGGTTGAGGACTCTGTGTCTGTACTCGTTGGAGTTTAGACGGATGGGGGGGGGGGGGTGGATCTTATTGAAACTTGCAGGATACCGTGAGGCCTGGATAGAGTGGCAGTGGAGAGGATGTTTCCACTAGTAGGAAAAATTAGGACCAGAGGGCACAACCTCAGGCTAAAGGGACGATCCTTTAAAACGGAGATAAGGAGGAATTTCTTCAGCCAGAGAGTGGTGAATCTGTGGAACTCTTTGCCGCAGAAGGCTGTGGAGGCCAGGTCATTGAGTGTCTTTAAGACAGAGATAGATAGGCTCTTGATTAATAAGAGGATCATGGGTTATGGGGAAAAGGCAGGAGAATAGGGATGAGAAAAACATCAGCCATGATTGAATGGCGGAACAGACTCGATGGGCCGAGTGGCCTAATTCTGCTCCTATGTCCTATGGTCTTTTCCAACACCTTCCAAACCCTGCGACCTCTACTAGCTTGAAGGACAAGGGGAGCAGAAGCATGTGGGTTTCCTGCCAAGACATACACCATCCTGTCTTGGAACAATATCACTGTTACTTCACTGAGGCTGGGTCATAGTCCTGGACCGCCCTTCCTAATACTGTGGGTATATGCACGTCACAGAGACTGCAGCACTTCAAGAAAGCAGCTCACCACCGCCTTCTGAAAGTCAACTAGGGATGGGCAATAAATGCTGGCCTGGCCAGCGACGCCCACATCCTGTAAATGTAATTTTAAAAAAATGGACTGCAGTATTTCAAGAAGGCAGCTCACCACCACCTTCTCAAGGGCAATTAGGGATGGGCAATAAATGTTGGACAAGCCAGCAGTGCTCACGTCCCATAAAAGAATTAAAAAAACCAGGAGGCATAAATTTAAGATCACCACTAAAAATAAAGGCACTGATTAACAGAGTTTCTTTCACACAGTAAACTAGGACAGGAAATGTTCTACAAGAAGCAGTGGTCGAGGAGGAATTCACAATTGCTATTAAAAAGGAAGTAGATAAACATTTTGGAAAATGAAAAGGTCAGGGTAGCTGTACGGAGTAGAAAACCCTTTTGGGATCCAGCAAAGGCACAGTGGACTGAATTGCGTAGATCTGTTTTTAAATTCTTTGTATCTTTACATTGGCAAATGGACAGCAATGCTGATTTGATCTTACTAAATGTATTCACCAAATTATTTAAATCTATTAGCTTTTCTCACTGAGCATGCTACTTTAAAAAGAAATCTGCTTTCTCTGAATGGAGAGTCTTCTGAAAGTTGCAAACTGTGTTCTCATTTTCAGCAGATTTTGTGACTGCGGGGCAGCATGGTGAGATAGTGGTTAGCGTTGCTGCCTCTCAGCGCCAGGGACTCGGGTTCGATTCCCGGCTTGGGTCACTGTCTGTGCGGAGTCTGCACGTTCTCCTCGTGTTTGCGTCCGAGTCCTCCGGGTGCTCCGGTTTCCTCCCACAATCTGAAAGACGGTTAGGTGCATTGGCCGTGCTAAATTCTCCCTCGGTGTACCCGAACAGGCGCCGGAGTGTGGCGACGGGGGACTTTCACAGTAACTTCATTGCAGTGTTAATGTAAGCCTGCTTGCGACACTAATAAATAAATTTTAAACTTTGAATGCAGGAATTTGTAAAAGCAGGATCAGTGATCCAGTAGCAATGTGATTATCACCGCAAGTATTTAAAACAATTATTTTGTGGGTCCTTATAAAAAGTAGATGAAGTCCAGTAGAATACTCTGTGAAAGCCAGATTCGAAAGTCTGCAATATTGCAGCATGATCTCAGCCCCTAACATGGTTGAGAGCATGTTATTCCAGTGTGGTAGCAACAACCTTTTTTTTACCAGAAGTGGTTTCTTTTTGTTCTGTTATCTTAAACCAAGGAAAATTGAAGCCATATGTTCGGCAGTTGTGTTCAGCATTGCCTCTCAGACCCCCTCCAGTGACCCAGTATGTTGATTATTGTTAATTACAATGTTTGCTCTACACCAACATACTTTAAAAAAAATTTCTTTAAAGTCCATTTCTTTTATCATTGGAGTTTTTTCAAATAATGGCAGTAACCTGCTTTGTGAATATTGCGAATTGGTCAGGTTTCTGGGTGATAATTTGTGCCACTCCTGTGTGTGATCGCTGTCACAGATAGCGTCAGAGGCTGAGTGAATCCTGAGTTGTTACTTTATAAAAGTCGACATAAACACTTCTGAGAATAGCGGAAGAGAAAAATGATGAATAATGATAAATATTTGTGGCTGATCATTCAAATTCCAGCTCTAATTTCGGTGATCTTGTTTTAACTTCTGTCCCACAAGGCCGTCATGGCAATATCTATTACGTGGGCCTCTTTGGGCTGAACAGTACATTTAATCAACATATGAGTTCCACATTCTCTCGAGCAATGGACGTTATTGTTTGACTATCCATCAGTCAAAATACCCATCTGTACTGATTGGTCTGAGCTTACAACATCCAATTGTTGTCGTGACAGCACGATGCAATGATATGTTGTGGTATGTGGTGCAGCTTAATTGAGTCTGAGTTCTACTCTTGTAATGTGTCAGTGCATTACTTGAATAGTTAATAAATGCATCACAAGGGAGGCACGCATGGGATTTAGTTACATATTTACCTCCAGCTTTGCATCAAAATCAATATAGGTTCTAACCCCTGACCCTCACCGCAATGGTGGTGGATTGGCCGCGAGTACAGATGGCAGACTGGTTTCTTGGGCATCTACTTGAGCCGTTGAGCTGCTTATTAATGAAGGTCTCACAGAGTCTCATGGGCATGTAATTATTATGGTAGCAGAAAAGGTCACAAGATATGAGGAGGGCTTCTGACCTTGACTTGGCCAGTGTTCTAGCTGAGAACTATTGTCGTCTTGGCTTTGTGTATGTGAGACACAAGGCTTTGTTGCACACTGAATAGGTTGGTTAACCTTTAAATGACTGGAAATGCTGCACATGGTCACTTTCCCAGTCAGCGTTTTATTGCATAAGCAAGTGAGAAACCACCATTGTGCTGTTTAAGAACCTTTCACACTCAGGATGATGTTCAGTGAAAAGATTTTTGATATAAATTACGCTTTGTGTTTATGTTGGGAATTGTAATCTTTTTTTTGTGGGATAGTGGGATTTCCTGACAAAAACCCGATTGTCCTTTTTCACCAGATTGATGTAAGTTCTGGGATAAGTATCAGTGCCGTTCCAGTTTCACTGACTACTCTTGTGTCTTCACCTTTCTTTTCAGGATTTGGATTAGAGTTATGCACTTCAACTCCTGTGGATTCACCTGAATTGTGAACGCCTCAATCCCTGTTTGCTTGTTATATTGAAAGGAATTCATTCATTAACTCTGCTGATGTCTCTGATGGACAAGCACAAAGTGAAGCGGCAACGATTGGATCGCATTTGTGAAGGTAAGCAGATTGTACAGTCATTGTGTCTTTAGCAGTAACTGCGGGTGATCATTGAAGAATCCCTAGATTGCCTGATAAACTGGCCAGACAGCTTTCCTAAATTTCAGCTGGAAGAACGATTTGAAACTAGGCCAGATCCTATGTTGTATTTGTTTCCACCATAATGGCAGTGTCAGGCTGGCTCAATGATGGCCATGAGGCTTCACACCAGGTACACGAGTACACGACATTTCAGCGGCATTCTGAGTGAGTTCGGCATTAATGGAGGTGCTATCATTTGGATGAGATGTTAAATTGCATCCTGGTGTGTATTCAAACAAACGTAAAAGATCTCTGACACTATTTGAAGAAAGCAGGAGCGTTTTCCTGGCATCCTGGCCAACATTCCTCCCTCGATCAGCATGACCAAAGCACATTAACCTATTGTTTGTTAACTTGCATCTTGAAAATTGGCTGTTGTGTGCACAGCAACACGTATTACAGTGCAAAGTAAGTTGGCTATGCATTCCTTTGGGACATTCTGAGCATCTAAAAAGTGCCAGATAAATGCAAGTTCTTTTAGTGCCGCACTGTAAATGCGGGGATAACAATACCCTATTAACATAATACAGTCACCTCAACCTTTACGAAGTTTCTGGTTTGCATGGACCTTTCCAAACCCCATACTGTAGAATGTCTACAGCCACAGTATAATTTACTAGGAGCAGCAATGCAGAAGTGCTTGTGCAGAGAAATAGGCAGAGAAATTGGGGGATAAGATGAGTAAAATAGACCACCCAATATACAGACCCCTGACTTTCCTTTCCAAATAAGATGGAGAGTAAAATGGTGACGGGGCAAATAATGGGTATAGTGTATAATGGGGCAGCTGACCTGACCTAGCTTGTTTTACATCTCTATTGCAGTTGAGAGAATGTTTACCCCTTTTGTTGGCTCAGTAAATAGTGATCAACACACCCCAAGAGATGATTGAGTGGAACAGGCAGAGGGTAAAGCTGGGCATTTCTGGTAATAGATACAATATTAACATGACCATCCGTTGTAGACTGAGTTAGCAAGTGCGAGCCTATGAAAACTTTGGAATCTTTATTCATGTTTAGTTGAATAAAAATAAACTTTCCAATTTCAATGGACAGTATTTTTAGCTGCATAAAACAGTCTATGAAATTCTCCGTATGCTTCAAACATTATTTGGTTGTAACATCCTCCATGTGCTTTGAACATTATTTGGTTATAACAGAGTACAATACCCTTAGACTCTACCTACGTGGGTATTCTACTTCTGTCGATTAGAGCAATGGGAATGAGTAAGATTCCTGTAGAATCTGGACAGATGTATCTATAGTTGCCTCTCTTCCGGCCAGCTATTCCAATATTATGTTCCGTAGCTTGAGCCAATTTCATGAGTCTACACACTCCAGATCATTACACTGGAAGATGATTCAATTGTGATACGATGGCAAAAAGAATCAGCTTGACCTGAGTGTTCTGCGTGTCCACACCTGACCTTATTTCGACTGCATCTGAGACACGTAGAAGTTAATCAGGACAGGCAATAGCCCAGAGACAGGTAGATAGATGTGTAAATTAGTTCTGCCTCTGAATAGCCACTAGTGAAAGATCACAATCACCCACTCAATGACTGCATAGGAATATGTGCCCCCAATGTTAAGGAAATATTATTATCTGGTCTCCTAAAGCACTTCCATGTTGTATTCACGCCTCTATGAAGTAATTTAGAAGCCTCCAGTAACGTTTGCTCCATCAAGACATTTGTATATATCAGCTTTCTTTGTTTAATTGTGACAGACAGATCTCCCAGTGTGCAGTTAGTGAGTAAGTCTGGACTTTCACTTAAGTATGCAGCAACTACAATGCACTTCATGCAAGTCTTTGGCATTCATCAATCATGATTTATGTAACCCTATTTTGCATTCATGCTATTTCGCATCCTTTTTGGTTTGATTTAGCAGGGCCTCTGATTCCAAGATTAAACTTGCCATTGCCCCTCTGGGTTAAATTCTTTTAGCCATTTGAATCCATTTCTGTATAGCTTCTTGACCAGAATAATGAGGACTGCTCAGTGGCTTTGTGCACCATCACACAGAAGCACCATGTCCCAGCTTCACTCCCCCACTCTCTGTTAAGATAGGCAGTAGGTTTGGAACAGTTGGCTGCAAAGTCTTGAGGGCACGAATAGGAGGAATCAGCAGCCAGGCTTCCTGCTCCCATTGTTATGCAGTGGCCCCTGCTGGCAAGTGCACTGCATGGACAATGACTGGAGGAGTGCACCGGGGCTTGACTGTGACTCTCCTTCTGGTCAAGTAACCCATTAACACTCGATAGGGTTCAAGAATAAAAGGCGGGAATTTGGGTGCGCTGCTGGCAGGCAACATACACCCACGAAACTGTACCCCAGAAATGTAATTCCCAGACAAACTGCTGAACATGTTCTATTTAATCGTATTATACACATTACAGCCATAACTCATTTGTAGTTTGGCAAAGGCCCTTCCTTCCCAGTGATTGTTGTGGGGGAAAACAATGCTGCTGTGTGGCAAGATGTGAAAGAAAGGCAGCGTTCCCATGGCATGTCTTTCATTTGTTCTTTGCTTTTGTATCAAAAATATTTAAAGCAGCTTAAGAGTCCCTCTTGCCCATGATATGTTAAAGTAAGTTTCATCTACGTTTGAGGGTAATCGTGCTTTGTTGTTTTATAAATGTGGCTTTGAAGCCAACTTAAAAGAGAACAAATGAGCAGACACTCGGCTTTTTGAAATTTGCCTTTCTGTCAGATGTTTTTCATCAGATCTGATAGCTACAGATTTGTGAATAACTGGAATGAGGGAACAGGAATGGCAGTAAAAATTCCACGCTTGTGGATTTGATTACGACTGGAGATTATTTCCAGCTGCACGCTTTAATTTGTCATTTCCTCTTAAAGGGGAACCAGTTCACTTAACCACATTACAGCAAGTTGTGCAGCTTGAACCTGGGGCAGAGGTACCTGCAGCACCTCTGTCCATTTAGGCAGCGGGTAATGAAGTCGAATCTGATTGAGGATCAGCTTGCTACACTACAATTTAAACACACATGTAATGAAGTTGTATCGAATCACCTCTCCCCTCTTGCTCTGCAATTACGCATTGAGCTTTCAGTCTCATGGTGTCAGTGTGCTTCCTCATACAAAGGGTGACACACCCACAGTGGTTTTGAGGCACTTGCCTTCTGTCAGGTAGGGTCTAGGAATAGATCACCTCTCACTTCTTTGTGTTGGTCAAGTGATTCAGCAATCCTATAGGGAAGACATGATGTGGAGATTCCAGCGTTGGACTGGGGTGGGCACAGTCAGGAGTCTCACAACTCTGGGTTAGAGACTCACCCGATGAAGGAGCAGCGCTCCGAAAGCTCAAAATACCAAATTAGCCTGTTGGACTGGAACCTGGTGTTGTGAGACTTCTTACTATAGGGAAGAGGCAAACAGTTCAAGGTACACAAGAGGCATTGTTGTTAAAATGTAAAATTGAGTAATTCATGCAAAATACATTAAAGCCCTGATTTTAACTGGGAGATGGAATTAAATGGGTGGTGGGGGGTAGGTGAGATGGAAGAAGAGGCAAGTGCCCCACAGATCTCAGCAGCATCCAGTCCAGCTGTTTTAACTCCCAGGTCTCATGTTCAGGCTGCTAGTCCAAATGGCCAGCTAACTGGCAGGAGAGGGATTTCCGATGGCAGGTGGCTTACAACTGGTAACAATGAAAGCTGCTGGGGTGGAATTTCTAGAGACCTTGAGACAGGGGAGGGTGGGGCCCGAGGCTTCCACTTTTCTTCGTTGGGCCCTGAGGAGCCTCCTGACTGCACAAGGACAATGCGAACCTTCCCTAGTTGGGCCTAATCTGGACCTGGGTTCTATTCCTGTTCTTGGTGTGAAAGGCCCATCAGCCTCTCTGCTCACGCCAAAGTTAAACTGCCAGCTGGGCCTGAGGATGTCGGCCAGGTTGCTGCATGTGCCTGCTGTCTGTGCTGAAGCAGACTAAAATAGAAGGCAGTGGTATTGATGGAGAATGTGGTGGGTTACTTCCTGTTGGGCATGTTTTCAGCAGCAAAGCGCACAAGATAAAACTGGTGCCCGACCCACCACTTGCCCATGCACTCCCCCAGCGCACCCCCATAACATAAGGAGCACCGGAATCGTCCAGTAACCCCCCCCCCCCCCCCCCCCACTCTTAATATTCTGCTCTCCCTGATTTTTATCTCTGGTTCTTTCTGGGTGGGTAATGTCAAAATCGGCTGCTATCAGATGTTAGATCTCGCCTCTGAGTCAGGAGGTTACGGGTTCAAACTCCACCCGAGAACTTGAGCGTGTAACTTAAGCAGATATTCTGGTGCAGTAGGAAGGGAGTGTTGCATCTCCGGAGCTATGACATCTTTCACACGAGATGATGTATTCCAGCTGCCTGCTCCTTTCGTCCGGGTTTCAGCTAAAAGATCCCGTGTCCTGGCATATTGATCATTCCTCTTGCTGATCTTTCTGCCGTTAGCCGTATTTGGCCTCTACATTTCAAAGTAATTCATTGTCTCTTGGGAGATTTCAGAAGTATGATAAGGTGCTATATAAATGCAAGTGTTTCTTCAATGCTGACTGCTGACTACTTGCTTTGAGAAAATGGCTTTATTGCACCTTGTGGTTGTATTTGAAGTTTGTTGCGCTCTGTTACCAACTGTGCTTATATTTTTGTTGAAAGTTAGGGATGAAAATTTCTTGAGCAAAGCACATCTGCCGCTAAGGTCGGTATCAGAAGCTGAAGCAATCATTTGCCCCAATTAAGTTGCACCTGTCCAGGAAGTAACTGAACTGACCTCAGATGCATAGACACCAGGAACTGTTTCACAGCAGAAACCCAATCCTTGATCTCTGCCAGAGTCCCACTAATTACAGAGGCCTTTCAGTTGCTATCTCTTTGAAACTCAGTTTCAAAAAGTTATTATTGCATTTAATTTTTGTTCTTTTCCTCTGATTTTATTTCTTTCTTTCTTTGCACATTTGTCGTTCATGAAATCATTGGGGAAGGGTAATTAGCCAGAATTAGGAAGGCCATCAGTGTGATAGCTCTGAATTAATGTGATTGAGGTACATGTATTAACTGGGTATTTAAAGCAATTGCACCATTTTAACTGCGTATATTAATTTAGGTCTGTGCCACCAGTGGTAGACTAATTCTTCCAACAATTTCACCCTATAATATCTGGATTCATTGTGTCGAGAACAGTTTGAGATGTTTAACAAATATACCGTTTAAGATTGATTTTAATATTCTGTGTTGCTCTTTCATTGTAAAGTATACTGATCATGAGTGTCCTTAAACTGCTGTTGGCAATTGGCGAAAAGAAGCTGGAGACAATTAATCATCAAGCAGTATATTTTTTATTATACTTTACCATCTGGATAGGCAGTCAGGTGGCTGCAGTCCCTAACGTTCACTTTATAATGAATGTTACAGTTGTTTTATCACTTGTTTTTGGTACAGTTATTTCAAAACTGTAATTGCTGCTTTGCCGTGTCCCGGTATCCCAGCTGATTTGCTTCAGTATGTACACAGTGCTGGATTGATTGACTATGCTAATAGTTTCTATAATACCAGTGCTTCGTCCCAAAGCAGTTCACAGGAATATTTTCATACTGAATTCGACGCCAAGCTATGTGAGGAGGTATTGGGATTGGGGTCCAAAAGCTTGATCAAAGAGGGTAGTTTCTAAGGAGATTCTTGAAGGAAAAAAGGAGGTTTACTGAATGGCGGAGCAGGCTCGAGGGGCCAGATGGCCTACTCTTGCTCCTGGTTCTTATGTCCTTAAGGTGGAAATTCTAGAACTGAGGGCCTAAGCAGCAAAAGGCGTGACTGCCAATGGTGGAACATTTCAAGTTGGGCTGGAGAAGGTTACAGACATGGGGAGGGACAGGATTTGAAAGCAGGGATGAGAATTTAAAATGTTGGTGTGGCCAGTCGTGCAGCTGGTGCAGTGATTTATCTCAGCCATAGCAACTAGAAAGCCCCTGGAATTGAACCCTGAACATCCGGATACTGAGTGATAATTGCATTGGGATTGGCTGTGATATACCTACACAGTGAAATAGCTGGCGGATACTTTATTCCTCGATTTGGACCTGAAGGACAGCCATTTGGAATGAGATAAGAGAGGCTGCTTGATGTTTCTGTGACTGCCTCAGAAGTTATCAGGAGAGAACGGGGCACAGGGAAAAGCTACACAACTGTAATGGCGACATTTCGGAAGTAATTCGGTGGTTGTAAAGCACCTTGGGTGTTGTGAGGTCTTAAAAGGAACTACATAATTGCAGACTTCTTTATTATCTTGTTGTAACCTGAAACTCACAGCTAGGCTTCTACTGTTTTTGACTGGGGCAGTAAACAGGCTGGGAGCGTTTTCAACACTGTTCAAACTTGTGTTATTGTGAGTGGTGTTCCAGTTCATTGATAGTGTCCACAACCTAGCCCCTGAGTTCAGATGTGCATTACCATCTTCAAGTCCAAAGATGTGCAGGTTAGGTGGATTGGCCATGCTAAATACCCCCTTAGTGTCCCAAGGTATGTATGTTAGGTGGATTAGCCATGGTAAATGTGCAGGATTATGGCGGGGGGTTGGGGGAGGGTGGGCTGCCTAGATTTCGGAGAGTCGGTGTAGACCCAATGGACCGAATAGCCTCCTTCTGCACTGTAAGGATTCTATGATCTTGGACAGTCACTTTGCAGCACCAGGCTTAGCTAAAGAAAGAACAAAAAATATATATTTTTATAAAGCTGTGGGCGGGCTATGTATTTATTTACATAAGTGACTGCACTTCAAAAGTAATCCCTCGACTATAAAGTACTTTGGTGGGGGGGGTCCTAAGGGGAATCATATATTCCTTTTCCATCAATTCTCAGGAGGGAGTTGCCAAAATTGATTGAAGCAAATTGTTCAGTGTGGTGAAGGATACATAAATTAAATATTAGGAGGTTAGAAGCAAGCGGGAAACTTAATCAGATCCTCTTTTATCCTGTGGAGTTGTGTAGCAGATAGCGGGGGAGGCACTGAAACCACCAGTTTAAAAGAGTTCACGAGACAGGCGGATGCGATTCTGGGGCGAGAAGGAATTAAGGTGAGGCTTATCGGTGGGCTTGATCTCTGAAAAGAGGAAGGGTCTGCTGGTCATTTTCTGTTTCATAAAAGATCTGTTGCAATTTTAGCCGCCCCCCGCCTCCCTGGAGTGGACTGACAGGAGGGGTTTTGAGGAGGGGGGAGACTACCCACCTGTTGTCCACCCACCTCTGCGGCATTTTATGAGCGTTGGTGGGGTGGAGATGGGGAGTACCCACTCTTGGGCCCATTGAGATCCTTAAGGCTTATTAATGGTTTTCAGGCTCAGTGGGTGGAGCCCCCAACCCCTGCTGTGCGCCCCCAACACCAGCTCCTTGCTCACTGGGATCTGTATGACTGGTCCCAGCCGAAGATGCCAACTTAACTTGTCTTCTAGCCTCATCGACAGTCGTTGATGGGGACTAGCTGCAGTCCCAACTGTGGCCAGTGTTTCCGGTGCCACTGTTGGGGTTTGAGAGCTGCCGATTACCTGACGTGGCCAGCACTTCTTGGAGACAGGGATTTGCTCCCAGCTGCTTTGCGGAAGTTTCTCCCTTTAAGCCACTGAATGGCCCAATGGCTGTAAAATCAGCTTGGCCCGACAAAGAGGAGGTCGGCTTGCCTCTAAACTCTTTGTCACCTCCATGTAATGTTCAGCCCAGCCTATCTCAAATATGATGCTTTTCCATTAGGCCCCTGAGACACTTGGTTCTGATTGCAAACTCATGCATGCCTGCACGGTGTCAATCGGCATTCCTCACATAGATTTGCATGGAGAGTTAACTGGTTATTAGTAAAGGTTTTCTTCAGCTAATCAGGCACTGTACATCCTATTTCTACAATGATGCTTAGAATTTGCAGCACAGAAACAAGAAACAGCCTATGCAGCCCAATCACTTTATGTCAGTGTTTATACCTCACCCACGTCTCTTTCCAATCTATTTACTTCTCACCCTGTCAACATATCCTTCTGTTCCTTTCGTACTTGTACATATCGAGCTTCCCATCAAATGCAGCTATGCTACTAACCTCAACCACTCCATGTGGTAGCAAGTTTCACATTATGACCATTCTGAGTGAATAGGGTTCTCTTGAATTCCTTATTGGGTTTATTATATTTATAGATTATCTTAGTTTTGGGTCCCCTCTTAAATGGAAGTATCTTCTCTATATCTGCACTATTCAACCTATTCAGAACTTTTAAAGATTGCTATCAGTCTTTTTCCCAGCCGAAAGAGCCCTGGCCTATTCAGTCTTCATTGATAATTGTGCCCTCTCAGTTCTGGTATAACTTTTCTCCAGCGTTTCTATATTCGCTTGTGCCCCGCACACTCTTTGGTTTAACCGAGGTTCTGTGTAAGTTTAATATAGCTTCACTGTGCTTGAATGCTGCTGTACTGAAATGAACCCCAGTGCTTTGTTTGTACTTTTTAATGGCATGGTTAACCTGCTTTTAATAACCACTTTTAACAATTGTGACAGAAAAGTAAAATGTTCAAACATGACTGTTTAAAAGCTCATCATTTGAATAAACATGCTTTTGTTAGTTGAATTTTAATTGCCATAATGTGCTTTCACATTCTTGTTATGTGATATTCTCTTGAGCCAAACTGAGTGCCTGTCTGAATGTACTGCCGTGAAGATCACTTAAGAGAAAGTGTTGGTGCTTTATAGAAGTTACAACTGCAGCATGCGAGGATACTACTTGATTGTGTGTTAGTGTGAGTGTGTGTTAGTGTGTGTGCGTGTGTTAGTGTGTGTGCGTGTGTTAGTGTTTGTGTGTGTGTGTGTTATTATTACAATCTTAAAAATTCAACAGTTTTAAAGAAACGCTACTTCCCCTTGCCCTTAATTACATTGAAAAAAGCGTCTATTGTCAAACTGTAGGAGCCTTTATGTTCTTGTTATTTTTTAAAGCGGGGGCTTGGTGGGGAAACCAACAGCGGCCTACAGAGGAACGCAGCAGTCTGGCAGGCAAAGCAGCAGCAAGGAGAGGTATGTACTCACATTTCAGACTGAGGAAGGTCAGAGGCAAGAACACAATATCCCTTTTTGTGAAATGAGAGGAGCCCACGGTTACTGTGTACCACACCTGACACTATGTTGGCTTTCAAAATAAAACATGAATTTAATAAGAGATGTACATCTGATCCAAAACACCTGAAGCTTGCATTTAAAAACAGCTCTCCTCCAATCAGTAGAAATCTCAATATTAGGTTGTCTGCTTTCCAAAAAAAAGGCATAAAAAGCCATGGCTTTTAAATTGTGAAATTGCTCCCTTTAGAATATGGTTATTCTGAGGTTGTCAGTATTTGTAGTTTTCTACTGTTTAAATGGAGATGCTGCAGAATGTGGCGGTGGTGTTAACTAATGAAGCTGACTTCAGGGAGTGTGGGTATGTACTTTTGGTTGACTAGCTCTTCCATGGTAGCTAAAGCTTTGAAATACTGCAGCCCGTGTAAATTTTCATTCATTTTCATGACCTGCGGTTTGGCAGCAAAGTGGGCAGCAGGACCTTGTTGCATTTATGACCAAAAAGATCTGAATATTTTACAATCTGATTTATTATTAGCTTCATGAACATTTGGAAAATAAACTGAGAGAGCCTAGTGATTGTGGGCTTTGAATGTACAAAAATATTATGAATGGGTTTAGGATGTGCAGATTGTTAAACATTGTGCAGATTTTTATGAATGTATTAATTGTGCGTTTGAAAATGTCTAATTTTTCATAATATTTTGAAAACATTTATGTTTGAAAATGTCCGTTGAAATCTTACATTTGTGAAGGTGGGTGTATAATGTTTGAGAATCAAATGCTTTGTGATGTTATTCCTTCTCGCATTCGATATTTTTTCCAAAATTCACTCTGGTTGTCAAGCTCATTGGATGCAAGGACTAATAACTTGCAGTAACTCCAGTAACGAGCATTGTCGTGCAGTTGAACCTTAAGATCATGGAGCTTTGTGCCAATTGACCATTCCTTACTTGTGGACAGGAGGGTACTCTCTGCATTTAGGAGTCGTTCCACTAAGTGCATTATTTTAACAACTTAAAAAATATTTTTTCCAAATCACATTTATGGAATTATTGAAATTGACAGAGTGAGTATATGCAAATTAGTTATGATGTATAGGAAACACGTATAAATTATGAAGAAATACAAAGTGTAGTGTGTTGCATAATTCATATATTGGCAGATTACCCAATATCATGATTTATAACTTAAAAAAAAACGAGACTGCCTTCCAGTATATTTTTAATTGAATTGTGACTTACTTGTGTATTGCAATGTTACTCTTGTTTATCAGAAATGTATTAATAAAGGTAGTAGAAAATGTGCCAAGCAGTATCTGAAGACAAAATGCTGTAACCAGTCTGCATCCAAAATGCTCCCTCCCTACAGAGGTGTGGATGTATCAACACCACATGGACTGTAGCTGTTTGAGAAGGCATCTCCTCACCATCGCTCAAGGACAATTAGGGACAGGCAATAAATGCTGGCCTTTTCAGCGATGCCCACGTCCTCTGAACGGACACCTTAAAACAAAACATTAACGGATCTGTTCTCTCCTGACCTGCTGAGTGTTTCAGCGTGTTCTGTTTTTGGTTCCGATTTTCCAGCTTCTGCAGCTTTTCCTTTGCTTTTTGTTGTTCAGGAGCAGATCTTGCTCAAAGTAAATTAAGTGAATATTGATGACCACACCCGCGCACTTTGCAGCCTATTTTCAAAACGTGTTAATGGTTAGTATTGAATATATGGTTGCGTCTGCAACTTAATAAGGAACCTGTTTGAAGCTAACACTTTAAAGAAATACAATAATCCATGGAAACGGGCAACAAAAATTCAGATCTGTAGAAAATCAGGAAGTTGGAACTGAGTTCCAGTCCAAATTTCAGTGTTGAATTTAGGATTCTGTGAAGTCTGAATTAATTAAGCTTTAACCATCTGAAGCCAACATTTCAACCGTTCAACCATACTATTGGGGTAATGACATTATTATTGGCTTTTATTTGTGACGGTACTATAACTTTTTCTGGATTTGTATTCATGACAGCTCCAATAGATTAGTGCCATTGATTTTTCTTTTAATATGTAAAACATATCTTATTTTACCTGTTGTGCTTAAAGTTAAAGTTGAATTTTGACAATGCAAAAAAGCTTGTAAAGTGTCAAATTCCACTGCGTTATTCTATTTAAAAATCACATGGACCTCATCCTGAAGGCACTGTTAAGGGGTCACCCTAATGAACGGTTGAGTTCAAAGGAAGCCATGAACCCATTCGAGTACGTTCATTCTATTTCCATTTTGAAATAAGTGTGGATTGAAAGCATAGCTTATCAATCGTCCGAGAGGCTGCTCAAAGAGAATGACTTAGCAACCTGTTTGAGATAAAGTGCCTTTATATTGTTCCCTTTGTGGTGTCGCTTAATGGCTTCTGCTTTACAGAAGCACCAATGTTGCATTTAACTCGTGTCTGGCCCAAAGGCAGTAGATAGTGCACTCCTGAAGCAAGGAATCTTCCATTCCTTGGACTTAACATTGCATGTGACATAACTACCGTCCATTGGAAAGTTGGATTTCACTCATTAACCTGAGTGAATTTAAATGTAAAATTACAATGAGAATACATCTAGCCATATACTCACGAGCATTCAAGGGGAGATTTTCCTGGGTCTGTGTTCACTTGCGGCTGGCCGATCATTCGGCGAAGCACGTATTGCAGGATTACATGAGTTGAAATGCAACATTGTCTGTGAATGTGATTGGTCATTCCTCTATGGCTGTGCACTCCCTCTGGCTCAATTTTCCAATATTCGCTGTGCCCATACGACCCAGTGGACTTGACTGGAGCTCTGGAAAATCTCCCCTTTTAAATGTTGACCACTGAATATCGTACACTCAATCTGAACTGGAGAACACAAATGAGATAAAAACGAAGTACTGGAGAAACTCAGCAGTTCTGACAAGTGGCCGGCATTTGATGGACTGGCCAAAAAGCCCATTGCCTTTTGACAGGATTGGATGATCCCAGTGGCATATGGGACCGGAGAATCCTGCCCAGTGTGTGTGGTGAGAGAAACGGAGTTAACGCTTCAAGTCCACTTCGAAACATCTCCCCTGTTTCTCTCTCCACAGATGCTGCCACACCTGCTGAGTTTTTCCAACACTTTGGGCGAAATTTTCCCGTCCTGCCTGCCAAAGGAAGCGTAGCGGGCGGGGGCGAACCATGCAAAGGCTTGTTGACCTCGGGCAGGATTTTCCGGTCTTGGGATGAGCGAGGCCAGAAAATCCCATCCTTTGTCTTTCTTGCAGACCTCCATCATCCGCAGTATTTTGCTTTTTTTCTCGAGCACTTATGAGGTACTGTTGAGGACATGTTAGCTCATAGTTTATATAAGAGGGTTAGGAAAGAGAAGATAAGAGTGTGAAATGGCAATATTGATATAAGAGAGAATCATCAGTGCCAAGATGGAAGGAGTACAGAGTCAACATTGTTGGAGTTCAAAGATTTTGAAAAGTTCTTGCTATATTGGTTGGGGTGTATTACAGATCAGAAAATTGTGGGAAGGAAATGGAAGAAGGAATCTGCAGACAGAATAAACAAATGAGTTAGGATAACCAAGTTATTGTTCAAGGAGATTTTAATTATTTATTTATAAAGAAAAGGGAATGGGAGTTCCTCAGATGTGTCAGCTACTCCTTCCCTGAGCGATATGAACTACAAGGGTTTATTTCTACAGCTCACTATACGTAATAATATAGGTCAGGGAGATGAGCTGAATGTAGGTGATCATGCTGAGATTAATACTCATAATATTGAAAATGTTTAAGAGAAAACTAGAATGGGACTCATCTTAAGCCCTCTCCCACTGATAAGACGTTTGACATTATGTTCGGAACTCGGAAAGATTTGTACTGGGCACTGGAGTGTGATACTTAGGAAATTACCCTACATTGTAGAGGGTTTTGCATGATATTTCAGGTCTGGAATGCTTTAGTGAATGGTATCTGAAAATACCATGGGAATGCTATCACCTGAAAGGCATGCACGAAGACAAAAATGAACATTTATCACTATTCTTTCATCACTGATGTTCAAAATCCTAGAATTCCCTATCCAAGATCATCATGGGAATGTGTAAAACTCTTGACAAGAATAATTCATTAAGGGCATCAGATATATCCTTAACTCTTTCATGTTAACAACTTGTCAAGGAACTGTCTGGGGTTTAACCACCTAGTCAATGCCCTGGAGTTAATTGGCTCTCTGAACTGTTCAGCATCAATCTGCTCGGATATTAGCGTTTACACTCTTGCAGATCCTGATGGGAGTTTCACAGGTACTGAGTGAATTAATTAACCCTTTTGTTCCAATTAAAGAAGAAAGAAGATGAACTAGCAATTACTTATTCGCGTTAAAATCTTAGCAGTACTAAAATGTTTAAGTACACAAATAATTGGTAGATATGTTTAATTGATGAAGTAAAGTACTTTACAAGGTCAATTCCATTATGTCACAGCAAGTCAATCTTAACTACTCACTGATTATAAATTTACAGTCAAGATCAATATCTGAGATTGAAATAAACTGGAGGGATTAATTTTTCATTTGACTCCTTAGAAATCTGAAAGTTTATATTGTGTCCACTCTCTTGAATAGATTGAAGTCTATTGTCCTGAAATTCGGCTTTGTAGTGCTTTTTCTTTTAGTGCTACAAGTGTCGTTTGACCTCCAAAATGGATCCAAGGCCCTTGTATATTTTTGGTACAATCTGCGTTAGACGTCACTTTGGTGAAGGCATGTGTGTGCTGGAAGTATACAGTATAGGCTGATAGTGGCATCAGTTAGCACACAAGGCCACCTTGACACCAGCGCTGCCATTCTGGAGTTCAGTGCTCCAGCTAAAGCTCTGTCTGAATTTTGTGCAGCTGACCATGTGTTGAGTAGAAGCAAAAGCCTCAACCAGTGCTATTTAAAAGGATTGTTAACTACTTTCGGGTTTGGTGATTTCAGAGTTGCTTAAAGTTGCTGAAGTCTACACGGGGTGGTGTGGGCATGTGCCGTACAACTTTGTCCTAACTTCAAGGATTCTTCACAATCCACTAGTCCGTGGACATAAGGTTGCATGGAATGCATTCCTACAGCATGGGAGAGAGAATGAGCAGGAGTACACAGTGTAGGAAAAGCTGCTACCAGAGGGAGGAGGGGCATTCAGGGAACAATTTCCCTCCCTGGAACCTCAGCGAGGAAAAGTGGATCAGGTGTCTCTGCTTCATCAAGGAGGTGCTCAGTGAAAGCTTCCACCTGCTGCAAGTTGAACCTCTCAGCAGGGCGAGGATGACATTGCCCGCAGTTGCGATGGTGACCATGACCATGCTACTACATGAAATGTGATTGAGCAGATCATAGAATCCTACAGTGCATCAATGGGGCCTGCACTCTTGGCAATGATCACCATGGCTATATGGCCCCATTGCTTTGCCTGGAGAGCCTCCTCTGGCCCCCTTGTGGAGTAATGACACCTCTCCTCACCTGTGCCTCTTTTTCCAAAGCCTCCAATGCAGAATTGTGATCCTTACGCCTGTTTTCAGATGCTGTCCAATTTCAGTAGTTAGCTATGTTTCCAAAACTTGGATAACCTTTATGCTTTTGAACTGACTGGATGAACTGGTTGCCCCCCCCCTTCCTTTGAGGGCATGATGTTATACACTTCAGTGTCCTCTGCTCCTGGTGAAACTCTTCTTCTGTGCTGATCATATCTGGGGAGATGGATTATGTCTCCTATGTTCTGAGGAAAATTTGGATGTGAGCTGATAACACTAATATCTGTCTATGGCTAGCTAGTGTAACCATACATTCTTAAATTCTATAATGACTCCCTCTGTTGGAGATAGCCTTTCGTATCGTACAGAGACATCTTGCTACATATTAGAAGCCATAATGATTAATAGAAGAAATACGAAGGAAACTCAACTAAGGACAGAAAAGTGGAAACTCCATCTTGTATACCCTTAGTTTCTAACAAAACTTGCTCAGTTCTGACAACCAATCCGAATGGGTATTCAAAGAGTTCAGCTCTTCAGATGTCAATCACCTCACAAAGCTCTGCTGGTAGTCCAGAAGCACAGGCACCTGGACATTCCCGGTCACTTGTTTGGCCCCCAACCTTCTTTGAGTTGTGATAAGTTTGTTTTCTAACCTTGGTAAGATATGTTTTGCTTGTAGAAGCTTCAGTGACTGAATTATCATTATCCCTTTCCTTCCCAACTTCCAGTCTGACTCCTGACCCCACTTTGAGGCTATTTAGAAATCTAAAAAGAAAACCCATCACCACCTTATTTAAGGGCAACTTGTAATGGCTTTTTTGCAAAAATATACTTTATTCATATAAAATCTGAAAGGCACACTACAAAAAATGTCCAATTATTATAACAGTAAAGTATAATGATATTTATATTTTCTTCTGAGATCAAAATTCACACTGCGGTGCTTCAGTTCAGATTGAGAACATTGCACATATTTCAATAGTTTCAATGCAGAGTGCAAAATTCTTTGCTAACTATATACATAGGCCATGTTGCACCCTGCAATGCTCCAATAAAGCTACGCACCATTAGAATTATACACACAGTCCATGGGGTTTGCAACTTGTAATGGCTTTGCCAGTGTTGCTCATAACCTGAGGGCAAAGTGAAATATAATAGCATTGTTTTATTATTAGTATCACAAGTAGGCTTACATTAATACTGCAATGAAGTTACTGTGAAAATCGCCTAGTCGCCACACTCTGGTGCCTGTTCAGGTACACTGAGGGAGAATTTAGCATGGCCAATGCGCCTAACCAGCACATCTTTTGGACTGTGGGAGGAAACCCACACAGACACGGGCAGAACGTGTCGACTCATTTCAAGTTACAATGCTGTTACGCTATCAGCTGTTACACTGGTAGCTTTCACTTGTGCACTTTCAGCAGGGAATTCTGAATCCGGGATCACTTATGGGACAAAATTTAAGAATGTATGTTTAAAATAAAGTTTGTGTCCGGGTAAATTGTCTACTTGAAAGATAGAGGGCGATAACAATTTGACGCATATAAGTCAACCAAGACCCAATCATCTATGTCAATTTATGTTTCGTCTGGATTTGCATGGTTTGTGGAAGCATCAGACTTGATAGGTCCATTGGCATTTTTCTATCTGTGTTCTCATGAGTGGCATCAGTCAAAATACCCAGGCAAAAGCTTACCAGTTTATATATTGTACAAGATGAAAGTATATTGTAAGCTAAATTCTGTATATTGTAAGGTATGTACTGCAGAATGCTGTATAGAATAGAGAACGATATATATATTATATAAAATTGGATCCATATGTCTTGCAGGATATTGTACATCTTGAGATTACTGTATTTTGTAGAACACAGGGCACTGTATATTGTAAAATCCTTGGAGCTTCATTTTCTGTTCTAACAACAATTGCCTGCAAAAGACAGGTGGCTGCTTAACCTAGGTTCCATTAATAAGTGTTTAATCATGATTAAGACTGAATCTGAAAAGCAGAAGCAGCCTGTGGATAATAACATAGTTTTGTCAGTAATTATGTGATGTTTCTGTACAGCAACAGGGTGATGAAATTCAATGCCCAGTGGAATAACTCTCAGGAACTAAAACCACCCAGAAACACACTGGGGCCACAATGGTGAGAAGCTGAGTTATGGCAATAGTTTAAGGAGCTTTTGAGACTTCTTTTTCCTCTTAACCTCCTGGTAAAATCTTTCTGTTTCCTTCTGGTGTGTCAATCAGATTCAAGATTAACTCATTTCACCTAATGCTGCTTAACTTGTTCTTAACCGGAGCATGATTCACGCCTATGAACAGTATCTTATATCCAATTTTATATAATATATATGTTTATAGTTTTCTATACTATGCGACAGTATTGTGTAGATGTTTTCCCTTTCCTTCAACGTGTAAATGTTTACCTTCTAATGAAGCTTCTCTTGTAGCGTTCTGTTGCTTTTATACGTTTGTATGAATAGTTGAAAGCTAAATGCTGCCTAGTCCCAAGTTTTATTCTCTGCAAACAGAGGATGAGGTTTTAGCTTGGAGCTACATTTCATGCTGGTAGCTGTTTTGAAATCAGGAAACCCTGGATGAATGAGTTTCCCGAATGTCCTGCATTAGACCATAAGACATAGGAGCAGAATTAGGCCACTCGGCCCATCGAGTCTGCTCCGCCATTCAATCATGGCTGATATTTTTTTAAACCGTGCAGTTTTAACTGCACGGCTCCCTTAAACATTTTCCTGCAATAGTAATTGAGGTAAAAATTTCCAGCTTCCGGTCGTCAGTGGAGATCAGGTGAAACGTAGTTGGTACAACTTGGCCTATCTTTAAGTCCTCTTAAAGAACCTCCAATCTTAAAGCTATATCTGTATTATATGGGCCAAATGTGGGAAATTGGGACTGGCTTGGTGGTTAAAAACTGAACGGCATGGACAAGTTGGACAGAAGGGCCTGTTTCCATGCTATAAAACTCTACGACTCTATCATCAAGATGCATTTCTGCAACAGTGACATCAAATTTGTGCAGCGGTGCAAGTGAGGATGCTGCTGTTGTGTTTCTTGCCATCCTAACCAGAGAGTGGGGTGGAGGGGATAGCAGGGCAATGCACATATGTACTCAATGCAACATACCAACTTCCAGCTCCAGAACTGCTGGTGAATTTTCTATTGACTGAGAAGCTAAGTAGAAAGAATGATGTTACCTAGATTTGAAAAATAGCAGCAGAGTTGTTCTATTGTTTCGAAACAAGCACGGAGAAAACCCAGCAAGGTGCAAGGGTATAATACAACATTTTTACGTGCTGCAACCAAATTTCTTTTGCAGAATTCTGGACATCCCAATCAGGTTAAACATCTTCCCTGCATGAATCCTCTAAGAACTCTTGATGCTCCATGTAGATAGTCTCTCAGTCCCCTGCACAGTCCAGCACACAGGCCCAATGTACTCACTCTCTCCTCGTGAGATAATACCGAGGTCCTTTAGTGGTGTCCAGTGAATTTAGTCACAGTCCCTTTCTGTGAGGTCTACTACATTTGATAGGGAGACGAGCAGGCCAAACAATCTTCCAGATGAGATCTCACCAAGGCTGCAGTCAGCTGCACACACACCTTTTTGGTCTTACACTCAATCCCTCTTGCAGTCGAGGCCAACTGCCCATTGCCTCCTCACTTGCAGCCTTCACTTGAATGGTAGTTTAAAATTATATTTGAACAGAGAACGATTGGATGTGCACACCTCATCATTCTCCAAGCATCCAGGGAAGCCTCTCATTTTCCATTGTTCAGACCACAGTGGAGAACTTCACACATCTAGAATGTTCCTTGCTACTCACGGAGCCTGTTTAACTCCTATGAGGACTCAGCATCTATCATCTCACATCAGGTCAATAACACCAACAGCAACACTCGGCACAGACATCATTCTCAGAGTTCAGAACATGGTGAGCTGTGAGTGATGAATTACTTGAGAGGGGTGCCCAGGTTGCGGACAGACAAATGATGGCAAGGCTTACGCATTATGTTGGAATATTCAGTGATCACATTGTTGATAACAGTCTTTAGGTAGTACAGAACTTGAGTATTGCTGGAAAAAGAGACATGCTGTCTAAGCTTTGAAACTTGCGCTCATTGGAACAGAATGTAAGATTACCAACAGTAAAGAGAACAACAATTTATGTAGTATGAGAAGAGATTGCTGATTGGTAGAGGTGTAGCCATGACGAATGCAGCAGGGAACAGTTAACTGCCAAACTACTCAAATTCAAACTAGGCAGATGGACTCTGGTCAAGGCGTTGCCATGGGGAATGAACCAGGGAATGGTTGTTCCCTCAAGGTTTTGTTTAGTTGAAAAAGATGCAATGTGTAAACATGTTCCTTCTGTCTGCAGGGGATGGGGCCCTGTATGTGAATAAATGTGGCTTCTAACATGTGCAAGTGAGCACCGCTGCAAGACCAAATGATACTTTGGCTTTCAGTGTAATTCTTATCATATTCGGGATTGTTTAACAAGCGTTGTCCAATCGTGGATTCACATTTAATGTTGGATGCTATGTTTTTGAGTTTTGCAAACACGAGCTCGTTGGGTAAAAAAGTAAAGTTTATTAATTAATCACAAGTAGGCATCCATTAACACTGCAATGAAGTTACTGTGTAAATCCCCTAGTTGCCACACTCTGGTGCCTGTTCGGGTACACTGAGGGAGAATTTAGCATGGTCAATCCACCTAACCAGTACATCTTTCAGACTGTGGAAGGAAACCGGAGCAAACCTACGTATACACGGGGAGAACGTACAAACTCCGCACGGACAGTGACCCAAGCTGGGAATCGAACCCAGGCCCCTGGCGCTGTGAGGCCGCAGTGCTAACCACTGTGCCGCCATGCAGTACTTTGTCTGTTCCGAACAACCAAAGGGACATGCCATTTGATACAATCCACCAGTCTTTGGGACGTACAGCCTACATCCTGGCATCACACTGTCACTGAAATTCACCTACCACATTACACATTTGTGTGATCGGCAGAACATCTGTTTGGCTCGACAGCAGATTCCTGTTAGTAGAGAATACCACTCGTGTTGCTACTGCAAAGTAATAGCGTGAAACAGCTAGCTTCACCTGTTGCTCAAACTTTTGAGACACCTTAGCCTTCCAGCTCATCTGAGGTAGACTGCGCATGAGAGGAGAGTGCTAATTTATTCAACTTTTGGTCACATGCTGTTTGGTAGGTCCAGTATTCCAAACAGGTGCTGCGTATTCAATACTGGGTCTTACTAACTATTAAACAGAGTGAATAAGTCAGTTTGAGATACGTTGTGATATTTCAAAAGACATAGCATGTGAAGTCTTCCACTTGCTCTCTTAAGCATTCCACATACTTAGTTATCCCATTTGAGATCATTGAATGTAGATTCTGAATAGTTTAATGCACACATTTTGTGCAGTGTCGGCACTATCTGTGTTGATGAGAGGGAGATCTGGCGGCCGTTTAGGATGACACTGTTGGAAGACGAGCAGGAAGTTCTTCTAAAAACACCAAAACAACTATTTACCTCATTAATGTTTGTGAAATCTTGTACACAGGTTGACTGTTGCGCTTGCCTACATAATCATAGTGAGCACTATTCTAATGTAATTCATGATTTGGAAGCATTTGAGATAGTCCAAGGGTGTGAAAGGCACTATATAAATTTGTTCCCCTTTTTGTTGATAACTAGTTACCTGAAGAATAGCACACCACCAATGACAAGCGTGTGGTATTCAATCGTAACCCTGACAGCATAGTACAAGGCGGGGCTGGGCTCCAGCTTTTCCAGATTGTGAGGAACAGAAATCCTTGGCGGGAATCGATTTTTTCCAAATCGATCCTACAGTTGATGCTAACATGCTACCAAAATGAAAAGGGAAGATTTGAGTTCAAGAGGTTGCAGTCAACAAAAACATAAAAATGCTTAATCGGACAGAAATGTACCGTGCTTGTACTAACCTCACCTTGTTAAATAAACAAGAACCTACTGATGGAGCACAATAAACGTTGGGCAAGCATTTTGAAGGTTAACAAACTCCAGGGTCCCAAGTCCAGCTCTAACCAGTTAGTTTGCAATGCAGAGTAGTTTTTACCTTGCCGATGAGCAATTAAATATTCTGTTTAATCCTATATTCCAGATATTTTCAACTGGAATATTCACTTTTTCCTCCATGACTCTGCTGTGGCTATCCCTTTGAAGTTATGAGCTTGAGGATTTTATTCTTGATGGCCAATGAATTTACTTTTGACGCAAACCTGCTTGCAGCAGAGACTGTAGAATCCAGGCTTTTGTGACAAAGTTGGCCATAAATGCCATTCAGAACTTTCAACGAGAAAACGTAACTGAACATGGATGAGAAGAAAATACACCCACAGAGTCTCTGTGAGTAAATACTTCAACTGATGTGCAACTGAATCCGATAGTCCAAGTTGGAACCTTTAGTCTGTGTTGGGGATTGCGCTGAGAGTGTCATAATTACTCTGAATGTCCGAGGGCTAAAGCAGGGGGAGGTTCAATTGGCCCGGGTTCGTGCTTCTGTAAAAGTTTTGACAGGTATTTAAAAAGGAAATGAGTGAGTAAAGTGATCGTTCATCCCCTACAGAGTAAGTCTGGGGAACTGATCATGGAAAATAAGGAAATGGTGACTGAATGAATTGAACAGATATTCTGCACCTGTCTTCACTGTAGAGGTGAAGGGGCAGGAGAAACTAAAAACAATTCCAATCACCAGGGGAAAAGGATACTGAGGAAAGTTATGACAGCTAAAAACTGACAAGTGCCCAAGCCCAAATGGCCTTCATCCTTGGGCTTTGAAAGAAGCTGCTGAGATAGTAGGTGCATCGATTTTAATTTTCCAAAATTCCCAGATTCATCAGACTGGAAAAATAGTGAATGCAACTCCTCTACTCGAGAATGGAGGGAAATGGAAAGTATGAAAGTATAGGCCAGTTAGCTTAACAGCTGACATAGGGAAAATGTTGAAATCTATTATCTATTATAACAGGACACTTGGAACATTTCAATGCAATCGTGCAGAGTCGACATGGTTTTGTGAAAGAGAAATTGTGTTTGACTAATTTATTAGAGTTCTTTGAGAAAGTAACAAGCAACATAGATAAAGGTGAACCTGTGGATGCGGTGTACTTAGATTTCCAGAAGACATTTGACAAAGTGCCACATAAAAGGTTACTACACAAGCTAAGATTACATGTGTGTGTGTGGGGGGAACTATTTCCAATCTGCATAAATGACTCGGATGAAGGGACTGAATGTATGGTTACTAAATTTGCTGATGACACTAAGATAGGTTGGAAAGTAAGTGTGACGAGAACGTGAGGAGGCTGCAAAGGGGTATAAGATAGGTTAAGTAATTGGCAACAATTTGGCAGTTGGAGTATATGTGGAAAAATATGAACTTGCCCACTTTGGCAGGAAGCAGCATATATTTATATGGACAGAAATTGTAGAACTTTGTGATACAGAGGGTCCTGGGCATCCTGGTACACAAATCACAAAATGTTTGCAGGCACAGCAAGTAATTAGGAAAGCAAATGACCATCTTTGACAAAGGGTCATCTGGACTCCAAACGTCAGCTCTTTTCTCTCCCTACAGATGCAGCCAGACCTGCTGAGATTTTCCAGCATTTTCTCTTTTGGAGGCAAATGGAATGGTGTTGTTAATCACAAGAGGAATGAAATATAAAAGAAGGGGGTTTGCAGGGTGCTGGTGATACCACGTTTGGTGTCCTCTGTAAAGTTTTGGTCTCCTTATTTAAGAAAGGATATAATTGCATTCGAAGCTGTTCAGAGAAGGTTCACTTGACTGATTCCTGGAATGAGGGGGTTATCCGAGGAGGAAAGATTGGACAGGTTGGGCCTATATCCATTGAAGTTTAGAAGATTAAGAAGGGATCTTCCTCCAGGGACTTGACAAGGTGGATGTTGAAAGGGTGTTTTGCCATGTCAATGAATATTCTTAAGGCCGAGTTAGAGAGATTCTTGATTAAGACGAGAGTCAAAGGAGCAGGAAGGAAAGTGGAATTGAGGCCACCAGCAGATCTTATTGATTGGCGGAGCAGGCCCGAGAGGCTGAATGGCTCCAAATTAATATGTTCGAACAATTCCGGCAGGAAAAAAAGGATTTATGGATTTAATTTTGGGATAAGATCAGATTCAGCCACAAGTGGCCTTCTGTTGTGAGATTTCCTGCTAACGTATGGTGTTGAAGCCGTGTGATTGAAAACCCGGGTGAATTATGTGGGAGATGGTGTGGGCATGTTTTGAAACTCTTTCCCAACATGTCCTACCATCTTCATAAGAAAAAGGAAGAATTTTGTAGAGAAAATATAATCCGAGAAAATCATTCTCTGCTTTAAAACCTGAAGGGGTCAAACACAAATTGGGAGCTCACATTCAGATGGCTGAGTATTACTTCAACGTTAGATTTATTTTTAAGTTTATTTATTAGTGTCACAAGTAGGCTTACATTAACACTGCAGTGAAGTTACTGTGAAAATCCCCTAGTCACCACACTCCGGCGCCTGTTCGGGTACACTGAGGGGACTATTATTTTTCTTGGTTATTATTTTAAGGTCACAGTATTGTTAAAATGCATTCTCGGGATATAGGTGTTGCTGGCAAGGCTGGTATTGCTCTTTTCCAGTTCCCTAAGGAAGTGGTCCATCATTTTGATGCTTGTTAGGCCACTTCGCAGGGCCGTTACAGAAGTCATGTTGCTGTGAAGCTGGCCTCACAGACAGGTCCGTCGGATAAGAGCAGTATGTTTCCTTCCTAAAGCACCTTAGTTGAACCAGTTGGGCTTTATTCGCAATCCAACAGCTTTATTATGGTCAGTTTTACTGATATCCGCTTTTTATTTTGAGATTTAAATTAAATGCAGACTCCTGTGCCTCAGTAGAATTTGAACTCCCATTTACTGCATTATTAGTCCTGACCGTCCTAGATTGCTAGACCAGTAACGTAACCACCGCGGTAGCGCACCCTAGAAATACATTTCTGCCTCTACATATCTAATGCTACAAAATTACAGCAGATTACAACTGGGGATCCTTACAAGTTGAATCCATTTTGAGCTATTGCATGGGATAACTGACAAGCAGAAGTAGTGTAAGCCGAAAACTTAACTCATGGGAAACACTAATGCACGAGCGCACTTTGAAATTAGTGCAGCACAATGTTATTCAAAGTTTCCAGGCTGTAATTTAGAACAGAGCTGAGAAATGCAAGAATGAAGGAGATTGTGTATGGGAACACTCGCAATACCCAAAGCTAATTCACCAAACTGGTTTCAAGCATGACAACATGACAACTGAGGTAAAGTTTGGAAACTAATGGTGGTGATTTTCAGTCTGCGTTAGCCGTCAGCAAGAACAGCAACATGGGCGCAAAATATGGCGAGAATCAGGAAACACGATTCTCACTGCCGAGATCACAATTCCGAACTTTCCAGGCCCCTCACTGGCCTGGAATCCCTCCACAGAATGTCAGGAACCTAATTTAAATATATTAGCATCTTATTAGCGAGCCCTCCTGCCGGGACCTCATGTCTCACAAATTTAATTGAGTTTTTTGAAGGGATAACCAAGAAGGTAGATGAGGGCAGTGCAGTTGATGTTCTCTACATGGACTTTAGCAAGGCCTTTGACAAGGTGCCGCATGGTAGGTTGTTGCATAAAGTTAAATCTCTCAGGATCCAGGGTGAGGTATCTAAATGGATACAAAATTGGCTTCTTGACAGAAGCCAGAGGGTGGTTGTAGAGAGTTGTTTTTCAAACTGGAGGCCTGTGACCAGCGGTGTGCCTCAGGGATCAGTGCTGGGCCCACTGTTATTTGTCATTTATACTAATGATTTGGATGAGAATATAGGGGACATGGTTAGTAAGTTTGCAGATGACACCAAGATTGGTGGCATAGTGGACAGTGAAGAAAGTTATCTCCAATTGCAACGGGATCTTGATCAATGGGCCAGTGGGCTGACGAATGGCAGATGGAGTTTAATTTAGACAAATGCGAGGTAATGCATTTTGGTAGATTGAACCAGGGCAGGACTTACTCAGTTAATGGTAGGGCGTTGGAGAGAGTTACAGAACAAAGAGATCTCTGGATACATGTTCATAGCTCCTTGAAAGTGGAGTCACAGGTGGACAGAGTGGTGAAGCTTGGTTTCATTGGTCAGAACATTGAATACAGGAGTTGGGACGTCTTGTTAAAGTTGTACAAGACATTGGTAAGGCCACACTTGGAATACTGTGTGCAATTCTGGTCACCCTATTATAGAAAGGATATTATTAAAATAGAAAGAGTGCAGAAAAGATTTACTAGGATGCTACCGGAACTTGATGGATTGAGTTATAAGGAGAGGCTGGATAGACTGGGACTTTTTTCTCTGGAGCGTAGGAGGCTGAGGGGTGACCTTAAGACCATAAGACCATAAGACATAGGAGCGGAAGTAAGGCCATTCGGCCCATCGAGTCCACTCCACCATTCAATCATGGTTGATTTCAACTCCATTTACCCGCTCTCTCCCCATAGCCCTTAATTCCTCGAGAAATCAAGAATTTATCAATTTCTGTCTTGAAGACGCTCAACGTCTCGGCCTCCACAGCCCTCTGTGGCAATGAATTCCACAGACCCACCACTCTCTGGCTGAAGAAATTTCTCCTCATCTCTGTTCTAAAGTGACTCCCTTTTATTCTAAGGCTGTGCCCCCGCGTCCTAGTCTCCCCTGTTAATGGAAACAACTTCCCTACGTCCATCCTATCTAAGCCGTTCATTATCTTGTAAGTTTCTATCAGATCTCCCCTCAACCTCCTAAACTCCAATGAATATAATCCCACGATCCTCAGACGTTCATCGTATGTCAGGCCTACCATTCCTGGGATCATCCGTGTGAATCTCCGCTGGACCCGCTCCAGTGCCAGTATGTCCTTCCTGAGGTGTGGGGCCCAAAATTGCTCACAGTACTCCAAATGGGGCCTAACCAGTGCTTTATAAAGCCTCAGAAGTACATCCCTGCTTTTGTATTCCAAGCCTCTTGAGATAAATGACAACATTACATTTGCTTTCTTAATTACGGACTCAACCTGCAAGTTTACCTTTAGAGAATCCTGGACTAGGACTCCCAAGTCCCTTTGCACTTTAGCATTATGAATTTTGTCACCGTTTAGAAAATAGTCCATGCCTCTATTCTTTTTTCCAAAGTGTACGACCTCGCACTTGCCCACGTTGAATTTCATCAGCCACTTCTTGGACCACTCTCCTAAACTGTCTAAATCTTTCTGCAGCCTCCCCACCTCCTCAATACTACCTGCCCCTCCACCTATCTTTGTATCATCGGCAAACTTGGCCAGAATGCTCCCAGTCCCGTCATCTAGATCGTTAATATATAAAGAGAACAGCTGTGGCCCCAACACTGAACCCTGCGGGACACCACTTGTCACCGGTTGCCATTCTGAGAAAGAACCTTTTATCCCAACTCTCTGCCTTCTGTCTGACAGCCAATCGTCAATCCATGTTAGTACCTTGCCTCGAATACCATGGTCCCTTATTTTACTCAGCAGTCTCCCGTGAGGCACCTTGTCAAAGGCCTTTTGGAAGTCAAGATAGATAACATCCATTGGCTTTCCTTGGTCTAACCTATTTGTTATCTCTTCAAAGAACTCTAACAGGTTTGTCAGGCACGACCTCCCCTTACTAAATCCATGCTGACTTGTCTTAATCCGACCCTGCACTTCCAAGAATTTAGAAATCTCATCCTTAACGATGGATTCTAGAATTTTGCCAACAACTGAGGTTAGGCTAATTGGCCTATAATTTTCCATCTTTTTTCTTGTTCCCTTCTTGAACAGTGGGGTTACAACAGCGATTTTCCAATCCTCTGGGACTTTCCCTGACTCCAGTGACTTTTGAAAGATCATAACTAACGCCTCCACTATTTCTTCAGCTATCTCCTTTAGAACTCTAGGATGTAGCCCATCTGGGCCCGGAGATTTATCAATTTTCAGACCTTTTAGTTTCTCTAGCACTTTCTCCTTTGTGATGGCAACCATATTCAACTCTGCCCCCTGACTTTCCTGAATTGTTGGGATATTACTCATGTCTTCTACTGTGAAGACTGACGCAAAGTACTTATTAAGTTCCTCAGCTATTTCCTTGTCTCCCATCACTAGATTACCAGCGTCATTTTGGAGCGGCCCAATGTCTACTTTTGCCTCCCGTTTGTTTTTAATGTATTTAAAGAAACTTTTACTATCATTCCTAATGTTACTGGCTAGCCTACCTTCATATTTGATCCTCTCCTTCCTTATTTCTCTCTTTGTTATCCTCTGTTTGTTTTTATAGCCTTCCCAATCTTCTGACTTCCCACTACTCTTTGCCACATTATAGGCTCTCTCTTTTGCCTTGATGCATTCCCTGACTTCCTTTGTCAGCCATGGCTGCCTAATCCCCCCTCTGATAACCTTTCTTTTGTTTGGGATGAACCTCTGCACTGTGTCCTCAATTACTCCCAGAAACTCCTGCCATTGCTGTTCTACTGTCTTTCCCATTAGGCTCTGCTTCCAGTCGATTTTTGTCAGTTCCTCCCTCATGCGCCTGTAATTACCTTTATTTAACTGTAGAACCTTCACATCTGATTCTGCCTTCCTTCTTTCAAATTGCAGACTGAATTCTACCATATTATGATCACTGCTTCCTAAGTGTTCCCTTACTTTAAGATCTTTTATCACGTCTGGCTCATTACATAACACTAAGTTCAGAATAGCCTGTTCCCTCGTGGGCTCCATCACAAGCTGTTCCAAAAAGCCATCCTGTAAACATTCAATGAATTCCCTTTCTTTGGGTCCACTGGCAACATTATTTACCCAGTCCACCTGCATATTGAAATCCCCCATGATCACTGTGACCTTGCCTTTCTGACATGCCCTTTCTATTTCGTGGTGCATTTTGTGCCCCTGGTCCTGACCACTGTCAGGAGGCCTGTACATAACTCCCATTATGGTTTTTTTGCCTTTGTGGTTCCTCAACTCTACCCACACAGACTCCACATCGTCTGACCCTATGTCGTTTAGTGCTATTGATTTAATTTCATTTCTAATTAACAAGGCAACCCCGCCCCCTCTACCCACCCCTCTGTCTTTTCGATAGGTTGTGAATCCCTGGATGTTTAACTGCCAGTCCTGAACCCCCTGCAACCACGTCTCTGTGATGCCTACCACATCATACCTGCCAGTCACAATCTGGGCCACAAGCTCATCTATCTTGTTCCGGACACTGCGGGCATTTAAATATAGCACCTTTAATTCCCTATTGACCGTCCCTTTTTGTTTTCGTAGTGTGGTGGACCTTGGTCTACTGAGCCTTTCCAGACACTGTGTCATATTTTGTGAGATGGGGACTATCGTAACCTCTCCTGAGTGCTGTCTTTTCGTGATTTTTTGTAATCCTAAGCAGCTACGCTTCCCACTGATTCCTTCACCTCTTGGTTCCCTGACTTTCCCTTCCCCCCCAATCTCTAGTTTAAAGTCCTATTGACCACCCCATTTACTCTCTTCGCCAGAACACTGATCCCAGCTCGGTCCAGGTGACCTTATAGAGGTCTATAAAATAATGAGGGGCATAGACAAGGTAGATAGTCAATATCTTTTCCCAAAGGTAGGGGAGTCTAAAACTAGAGGGCATAGGTTTAAGGTGAGAGGGGAGAGATACAAAAGTGTCCAGAGGGGCAATTTTTTCACACACAGGGTGGTGAGTGTCTGGAACAAGCTGCCAGAGGTAGTAGTAGAGGCGGGTACAATTTTGTCTTTTAAAAAGCATTTGGACAGTTACATGGATACGATGGGTATAGAGGGATATGGGCCAAATGTGGGCAATTGGGATTAGTTTAGGGGTTTTAAAAAGGGCCTGTTTCCATGCTGTAAACCTCTATGACTCTATGACCCCCACCCCCCGAATATTCATTGAGCACTGGCATGACATCAGTCCAGCGGAATTTACAACAGCTTTATCAAAACAAGAGCCTGGCGATCTCACCTCAACCACCCTCCAGAATGCCAATTGCAAAGTGGGCACCAGAGATCTCAAACGGTGACGAGACAGTACAGGAATGAGATAGAGAATCTGGTGAACTGGTGCGACGACAATAATCTCTCCCTCAATGTCAACAAAACGAAGGAGATTGTCATCGACTTCAGGAAGCATAGTGGAGAATATGCCCCTGTCTACATCAACGGAGACGGTTGAGAGCTTCAAGTTTTTAGATGTCCAGATCACCAACAACCTGTCTTGGTCCGCCCATGCCGACACCATTGTTAAGAAAGCCCACCAACACCTCTACTTTCTCAGAAGACTAAGGAAATTTGACATGTCAGCTACGACTCTCACCAATTTTTACAGATGCACCATAGAAAGCATTCTTTCTGGTTGTATCACAGCTTGGTATGGTGCCTGCTCTGTCCAAGACCGCAAGAAACTACAAAAGGTTGTGAATGTAGCCCAATCCATCACACAAACTAGCCTCTCATACATAGACTCTGTATACACTTCCCGCTGCCTCGGCAAATCAGCCAGCATAATTAAGGACCCCATGCACCCTGGACATTCTCTCTTCCATCTTCCATCGGAAAAAAATACAAAGGTCTGAGGACATGTACCAACCGACACTTCCCTGCTGCCATCAGACTTTTGAATGGGACTTACCTTGCATTAAGTTGATCTTTCTCTACACCCTAGCTATGACTGTAACACTAGATTCTGCACTCTCTCCAGTCTGTCTCTATGAATGGCTTGCTTTGTCTGTATAGCACGCAAGAAACAATGCTTTTCACTGTATGCTAATACATGTGACAATAAATCAAATCAAAAGAGGACGCGGGGGATCCAGATGTGCAACTGAGAGGCTGGGCCCACTGATCTTCTGGGAGCAGAACCACAGATGGCAGAGCCTCGGAGGAGACACTACTGGCCATGGGTCTACCACCATTGAACTTCCTACCTCCAGATGTCAGAAGTCCAGTGCTGGAGAAGACTGTGTCTGTCCTGGGGAATGGTGGACCCACTGAGCCAGGTAATGTAAGAGGTGACACCACATGGACTGGGAGGTCACTCATTGCCTGTGGCCCTGAAAGTCACTGTCGCTCTGACCTTTAAGCCAGCAGCTCGTTTCAGGGCTGCACTGCTGACCTGTGCGGCATCTCCCTGTCAGCTATGCACAAATGCATAAGGGAAAAGTTAAAGTTTATTTATTAGTCACAAGTAGGCTTACATTCACACTGCAGACATCACATTTGCACTATTTGAGAAGGCCCACATGTACATCGACGTGAACCAAGATGCCACGGGCATGGGTTTTGCCCACATAGCGGGCATGCCCCAGGTACAGGCTGTCGTCGACTGCACCATGTGACTATGCGTTCTCCCTGGTGGCATGGGGTGCCAGTTGCGAACCACAAGGGATACCACTCCCTCAATGTCCAGATGTGCGGTGCTCATCTTTCAGGTATGTGTCCATTTCCCCTGGGGAGCATCCATGATGGTTACCGCTTGGGTTGCTCTCAGATCCCAGCCATTTTTGAGGGTGAACAGTGGCTGGAGGGGTGGCTCCTTGGGACAAAGGGTATTCACTCAGGAGGTGGCTGATGATGCCAGTGCGAAGGCCCCAAACACCCACTGAGACTCACTACAACGAGGCTCATGTGTCAATGTGTGCGCTGGTGGAGCAGGCAGCAGAATTGCTGAAGATGCGGTTCCAGTGTCTGGACCGGTTCAGGGAACCCTCCAATACAGCCCCCAGAGGCTGTCACTCATCATGGTGATTGGCTGCACTCTGCACACCCTGGCACTGAGACAGGCGAGCAGCTGGACCAGGGAGAGATGGAGGAGTGCCAGATCTCCCCATGACAAGGAGGATGTCGAGGAAGGACCTCTGGTGATGGCCAGGACATGCACGGGTACAGGGCAAGGAATGCCCTCATAGCCTCTCAGTTTGGGGACGACCAGAACTGGGGCGTGAAGACCTCTCCCACCATGGGGGGCCTTATATCCGCTAATTACTGTGGTGCCTATGAGAGGTGATCCTGATGGTGACTTCATTCATGGGCTGGGCCCAGTTAAAGCGATTGACTGGATGCTGCAGGAGAGCAAATGATGAAGACTTGCAGTGAGGATAGGGAGGTGGTCCTCTTATCGTCTATGAAATGTCTGACTGCTGCCTGACAGAGGCGTGAACGTGGCCTGCCAATGAATGGGGTGATCTAGGGGCTCAGAGTGGCTGAATGACACATCTCAGCTGCTAATGCCTCCTCCAGGGTCAGGGGTCCCGGTGTTGTTCTCCACCTACTGACAAGGTGCACAGACTCTCACACGTTTTCAGCCCTTGGCATCCTCATAACTGGAGAATACTGGCAGACATGAGAGGACTGAGCACTGATGTTGGTAGTGGCGGGGGCGGGGTGAACCTTCCATGGATGGGAGATTGAGTGGGAGGGTTTGGAGGGCTGGCATGGCTTTGCTGCATTGTCAGTGTGGGAGAGACATTGCTCTGCCATTCTCACACTGCACAGGGATGAAGTGCCAAGTTTATCCAGGGGTTTGGCACCATGACATGATATTGTGGAGGATCTGTATGGGTGAAGGAAGTGAGGAGGCAGGCTTATCCTGGCTGCACAATGAAGGTCACTCATCTTCATTGAATCCCGACAGTGCAGAAGAAGGCCATTCAGTCCATTGAGTCTGCACCAACCACAATCCCACCCAGCCCCTATTCCCATAACCTATTTACCCTACTAACCCCCTGACACTAAGGGGCAATTTTTCATGGCCAGTCAATCTAACCCGCACACCTTTGGCAGGAAACCGGAGCACCCGGAGGAAACCCACGCAGACACGGGGAGAATGTGCAAGCTCCATACAGGCAGTGACTCGAGGCCGGGAATTGAACCCGAGTCCCTAGAGCTGTGAGGCAGCAGTGCTAACCACTGTGCCACCATGTCGCCCCACTTTTGGCTCTGTAGCCCTGTCCTCTTATGGAGCAAGCTGACACTCCCTATCGTGACCACAGCCTCCCTGACAGGGTTGGTGACCTTGCTTGCTGGCCATCTGGCCAATCACGAGTAGAGGATGCCGTGCCTCCATTCGACACCATCCAGAAGTTTGAAACATGGTGTTGTCTTCCTGGCAGCTTTGCCCCGACTGGACAGGAACATGTGCTGGGGAGGCGTTTAAAAGGAGCTGATTGCAGAGGTTAAGTTTTCCTGAGTTGAGCGAATCAGAGGCAAAAGCACAGTGTGAACCACTTGGGAAAAATAATTCAGGAGGCTGAATATTCGGTGAGTTTTCCCATTGGCACAGGTTGAATTCTTCCCAGTTTTCTCTTTCCGACACTGAAAAAATATGGGAAAATTCTGCCCAGTGTCCCCAAAGTAAAAAGGTTCAAACAGGCATTCTCTTAAACTGTGCAAGTGTTGTTTTCTTGTTGTGAGACTTCTTACTGTGCCCACCCCAGTCCAGTGCCGGCATCTCCACATCAAAGTGCTGTTTTATTATACACCGACACCTGGACATTCCAGTAAGGGAGATTGGCCATTCATATATTTAGAGCATTGTTACACCTGAGCAAGGTTGTGTGAATGCTACCGCACCAGTAAACTAGAGGCCTACCCTAATAATCTAGAGCACGTGAGTTCAAACTCTACCATGGCAGGTTGAGAACTTGGACCGAATTAGAAATAAAAATACCACCGTTATAGAAGAAGCGGCTAAGAAACCCAACTGGTTCATCAATCTCCTTCAGAGAACGCAAGCAAATGCCCCCAAGGGTCTGGCCTTCTTGTAACTTAAGTCGTACACTCAGATCACTGCCCTCTGAAGGTTTGTCACCACCACTTTCTCAAGGCAGCTGGGAATGTGGCATTGCCTGCGACTTCCACACACCAAGAATCAATAAAAGACAATCATGGAGGCTGGAGGAATCTTTACTCCAAGCTGAACAAAAGCCATTCGAGAATAATTCCATTTCCATGTCCTTACCAAGTCTCTTTCTCATACTCCAATACTCGAGAAATCTGATTTTGTTTTTGTTTTGCACCCAGGAGGGATCAATAGTAGGAAGGTGTGAAAACAGATATGAACTAATCATTAAAAGCAGCTGATTTGACGCAGCACCTACTGAGCATTGCAAGTTTAGTTAATGCAGATGCATGCTCAGTAAATGGCAAAGTACTGCCGGCATGTAGCAAAGTGAATCATCGTCCATGGCATACAATTATTCATTAGCTTCTCAGCGGATGGCTTTTCAGTGTTGTGCTGTCGCCTCTGCAGAAACATTTGCAAAGACAAACATTCTTAATGAAAAAGCTGACTGGGGCAGAACTGGTGCGGATAGAGGACTTGATTAAAGTGACAGGATTTCCTTATTTTGTCTGGCCCAATATTTATCTTGCATTCAGATTTTTGTTTAAAATTTGGGCTTGTGGAATCATGAAGTGTGCAATATTGCCCCGGGGAATTAGCTCTTACAGATGTAAAGGCCCTGTGCCTGCCATTCCTTCAGTTCCTGCTAATGTATTATGCTCTATACGTTGTTCTGCTGATTGCCTCTCTGTTTAGAGAGCAGGGTTACATTGCAGCCCATCTGTGCACCAATATGGCAAATTTATAACTGATGGTATTCCTATCGTAGAACATATAGCATGTCTGGTTCGTTTTACATTGCTACAGAGTCATCCACAAGAGTTCAGTACTGTGTGCAGTAATTGATCAATGCATTTGTTTTATTTGTGATCCTTTTATGATGGCAATTTGTCTTTTGATCACAGAATTTTATTTTTGGTTGTTTGATAGTCCCAATAAGTCTAAAGTCCCAGAAGACTGTCACATGTACATTTGGCAAACTGTTAAATACAGTCAATTAATTAGCACAGCAAAAATTCCCAGCACATATCTGAGATGTATCTTGGCAGGGTCTGACGCAGCAGACATGGTGGATGCCTCTGTTGGACATTTTTAAATTAACATTAACAAGTATTGACAGATTGAAAATAAATCACACTAATCTACTACCTGATCCTTAAGTTTATTTTTAACAGCAAGGTCTTAGGTTTAGGTGGATCTGGCATGTTAATGATCTGTGGCTACTTTGTTGCTATGCCCATGTACTTGTTTTAAATAAGATACTCAATTGTCATTCTCATTCAATATGTATGTTTTCTCCATTTACTCTTCAATCATTAATTACCTCAGCTCACCTCATGAATTCTCCTTTCAACTGCAAAAGCATCCAAATGAACTGCAACCTCTTCTAAACGAATGTTAACGAATGTCCAAATTACGAGCAGGAGAAGGCCACTCGGTGCTTTAAGCCTGCTCTGCCATACAATAAGATCATGGCTGATCTGATTGTAACCTCAACCACACATTCCTGCCCATCCCCAATAACCTTTCACCCCTTGTTAATCAAGAATCTATCTAGCTCTGCCTTAAAAATGTTCGAAGACTCTGTTTCCACTGCCTTTAGAGGAAGAGAGTTCCAAAGACTCACGACCCTCTGAGAGAAAAAAAATTCTCCTCATCTCCGTCTTAAATGAGCCACCCCCCTTATTTTTAAAAAGTGACCCCTAGTTCTAGATTCTCCCACAAGGCGAAATATTGGGCGGCACAGTGGTTAGCACTGCTGCCTCACAGCGCCAGGTACCCAGGTTCAATTCCGGCCTCGGGTCACTATTTGCGTGGAGTTTTCACATTCTCCCCGTGTCTGCGTGGGTTTCCTCCGGGCGCTCCGGTTTCCTCCCACAGTCTAAAGATGTGCGGGTTCGGTTGATTGGCCATGCTGAAATTGACCCTTAGTGTCAGGGAGATTAGCAGGGTAAATATCTGGGGTTAGGAGAATAGGGCCTGGGTGGGATTGTGGTCGGTGCAGACTCGATGGGCCGAATGGCCTCCTTCTGCACTGTAGATTCTGTGATCCTCTCCACACTCACCCTGTCAATACCCCGCAGGATCTTAAATGTTTTGATCAATTTGCCTCTTCTAAATTCAACTGGATACAAGCCTAACCTGTCCAACCATTCCCCAAAAGACAACCCGCCCATTCCTGATATTCACCCAGTATACCTTCTCTGAATTGCTTCTAATGCAATTACATCTTTCCATAATTAAGGAGACCAATAATGTATACAGTACTCCACATGTGGTTTCACCATTGCCCTATAGAACTCAAGCCTAACCTCCCTACTTTTATCGTGAAGGGCACTGAATACAAATGATAACGTTCTATTAACTTTCCTAATTACTTGCTGTGCCTGTATGTTGGCCTTTTGTGATTCATGTACTAGGACACCCAGAACCCTCTGCACCTCAGAATTCTGCAATCTCTCACCATTTAGGTAATAAGCTTTTTTATTATTCCTGTTAAAATGAATAATTTCACTTTCGCCCACATTATACTACATTTGCCAGATTTTCACCCACAATTGTAACCTATCTCTGTCCCTTTACAGCCTCCTTACATCCTCTTCACAATTTACTTTCCTACCTATCTTTGTGTCATCAGCAAATTTCGCAACCATATGCTCAATCCTTTCATCCAAATAATTGATGCAAATTGTAAAAGGCCCAGCACTGATTCCTGTAGCACACCACTCATCACAACCTGCCAACTCTCTGGACCTTAAGAATGGCGAGCGAGTGTTGGGGGAATAGGCCAGGGAAAGAAGTGGTCCCAGAGTTCCAACTCCTGGGGAGGAAGGCAACCCCAACTCTGAGGGCGTCTTCACATTGAGGCACCCCCCCCTCCCTTTTCCACCCGAGATAGGGAAAATACTTTTGTCAGTTTCTTACCCTACACACACCCACTGCTGTCAACCTAAAACTCGAGGGTAGGCGGGAAGGCCTTAATTGGTGAAAGGGTGGGATTCCTGCCCGAGGCTCTGCCTGCCCAGCTGTGAAATTGTGCTTGGGTTTGGGCGGGAGGATTCCCGGGGAAAATCGCATTCATTCAATTTTACATTCTCCACCCGCCTCAGAAGCTGCCTTGGGGGAGTGTAAAACTCTGTACTATGTTTCCTGTTAGCCAGCCAATCCTCTTTCCATGCCAATATGTTATCCCCTATACCACGAGCCTTTTATTGTCCACAATAATCTTTGATGTGACATCTCATCAAATGCTGCTGGAAATCTAAGTACAGTACATCCACTAATTTCCCTTTGTCCACAGCACATGTGACTCTCTCAAAGAACTCCAATAAATTAGTTAAACATGATTTCCCTTTCACAAAACCATGTTGACCCTGCCTGATTGCCTTGAATTTTTCCAAGTGTACTGCCTTAACGTCTTTAATAATGCCTTCTAACATTTTCCCGATGACAGATGTTAGGCTAATTGGCCTGTAGTTTTCTGCTTTCTGTCTCCCTCTTTGTATAATATACATTTGCTATTTTCCAATTTAATGGAATATTCCCCGAATCTAGGGAATTTTGGGAAATTAAGATTAACTATCTCAGTCAGAAGTATAGTCATTATGGGAGAATGCAGACATAACGTTAGCTTTTTTTTCCAGATATGAAATGTCCCATCCATTGATCTGGCTGAGAACAGATAAAATCTGTCATTTCTGTGGTTAGCGAATTTGAGTGTTCACCACCTCTGGGACTCTTAACCGCTTACAACAGAACATCTTAACTGCTGGCCAATGTTTGAACTTCTATTAGTAATTCCTTTTAAAGTAATACTTTTTGTCAGCGTGTCTACCTTGGTCTGTGCCAGTTGTGGCTCTGTTTTCCTTATTGTTACATCCTGCAGGAAACATCTACATTTTCCTCAGTTGTATTCAATGATTCATTTGGATTTGCTACTATTTGGGCGTGCGGCTGTCAAACTCTAGGCCACTGTACATAAGCAGGGTTTAATTTCCACAACAGAGAATCATAGAAATTTCCATCAGTGGCAATAGTCCAGGAAAAAAGAACTAGACAGAGTCAGATACTCTGGATCAAATGCCAGCAATCCTGACTGTTCCATTAGTTTCTGGCTATTGAGCTGGCGGTCTGGCTGGAATGGAAAGAGACATTTTAATTCAGCAACGCTGTAAGTATATTATTCAAATTAACAATTAATGGTAATTTAAACCCTGCATAATTGTCCACATTTTGATGCTTTCTTGACCATATATGATAGTTTCTATTGTCAGTAGGATTGGGCTCTTCTCACATTACTCTGTAATTCTCCTTGAGGCACTTGGAACAATCCTTTTTCTTAGTAAAGCAATGTGTCTTTCCACTCTCTACAATATATCGATCCTGATATTTTCTCACTGTTCAGTCAAAGCATTTTGTCAAAGAAAATAAATACTGCACCGATTAAACACACTCTGGCATCTTAATTAATAGGTTTTTTTAAATGTTTATTATTCCTTTATCTTCATTAACACTAACTTACTAGGTTTAATTTGTACTCCCGTGGTATAGTGCCATGCAATTTATGATTTTTAAAATTTATTTTGAAAACATTACTTCCGTGATCTTTCAGATAATACTTCCGTATGTTATTTGTGATGCAGCCCCATCTTAGATTATCTTTTGTGATCAACGAGAGGTTTACCAGCTTAACGTCTTGATGGCTTCCAGTGTGACAGTTCAGCATTTTTCTAACAAGTACAGCATAGTTAATAGTACTCAGTTGGTATCGACAGTAAATCAGGGAAGCAATCTTACCCAGTGAAGTTAATAGGTTGAGGTGTTTTACTGTAATGGTAAGTGACGGGCTGGAAACACCGGGGTCAATGCTGATATTGCCAGCTGATCGTTTGACTGAACCTTTATGGTTTCTCTTAATTGCCCTTTGTAGGCACAAAGAAACCATTTGCTCAGCAGTTTTAACATTTAGTTAAATGTGTCTGATGCTAACCTTCCTGCAGAGTGAGGTGGAACTTCAGCAGGGGCTGTCATGCACACAACATTGTCAGCACTTTTCAGGTCTCACAGTGTTGGAGCATATCTGCTTTGTCAGGAGTGCGGCACCAGTGCAGCTGCACATTATATGATGGGTTGGGCTGAAGGCAACTCAGCGCAGGGTCTTGAACTCAAATTGCATAGTGTCTAATGGTCAGTTAGCGACGACTGTCATGAGAGGAGGTGGGAGGGTTCAGGGGGGTGTGAAGCAGGGTTTCTTTAGGGTCAGATTGGATCCGAGTTGTTGTGCCTGGCAATGGGAGGCGGGAACAGAGATGGTCATTAGCAGGTCATTAATGACAAAATGAAAGCATCAACGTATTTTGTAAATGGTTATAAAACAAAATATAATAATGATCACCACTGACAAGAGAGCTGAACTCACATTTGTAGATGGGTGAACATTGTGGTTATTTTTCAGTTTAAAAATGATTCCTATTGATCACGTCAACTTAGCTAACCAGTGCTTTGCTCACCGTGTCCGTTTGTGCCCTAGCAGAGTGAATTCTGTCCCTTTTGTTTCTTCCCTGGAGTGGGTTGACCTCTGCTGTGCTCTTAAACGCTGCAAATTCCAGATTACGTTCTGGCAATTTTCCCTCGTGAGATGATGAGAGGATTTTCGTCTTATAGTAATGATGTGCACTGAATCTTCACTCAGCATGATTTAGGTTGCTAAATTTGACTTTGCATATAGAATAAATACCATGGTTACGTCACTAAATCAATAGGGCACAGGAACATTGCCACCGTTTTGACTGAAAGGATCCTTTTAGTTCTAATTCTTCGCTTATTCAGTTTAAAATTTCTATTTTGTCAACATTCCCACTCGCATGCAATTTGTTTGCAGCTGTATTCGCTGGATTAGTATCTCATCAAGATGGATTTGAATTGTGCTGACAGTCAGGGATTTTCAGGGGTTTTTTTTTCCTTTCCAATTTCTCCGCGCACCCCTCGCCCCCAACAACCAGACAACACAAAGGTCCTCCACTTATAAATACACTTCCTTAAAATATCCAAAGAACCACTTAGATAATTTTGCAGCAAATTGCTCAGTGGTCCGATCAAGCACATGAGTAATGTACGGTCTCCGAATGAGCTTGATTGATGTCACAAAGAGCAAAGGCTTTACTGGTTTAATTTAGTACTTAATCCCTGCGCCCTGCCATACCGGTTGCCCACACAAGCAGTGTCCCAAACAAGAAAGGATAAATGTGTGGATTAAAGGAAGCTACCCTTTCCATCTGCAAGCAGACACACAAAGAGGACCTTTCATTCAGTCGTTGTGAAATGAGAATTGATAACAAGGTGCGTTGTGTTTTGTTTCTACTGATGTTTCTGTGGATTAATAATTCAGGCAGTACTTTGTAATAGAAACCTCCAGTTGCTTAGTTCTGCAGTCCCTGTGGGGGCTCAGGTGAAACCAACCTGCTTTATTTCATGTTTTTGTAACCAGAGGTCCCGCCTCTTTAACTAAGCTGAAGTCATTTTATTCCAATGCCTGTCCCTAGCAAGCATACAACTGTTGGCCGCTCTCAGAGCTGGGACTCTAGTGGATGGTACGAAGACAACTGGGACAACGACAGTGTTTACGAGTATCAGAGGCCTCCCAGAAGAAACTCATTGAACTACTGGGGAGAAATTGTTGGCGACAACCCGCACTGCGTCAGAGCGCACGGCAACAACTTTGCAGAGGGAAATGAACATAATTACGAATGTTACATTTATCCAGACTCGGGGATCGACCAAGGTTACCCCCGTCGGTATGATCGCAGACCTGTGAGGAAAAGTTCTGTGCCGGAATTCTCCCACTCCTACGAGAAGCAGGCCGCAATGTCTGGACGTAGCTCTGTGCCTCCTCAGGATTACTATCCGGAGCCTGCTTTGGGTATTAGGCCCTCTGAAGAGGCCCGGTTTTATAGGGATCATATGCTTAACAGATCACCACAGAATTATGGGATGTCAGGAGGAAGGATCTCATGGGACCACTCACAAGGAAGACCTCCTCCCCGACCTGAGGTAAACCGTATGTACCATGATCCTTCCGGTAAGCTGATTCTCGATGGACAGAAAATACGTAGTCGTGATCCTTCTCCTGCTAGGTATGCTGCTGAAACATCTCTCCCTCGTTACGGAGCAGAGCCGCCGTCTCTTACAAATAAGCAAATGTACAGTGACGCCACTGGTCGGCCACTGGATTCCTCAGGTGCCCGGCAGGTTGCCCCGACATGTTTAGTTGTGGATCCTGCCACTGGATCTCGATGCGAGAACGCTTTGGACAGAATGATGTCTCCTGGCACTTTAAACCATGCTCCGAGACAAGGAATGGCAACAAGAATGATGCCTGACTACAGCACACACAGGGATGGTTTGATTTCAAAACCACTGTATGATGGTTATGACAACGCGATGATAGCGCGTGGCCACCTCGCTGCAGGAATTCCTGGACATGAGAGCAAGTCTGAATTTCTGGCACTGTTGCGCTCAGAGGGGTTATCTGAAAGCACAATTGCTGCCTTACTGCAACAAGGTTTCGATTCAACAAACTTCCTCGCCATGTTAGAAGAAAACGATATTAAGACTGTGGCCCCGAATCTGGGTCAGGCCCGCTTGCTGTTGCGGCTTGTCCAGAGTTGCAAAGCGGACCTGCAGTTACGGCAGGAGCTGCAGAACACCAGTGCTCGAACAAGAACGCGTTCAAACAGCTTCAGCCACAGAGGTGAACTAATGCGTAATGACTATGGAGTCCAGCCAGGAGTGGTCTCCACAATGGATAGTTCTGCTGTTCAGCAGCTACCAATGGCATTGCAACCAATGTCACCCAGGCTTCCTGAAATGAACCGCCGCCCATCTAGTGCCCCATCCCAACACCTCCTAGAAACTGCTACTTATGGTTCTCCTGGGCCTGGGAGACTGGGGACTCATTTTCCAAGCTTCGCAGGCTATAGTAATCCCATCGGGCTGCAGACTCTGCGATCAGGGCCTATCTATACTGCTCAGTCCGGAATAGCAATGAATGCCATGCCAGCCACTCCAAATCCAGGCCCCAAAACCGCTTACAATACCACCTATACTGTACCCATAGAACTAATGACAAGGGAGCGCAGCACGGCTCATTCTCCGTTACACAGCCCTCACTGTAGTCCTCAGATTCTTCGGAAACCCGGAGGACAAATGGAATCTACACTGGTACCTACAAGCTCAGCTTACAGACCGGCAAATACCGCCATCCAGAAAGTGACCAGACGTACAGGACCACCAATCATTGTCTCCACAATGGCATCACCTGAACCAAGTAATGCATTTTTTACATTTTAACTCTTATGTGTAATATGTGTGCGTGAGGGTACTCCTTAAGCGGCCTTATCTACAACTGTCCCTTGTGAACAGAATCTAAAAATGCCCCATAGAGGTTGGCTGCAACCATTCTTTGCACTTTATAAACTTGTATTGTCTTATTTTTGCTTTGCTGTTTTTGGTACACAACATTTTTAATTATTAATAGATTGAAATTCTCTTTGTGTTCTGATGTCTAAACTCCCGATTACCTGACATGTTTTCCCTGGAGATGCTTATTTGATCAAAGATATTATGCACATCATAGTAGCATCAAGTTGGTCCCCTTACCGTTAATTAATTTGCTTGTATCCAGGACACGAGAAAGGAACGTTGTTCTAGTCACAATATTATTGTATTGTACATTTGGGTCTGTGGTGGAATCAATGATCATCCTAATTACAAGGGTTTTTTTGTATAATATAGATTCATATTCTATATGACGACCCTATGCTACCTAAAGATTGCTATCGTCTTTACTTTTGATACCTGTCATTCTTTACAAGAGAGACAATAGAACACCAATAGTACTGCTAGTGTTCTCTTATTGTGTAATCTATGGAATTGCTGTGTTGTAGTTATAGATCCCTATGCTTCAGAATTGCAGAATGACAGAAAGGAGTTAATGTAACGATCAGTGATGAGCCGGACAGTGTATCATAAAGTCAACATTTAGAAAAATCCTTAATTGGAAAGGATTGAAAGTTAGGTTTCAAATTGTATTTTTGAATAAAATGCATAATAAAAAGATATATTGAGTGCAGTATGAACAAAAATAATGAATAGGGACATCTAGCAGAACAGTAATACATTTAATTCTCTCTCTCAGCTATTTTTATGCACTGGTTAATGCACTTGTGTTAAATTCCTGCCAGGTCTTTCTTAATCCAGGGGTCATAGAACATTACAGCGCAGTACAGGCCCTTTGGCCCTCGATGTTGCGCCGGCCAGTGAAACCAATCTAAAGCCCCTCTAATCTACACTATTCCAACCTAATAACGGTGATAAAATAGCACAGGTAGGAACTGAACTCCAAAGTGTTAACCAGTGAACTAAAACTGCCAAATAGAGACAAGTAATCTGTGTAAGCATATCAATTTCTGTTTTGTGTGCAGTTATTTGGAAGTCATCTTCAAAGATGTTAATCAGGACACCAAATTTATACTATTTCAGGTTGAAGTGTTAAATAAGCAATATGGCAGGAAATTGATTCTAGGTAAGCTAATTGAAGTGAATGAGTTTGACTCTCTGATGTAATATATAGGTACAGCCCATTTTAACTATTTTGTCAGTTGAAAACGAACATCAAAACAATCAACTCCCATACAGCTGACACTATTTAGGTCTGAAGTAAAGGTAGAGTCGTCATTGTCCCAGATGGCTATAGGCTGCTCTCCCCTTTGAGGGGGGTGCTGATTGGTGGTGATTTAACCTGAGGATCACCACACCTCAGGCGAGGGGCAAGGTTGAGAAGGCGGGGCCTTAATGAATAACCTCAGCCGGTACGGGAATTGAACCCGTGCTGTTGGCCTCACTCTGCATCACTAACCAGGCGTCCAGCCAACTGAGCTAAACCCACTGAAAAGTAGCAGAGAATTAGCTGTGGCTGCCAATCATGCTTTGAAGAGGTGGTTGGTCGTTACTCTGTCCAGGGCTGAAACTTCCTGCCAGAGGTGTTCTCCATTTGAAGAATTGGAATTCAAATAAAGAAATGGTATCAAACACAAATGTGAACACTTTACAATACTGCACAAGCACGTACTGGCATTATGGATCACACCTCCTTATAGAATCCCTGCAGTACAGAAGGAGGCCATTCCGCCCATCGAGTCTGTACCGACCACAATCCCACCCAGGCCCTATTCCTGTAACCCCACACATTTACCCTGCTGATCTCCCTGACACTAGGGTCAATTTAGCATGGCCAATCAACCGAACCTCATCATCTTTGGACTTGCATTATTACTAAAATAATGGCCGGTATTCTCTGACCTTGTCCATGGCCAGAACTATCTGGTCCCACTGCTGTGAAAGGAGATTTGGCTGAGCGCCAAATTCTCCATTCTTGCTGGCAGTGATGGTGGGACAGACATGGCCGGAAAATCCTGGCCAATATTTTTGTGACTCTGTGTAGCAGTTTTCTGAGCTTAAGTTTCCCACAATTATTCCAGTTAGCTCCATACAAATGCTTCCCAAAATAATCTTAGACGTAATTGAGTATACTTCCAGCCACACCCTTATGGCTATCCAATATGCAATTTTTAAGTTACTGTATTACACAGTTTCCTGTTCAGCAAAAGCAGATTACATCTCTGTAATTATGAAGTGACAGAATTGCAATACCTAAACCTTTCAGATGAATATTATCTAGTAAGTAAACTAACACTTGGTAGTGATACTGACACTTGGCATAAACCCAGAACTTTTGTCATTTGTATCATTATAGGTAGTTTTTTAAAAAAAGAAACGCAATTCAGAGGACAGAAGTGATTTCAAGGATGTAATACAAGGATATTTATTGACCTTACAGTTTTTTTCTTTTATAAACTCTATTTCGACTGATTTTTCATAAAACTAGAAGCAATGACACAGTGGCACCACAGTGGTTAGCACTGCTGCCTCAGCGCAAGGGACCCTGGTTCAATTCCAGCCTTGGGTCACTGTCTGTGTGGAGTCTGCATGTTCTCCCCGTATCTGTGTGGGTTTCCCCTGGATGCTCCGGTTTCCTCCCACAGTCCAAAGGTGTGCAGGTTAGGTGGATTGGCCATGGTGAATGCACTGGGTTACAGGGATAGGTCTGGGTAAAATGCTTTTTTGGCAAGTCGGTGCAGACTCAATGGACCGAATGGCCTCCTTCTGCACTGTAGGAGTTGTAATGACATTGGTTAACTATGGTAACAGATAGCTGGAGAACTCTCATCAACAGGCAAATCCACAGCATAAAGGGCACTTCAGGATTGAGGCTTGAATAAAATGGCAGTCAGGGATTAAACAGTATCATCCAGTGTCCTTGTATGGGATTGAGGACCAAAAAGGATGTTGAACTGTGCTGGAAGTAATAAAACTGCTGACTTTTGGAAGCGGCAGTGTGCATTCCTATCACTGCAGCTTTCCAGCCTATACACATGGAGAGAGAAGTTGTATTGATCTAGGAAAAGCTTTACTTACAAAATATTCCCTTTTGATGTCGCAGGCTGATTGGCCTATGTTTCTTTTGATCTCCTGATTCCATATTGCATAGAATTTAGATCTTCGCAGCTATCAGCTCACAGAGCTAAAACTTGATGATGGTTCTCTTTTAATCTTGGAAATATGTTATGAACGTGTCAGTAAAACCCTCCAAATGACTCTCTGGGGCGGTACAGTGGCACAGTGGTTAGCACTGCTGCCTCACAGCGCCAGGAACCCGGGTTCGATTCCGAGCTCGGGTCACTGTCTGTGTGGAGTTTGCACATTCTCCCCGTGTCTGCGTGGGTTTCCTCTGGGTGCTCTGGTTTCCTCCCACAGTCCAAAGATGTGCAGGTTAGGTTGATTGGCCATGCTAAAAATTGTCCTTAGTGTCCTGAGATGCGTAGGTTAGAGGGACTAGTGGGTGGATATGGGGGTAGGGTCAGGGTGGGATTGGGGTCGGTGCAGACTCGATGGGCCGAATGGCCTCTTTCTGTACTGTAGGGTTTCTATGATTCTGTGACCACAGCTGGTCGGGAATCATTTAGCAAATGCACTCATGGTAATCTATCTCAAAGCTGAAAAATAGTTATGAACCAATTGGATTACTCCCATTATATTAATTTCAAGCAATAAGGTATTTTCAGTGTGTTCTGGTAATGAAAAAGAATTGTTATTTTGGGGTGTACTTGATAAATAAGTCATAAATATACATCACTGCATTATGAATTCATATCAATCATTTTGAATGGATATATAGATAAGTTTGTCTAACTTTTTTTGAAGGTATCAATAACTATTTTCTATGCCATTTAGCATTATGAAAATTACTTAAGAAGTAAGGAAGGTTTGGAATTAACTAGTTGTGTCAGTTTTGTTTTGGGAGTACACATAGGGTGGAATTTTCCCGTCTCGCCCGCCACAGGAATCGTAGCGGGTGGGACATGGACCATGCAAAGGTCCATTGACCTTGGGCGGGATTTTCCAGTCTTAGGGCAAGCGCGGCTGGAAAATTGGAGCTTACTCGAGTAATTGGACAGTATTTTATTCTGTCTCTTCATAGTCTTCCTTCCAAAATGGACCATTTCATACTTCTCTGTCTTGAATTTCATCTGCCACTTGTCTGCCAGTCCACCAACATGAACTTTATCACAGTTGACAATGTTTCCAATCTTCGCATTGTATGCAAATTTTGAAATTTTGTCCTGAACACCAGTCTAGGTCATTAATGTATATCAGGAAGAGCAAGGATCCCAGTACTGAAACTCCATTATAAACCTTCCTCCAATCTGAAAAACAGCCAAAAACAACTCTCTGTTTCCAGTAACTCGGCCAATTTCTTGTCCAAGTGCTACTTTCCCATTTATTCCATGAGGTAGAACTTTGCTTACAAGTCTGTTGTGTGGCACGAATCAGATACCTGTTGAAAATCCACATACAGCTCATCTTCAACATTGCCTTCATTAGCTTTCACTGTTAGCACCTCAAAAAAACTCCAAGTTAGTTCAACAAGATTTTCTCTTAATTAATCCATGCTGGCTTTTTAAGATTATCTTGCACTTGTTTAGGTGACCATTGATTTTGCCCCGATCTATAGTTTGCAAAAACTTCCCCACTGTTGAAGTCAGACCGATTAGTCTGTAGTTGCCGGCTTTATCCTTTCACCCCTTTTGAACAAAGGTGGAACATTCAGAATTCTCCAGTCCCCTACCACCACCCCAGTGTCTAAGGAGCACTGGAAGATTATTACTAATACCTCTGCTGTTTCTACTCTCATTTCCCTCATTACCCTTGGATGCATCTCATCCAGTCCTGGTACCTTATCAGCTTTAAGTAAGGATAGCCCTTCCAACAACACCTTCTCAATTGTAAATTCTTATAGTGCGCCAGTTACTTCCTCTCTCACCTCAGCCTGGGTAACATCTTCTTCCTTTGTAAAGACAGGTGCAAAGTACTCATGTAATACCTCTGCTATTTCTCTTGCCTGTACGTGCAAGTCACCTTTTTTGTTAATCCCCAATTGGACCTACTCTTTCTTTTAACACCCTGTTATTATTTCTATGCTCGTAGAAGACCTTGGGATTCCCTTTATTTAGCTGCCTGTCTCTTTTCACGCTCTCTGCTCGCTTTTCCTATTAGGTTTTCCCCTCTGGTCCTATATTCAGCCTGATCCTCCATGATATTTTTTACCTGACATCTGTCGTACATGCACGTCTTCTTTTGATCTTCACTTCTATCTCTCTCGTTGTCCAGGGAGCTCTGGATTTATGTAGCCTCCCTTTCTCCTTCAAGGGAACAAAGCTTGTCATTGCCTGCATTACTTATTCTTTGAAGGGGGCACATTGTTCAGCCGCTGTCTTTTCAGCCAACATTTGATTCCAACTCACTCAACTCAGATGCATTTTCATCCCATTGAAGTTGGCTTTTCCCAAATTAATTATTCCCTGCTTTGGATTGTTCCTTGTCCTTTTCCATGGCCAACCTAAACCATACGATACAATGATCACTGTCTCCTAAATGCTCTCCCGCTGATATTTGATCCACTCAGTTCATCTCATTCCCCAGAGTTAGGTCCAACAGTGCCTGCCCTCTCGTTGGAACAGAAAAATACTGTTGCAGAAAATTATCTGAACACACTCCAGGAACTCTCGCCCCTCTTGTCCCTTTGCATATTCCTGTCCCAGTCTATATTTGGGTAATTGAGGTCCCCCATTATAATTGCTGTATAATTCTTGCACCTCTTTGTAATTAATTTACAAATTTGTTTCTCAACATTGTTATGGTTCAGGTTAGAAACTCCACAGCGTTTTATGAAGCCTGCCTGGATCATAAGTTTTTCACTTTGAATTTGGCTAGGATAAGCATGATATGTTTCACCTCAGGTACGATTCGAATGACCCGCTAGGAAGCTTTTATCAAAGGTTACTTAAGAATATAGTTAACATGTATGGAAAGAAAATTAGCAATAACTTTTATCAATTATAAATAAAACAACCAAGATAATGTATAACCCTTAACGAATATATCTAAAATGTTCCAATCAAACAAAAGCTTCCCATAGACAAAAACCCTGGGACTGGGACTGAATCCTTTGGTGCAGTTCTCTTGAGGCAAACACAGATAGGCTTGGAGTCAGAACAGCTTCCCAGAATACTAGGGAGAGACTGGTCAAGCCACCAACAGCAGATTCTCTACTCCAGGAAGATGTGAAGCCTTGCTTACAACTAATCAGCAGAATTTCCAAAACCAGGGAGAGAGAGACACTTCTTTTGAGCTTGATGTCCCTTCTAAAACTAACTGCTGCCAGGCAAAACAGAAAATGAAACTTTAAATTTCCCAGGAAAGAAAAACACTGTCCAGAACCCATGACCTGCCAACCAGCCCCCCTCCTAACAATGCAGGGTCATAAAAGAGCCCGAAGTAAAAATAAACAAACCCCATTTAAGCCAATTAAGGAGCAATGAAAGGGCTTCTTCAGCCAACTCAACAACAATGACATAAGCTGAGGCTGGGAGAGCTGCAGAGAAAATGATTTTTAAAAAAAAATTCTTTAAGGCACACTAATGTCACAAAATCCCTTCCACTAGTTGGTGGTCTATATGTGGTCTATATGCTACATTTGTCAGTGTTATTGCCCCTTTTTAATTCCTTCCCTCCAGCCAGAGAGATTCCATCCTTGACCCCTCTGAAGCATCCTCTCCAATACTGTAAAGTCAGCTTTAATCAATAGTGCCACTCCACACCAAACCCCCCGTTCCTGTCTGTCTTCAACATCTAACACCAAATCCTATCCTTTATGGAGCCAGCTCTCTTATCGCCATATCACAATTCCATTTGTCAACTTGTGCCTGTAGTTCACCAATCTTATTAACCACTCTCTATGCATTCACATACGTGCAAATTAACCCTGATTTAGGCTTTTTTACATTCCCCTCTACTGTGACTGCATCTAATAACTTACTGGAACTTACTCTAATTCTATCAAACATTCCAAGTACTCTGTTTACCTTGATACTATTCTCTGGTATATCCTCCTTATCAGTTGACACTTTTTTACTGTTCTTGAGGTCCTGCTTTCTAATTCCCTTCCTAATTCTCTCAAATCTACTTTCAGGACCTCGTCCCTTTTCCTACCTATGTCATTGGTCCCAATGTGGACCATAACCTCTGACTCTGCACCCGCCCCCAAAAGAATGTCCTGCTGCTGCTCTGTTACCTCTTGAACCTGGCACTAGGGAGGCAACATGCCATTCTGCAGTCACATCTACAGCTGCAGAAAAGCCTGTCTACTCTCCTAACTATGGAATCCCCACCACTATAACTCTTCCACTCTTTCCGCCTCCCCTCCTGTGCAGCTAAGACAGCCGTGTTGCCATAAGCCTGGCTCTTGCTACAGTGTCCTGAGGAACCATCTCGTTGACCAATCTCCAAAATGGAAAAGTGGTTAGAGAGCAAGATAGCCTCTTGGGATTTCTGCATTTCCTCTTTGCCTGTGTACTTCTCAATTGAGTTGTGACCACCTCTCTAAATGTACTATCCACAAAATCCTCAGCATTGTAGATGCCCACCAGGGACCCCAGCCACCACTTAGGTTCTGCAACCCGGAGCTCACCTTTCTGCAGCTGGTGACACTTACTGCAGATGAGTTCTTTGAAGGCTCGTTGCGCCTGCATGACTTCCCACCTCCTGCAGAATGCATATTCCACATGGCTGAGCTGTACTGACATACCTTGAACTTTTTGTAAAGCGTTTACTACAGCATGGTATAACATAACCTACCTGTCACTAACCAATCATCCCCTCTGTGCTGAGTCTGGAAGTGCCTATAATTACCAACCAACCAACTTACAGGCTTCCTGGGATGTCACTTTTAGATTTTATCTGTACAGTCCTGGCTCCCTCTCTCTCTCTCTCTGAACTCTACGCTGCTCTAAGGGCTCTCTCTCCCTCTGAGCTCCCACTGCTTTATGGGCTCTCTCTCCTTCTTCAAGCACCCATTGCTTTGTGAGCTGGCTCCCTCTCTCTAAACTCTCGCTACTTTATGTGCTCTCTTTCTCTCTGAACTCCCACTGTTTTGTGCGCTTCTCTCTCTCTCCCCAAACTTCCGCTACTGAACGGGCTCGTAAGGTCTGCCAGCCTTGGTGTCTGTCCCTGCTTCAGGCACACTTCCAGAGGCGATGGCCCTGACTGTAACCCTTCCCCTGCACCCCACAATGAAAAAATGGGCACTGCCGGCCAGGAAATGAGAAATGTTCTGGCTCACGTTTCCCACCTGGAGGATGCAAATCCAGGTTTACTCTCTTGGGTTTGTTTGAGCCCCCGTTACATGATTTTGCCTTCAGTTTCGAAATTTGAGCCAAATGGCCTCAATAACTCAATGGGTTTCTTACTGCTGTTCGATCCAAAGTGGGAAATAAATTGCAAAGCCCAAGGATAGGGAAGAACAACTGCGAAATTGACTGTGGAAGTTAAGCAGAGTTAATTATCTCTGAAGAATGGAAGGTAATCCAGCAAGGTATTTTTTTAAGAGCACTTTGGCAGTGCTTGCAATGTCCATATGTCGTTTTATGTTAATGAGAGAACTTTCCAACTCACCTCCCAGTTGAATTGGAGTGCTGTGAAGAATCAGTTTGTTGCACTCTGTAAATATACTCTGAGCAATTACTTCAGCTGGGTCAGAAAATCAGTTTGTGTTTACAAGCCGAAACATTTGCAATGTAACATGTGAAAACGCCGATATTTCTGAGTTGTGATTGCTGCCGGCAGCTGGCTTCATTGGTAGAATGAAATGCATTGACGATTCCATTACTGTCAATCTTTGAACAATGCTTTTAAAGTAAAAGTTTATTTATTAGTCACAAGTAAGTCTTACATTAACACTGCAATGAAGTTGCTATGAAATTCCCCTAGTCGCCACACTCCGGCACCTGTTGGGGTCAATGCACCCTAACCAGCATATCTTTCAGACTGTGTGAGGAAACCGGAGCACCCGGAGGAAACCCACGCAGACACGGGGAGAACATGCAGACTCCACACAGACAGTGACCCAAGCCAGGAATCAAACCCGGGTCCTTGGCGCTGTGAGACGGAAGTGCTAACCACTGTGCCACTGAAGAAATGTCAGGGTCTCTTGCCGTTGACGACTGTATGATTTAATCAGTCAAATAATAATAGCCAGGTGGATTCCCCTGAACCCCCGTTAAAACCTCAGGGAGGGAGCCTGCTGGCAGGTCCCACTCGCAACCTGCCCATTGGACTCACTCTCAACCTTGAGGGCAGTGTTCACCTTTAGCAGTTGGCCAGTGGGCAGCGAGTGGAAAAATTTGTGCCCTGGGATCGCAATATCAGGCAGCCTGGCTGGTGCAGATAAGCGGGGAGGTGATGGCCTAGTGGTATTATCATTAAACTATTAATCTAGAAATTCAGCTAATATTCTGGGGACCTGGGTTCGAATCCCGGCACCACAAATTGTGGAATTTGAATTCAATAAAAAAAAATCTTGAATTAAGAAGCTACTGATGACCATGGAGCCATTGTTGATTGTCAGAAAAAGCCATCTGGTTCACTGATGTCCTTTAGGGAATGAAATCTGCCATTGTTACCTGGTCTGGCCTACATGTGACTCCAGAACCACAGCAACCTGGTTGACTCTCAATTGCCCTCAGGCAACTAGGGATGGGCAATAAATGCTGGTCAGCCAGCGACACCCATGTCCCATGAATTTTTTAACCTCTCAGTTTCTGCTGGGAAGGTAAGGCTAAAGTCGACCCCAATATTTCTTGCAAAAACAAAATCTCTCTTCTCTTACCTTAAACCCTCATTTATGCTTAGAGACTTATTTGGAGATTGAATCGACCGTTCGATTGCATTATTGATATCTGTTATGGATAACTGTGGTTTTAGCTGAATTAAATTAAATGAGTCATTTAAAACAATGGGAGAGTACCTACTGTCAAAGTTCATGTTCATGTGTCGAGTAGTTCATTTATTTTATTTTAGTTTTATCCACAAAGTCCTGGTTCCTGAGCTGATTTCTGTATCAAATGTTCCTGGCAGTTTGCATCAATGGAATCATTTGTCCTTGGGCTCCAATCAACTTAGCAATCAAACTGGTTGGGAGTGACCATGAACGCACTAACCCTTTGTGTATGCCAGGAAGTCACCTGCTGTACATTCTCCCATTGATGGAGCAAATCCGCTTATCTGAAGGGTGGAGGCTTTAAAGAACCAAAATGTTTGAGAAAAATTAACTGAAACTTTTATAATGTGATTTATGAAACTCCATAATATAATAAGCTATAAAAAGTTTCCTAGGAGGGCCGAGCCTTTGTTTTGAGGGTGTTTTCTTTCAACTTCCTGATGAATTGTAGAACCAAATAATGTTGAACTCGTAGTTGTGGAAGAGGGGGAAGATTACATTCTCAAGCACAGACTCTGCTTGTTGCCATCGCTTTCATCTCATTTCCTGGCTGTTTCAAATTTCCAGTTCTGCCTCCTCTCCCCAACCCCCACCCCGCCATCCCCATCGATCTGTTTCTCTTTGATCTGATAGTAGAATCATTTCCTGTCCCTTGACATAGACTTGTTGTGGGTATGCGTTTTGTATTGTCGTCTTCTTATTACAGCAGCTAAAAGCATGGTGACAGGGTCGGCACACTGGCACGGTGGTTAGCACTGCTGCCTCACAGCGCCAAGGACCCGGGTTTGATTCCGAGCTTGGGTCACTGTCTGTGCGGAGTCTGCACATTCTCTCCATGTTTGCATGGGTTTCCTCCGGATGCTCCGTTTTCCTCCCACAGTCCGAAAGACATGCTGGTTAGGTGCATTGACCATGCTAAATTCTCCCTCAGTGTACCCGAACAGGCACTGGAGTGTGGCGACGAGGGGAATTTCACTGTAACTTCATCGCAGTGTTGATGTAAACCTACTTGTGTCACTAATAAATAAACTTAAACTTAAAGCAAGAATTTCCCAGTCATGGTCAACTTAATCAGAACCGCCATAAAAATGCAGTAATTATGAGTGCCATCAAGAAGGACATATGAGGACTCTAGGTCTGTACTCAATGGAGTTGAAAAGAATGAGGAGGGATCTCATTGAAACTTACAGAATACTGAAAGACGTGGATAGAATGGACGTGGGGAAGATGTTTCCATTAGTAGGAGAGATTAGGATCCGAGGACACAGCCTCAGAGTAAAGGGACAACTCTTTAGAACCAAGATGAGGAGGGGTTTCTTCAGCCAGAGGCTGGTGAATCTATGGAATTCATTGCCACAGAAGGCTGTGGAAGCCAGGTCATTGAGTGTATTTAAAACAGAGATAGATAATTCTTGAATGGTAAGGGGATCAATGGTTATGGGCAAAATGCGGGAGAATGGGTTGAGAAACATATCAATCATGATTGTATGGCAGAGCAAACCCAATGGGCTGAATGGTCTAATTCTGCTCCTATATTTTATGGTCTTAAGATCTTAGGAAGAGAAGGAGGTCATTTGGTTTCTCGAGACAGTTCCACTCATCATATAGATCATGGATGATCTGTACCTCCACTCTATATGCCCGGGCTTACTTTATATCCCACAATACCCTTAACTAACAAACATTTAACACGAGATAGAGTATTACTTGGACTAGCCTCAACAACATTTTGAGGACGTTTCAAATCTCCACCACCCTATGGTGTCAGGAAGCACTTCTTCGCACACTCTTGAATAGCCTAGTCCTAATTTTGTCATACCCTTTGTTCTATACACCCACAGAACAGGCAGTAGATTCTCTCCGTCTACCCTACTTAGGGGAGTAACGCATCTCCCTACCCCTCAAAGCCTGTTCACTGTCTACAAGGCACAATGTGGAGATGCCGGCATTGGACTGGGGTGAACACAGTAATCGCCATCTGACGAAGGAACAGTGCTCCGAAAGCTTATGGTATTTGCTACCAAATAAACCTGTTGGACTTTAACCTGGTGTTGCGAGACTTCTAAACAGTAAAGGCACAAGCCAGGAGGGTGATGGAATACTCTCCACTTGCCTGGATGAGTACAGCTCCATCAGCACTTGAAGCTCAAACACATACGGGACAAAGTAGCCCACTTGATTCGTTCCCCCATCCACTCCCTCCACCACTGATGCACAGTAGCAGCAATGTGCATCTTCTATAAGATGCACTGTAGCAGCATTGGCACCACCTTCCAAACCCATGACCTCTATCACCTAGAAGGACAAAGGAAGCAGATGCATGTGAACAGCAACCACCTTCAAGTTCCCCTCCAAGTTACACTCCATCCTGACTTGGAAATATATCATTGTTTCTTCACTATTGCTGGGTCAAAATCCTGGAATTCCCTCCCAGACAGTACCTACACCACATGGACTGCAGCAGTTCAAGAAAGTGGCTCACCACCAACTTCTCAAGGGCAATTAGCAATGGGCAATAAAAAAATGCTGGCCTAGCCAGAGATGCCCATGTCCTGTGAAAGGATAAAGAAATTAAATCTGTTAATCATCATGGATCACCTCTTAAAGTTCAAAAACTTCATCTCAGTGATTCTGTTACAACATGATTTATCTTCAATATGTTTCAAAGAAAATTGCACTGGATTGCAGCTCCATTTTATCCTTTCTTCATTTTTAAAATTCATTCATGGGATGTGGGCCTACGTTTATTGCCCATCTCTAATTGCCCTTGAACGGAGTGACTTGCTAGGCCATTTTAGAGGGCATTTGAAGAGTCAGTCACTTTGTTGTGGGTCTGGAGTCACATGTAGGCCTGACCATGTAAGGATAGCAAATTTCCTTCCCTAAAGAATATTGGTGAACCAGATAGGTTTTTCATAGAAATCATAGAAACCCTACAGTGCAGAAAGAGGCCATTTGGCCCATCGAGTCTGCACCGACCACAATCCCACCCAGGCCCTACCCCCATATATTAACCCGCTAATCCCTCGAATCTACACATCTCAGTACACTAAGGGACAATTTTAGCATTGCCAATTAACCTAACCCGCACATCTTTGGGAGGAAACCGGAGCAATAAATTATTTTTACAATAATGGTTTCATGGTCATCATTGGACTTTTAATTACAGATTTTTTAAAAATTGATTTCAAATTTCACTATTTGTCATGGGGGATTTGAACTTGGATCCCCAGAGTTTTAACTGGGTTTGCTGGATTACTAGTCCAATGGTCATACCACTATGTCACCACTACCGCAGAAGGGGGAGGTACTAATAGAAGGAGGGAAAGTAGGTCTATGGAGAAATACTTTTTTACTATATTAGATTATCACTTTCTGGTCATAACATTGGAATGTAGGAACAGGAACTACAAAACTATAGAAAAGGTACAGCACAAAAAGACTTATTTTGTCCATGCCAGTCTGGGAACACTCAGGTGCTCTTTCTGAATTCACCTTCCTGCACCTGGCCCATAGCCCTGTAGCCTGCAGCACTTAAAGTGCAGATCCAGGTAGTTTTTAAAAGAATTTTGGGTCTCTGCTTCCACCACCAACTCGGGCAGACACCCACCACTCTCTGTGTAAAAAAAAAAAGTTCTTCCTCATGTCCCCTCTACACCTACTGACACTTATCTTGGATCTATGTCCCCTGGTTCTAGATTTCTCCACCAAGAGAAACAATTTTACCCTGTCCACTCTATCTCTTCCCCTCAATTCTGTACACCTCTATCAAGTCACCCTTCAGCCTTTTTTTCCAAGGGAAACAACCCCAACCTATCCAATCTCTCCTCATAGCTATACTTTTCTAGTCCTGGCAACATTCTTGTAAACAACAATTCTTGTAAGCCATTTAGCCCTTTGGGCTGATTTCATTATTCATTGGAATCATGGCTGATCTGAATCCTACCGTCATTCATTTGCCTTGGCTCCATATCTCCTTATATATTCTGTCTCTGATTTTAAGGTAGTGTCCCCTTTCCCCCACTTTCATCCTGACAGCAGACACCTCTCACCTGACCAATTCCATTCAAAATCCTAAAAAGCTTGATCAGATCACCTTCTATATCTTGAGGAAGACAGAATACAAAACTAGGTTTTGTAATCTCTCGTCACGATCTAACCCTTGGAGGCCCTGGTCACATTGGGGTGAACCTGTGCAGCACTCCTTCCAAGACCAATATATCTTTTCTAAGTTGTTCAAAACTGTGTACAGTACTGAGATGTGGTCTAACCAGCTCATTGCACAGATGTAGCAGAACTTCCTTCCCTTTACATTCTGGCCTTCTAGATATAAAGGCCAACATTCCATTTGTCTTTTTGATCATTCCTTTTGTAGCTGACCGCTACATTATCGTGACCTGTGTTTTGAACCCTAATTCTCTTTAGACTGCATTCTTTTTCACCTTTCAAATAATACATAGATCGATATTCGTTTTGGTTGAAAATGAATGACCTCACCCCTTTCTGCGTTAAAATCCATCCGCCACGGTTTTGCCCACTCAATCTGCTATTGATAAAAGCAAAATACTGCGGATGCTGGAATCTGAAACATAAACAGAAAATGCTGGAAAACCTCAGCAGGTCTGACAGCATCTGTGGAGAGAGAATAGAGCCAACGTTTCGTGTCTGGATGACCCTACGCGACGAAGGGTCATCCAGACTCGAAATGTTGGCTCTCGGTTCTCTCTCCACAGATGCTGTCAGACCCGCTGAGATTTTCCAGCATATTCTGTTTTTGTTTCTGTTTTTGTAATCTATTATTGTCCCTTTGTCGTTTTATGCTCCTGTCTTCACTAAGCATGCCACCAATCTTTGTGTTATTGACAAACTTGGATATGTAGCTCTCTAATGTATTATCTAAATCAGTAATAAATGTAGTGAATAGTTGAGGCCCCATTACAGATCATTGTGGGACACTGGTCATTTGCTTCCTGTTTAATTACATACCTGTCATCCCTACTTTCTGCCTTTTACCATCCAACTAAAATCCTAATCAGGTCAGTCTTTCTCAATGTCAAGTAATGTGTTGTTCTGAAGTTTTGATTGTAGTGTTTAATTATGTATGCTCTTCCTAATAATGTGCTCATGGTACCTTTAAAGTTGAAAACATCCCAAGACAGTTCACATGAGTGTAATCAAACAAAGGTTGATCACTGAGTCCTGTACCAATCCTACTCACCCATCACCTCATTTACTCCCTCCCACCTACATTTGCTCTCAATTTTAAAATTCTCATCTTTGTGTTCCAACCCCTTTTGTGGATTTGCCTCCCTCCATCTCTGAAACATTCTCCAGCCCAGCAATTCCTTTTAAAGTTTGTGTTGCTTTAACACATGCGGCACAGTGGTTAGCACTGCCGACTCACAGCTCCAGGGACCAGGGTTCGATTCCCGGCTTGGATCACTGTCTTTGTGGAGTTTGCACGTTCTCCCCATGTCTGCGTGGGTTTCCTTTGGGTGCTCCAGTTTCCTTCCACAGTCCAAAGATGTGCGGGTTAGGTTGATTGATCATGTTAAATTGTCCCTTAGTGTCCCAGGATGTGTAGCTCAGAGGGATTAGCAGGGTAAATTTGTGAGGTTACAGGATAGGGCCTGGGTGGGATTGTTGTTGGTGTAGGCTCAATGGGCCGAATGGCCTCCTTCTGCACTGAAGGGTTTCTATGCCATTTGAGACTTGGCCCACCATATATGGCCATATTTTCATTTGTCGGAGCTCAGCACTTGAGTGCAAAATATAAATTTGAAATGTTTTCAACCATCTTCAATCAGAATTGCCAAGCAGATGATCTATTGTGACTTTCTGCTACAGTCTTCACTATCGGAAGTCTCACAACAGCAAATTAAAGTCCAACAGGTTTATTTGGTATCACAAGCTTTCGGAGCACTGCTCCTTCATCAGGTGAGTCACTCACCTGATGAAGGAGCAGCACTCCGAAAGCTCGTGATACCAAATAAACCTGTTGGACTTTAACCTGCTGTTGTGAGACTTCCTACTGTGCCCACCCCCAAGTCCAATGCCAGCATCTCCTCATATCTCCTCTTCACTATCATCATATGCATTTTTCAATTTGATTCACACTATGTGATATTAAGAAATGGTTCAGCGCTTTGGATGAAGGAAGGGCTATGGGCCCTGACACCCTCCTGGCTATACTGCATAAGGTTTGCGCTCCAATCCAGCTACAACACTGACATCTACCCAACTATTTGTAAATTTCCCAGTTATATCCTGTCCATAAAAAGAACAAACCCAATCCAGCCAATGCCACCATCAGTCTACTCTCAGTGGTGATGGAAGGTATAATTGACAGTGCTCTAAAGCAGCACTTACTCACCAATAAACTGCTCACCAATGCTCAGTTTGGGTTCCACCAAGACCATTTGTCATTGGACCTCATTACAACCTTGGTCCAAGCATGGACAAAATAGCTGTATTCTAGAGGTGAAGAGACAGTGACTGTCCTTGAAATCAAGACAGCATTTGACTGAAGGAATCCGAACAAAATTGAAGTTGGGAAACATGTGGAAAGCTCTCCACTGGCTGGAATCATGCCTAGCAGAAATTAAAACTATTACTGTTGAAGGTCAATTATCTCAGTCCCAGGCCATTGTTGCAAGCTTTCCCCATGGCAGTGTCTTAGGCCCAATTATCTTCAGCTGATCTTCCCTGCATCATACGGTCCCCCGTAGTGGGGGATGTTCACCGATGATTGTGATGTTCAGAACCATTGACAACTCCTCAGACACTGAAGTTGTCTGTGTCTCCACACAGCAAGATCTGGGCAACGTCCTTGGATAGCAAGGATGACAAAAGTGACAAAAAGCATTTGCATCACGCGAGTGCCAGGCAATGCCAATTTTCAACATCAGAGCATAACCACTTCCACTTAACAGTAAACGGCATTACCATCATTTAATTCCCCAGCGTCAACATCCCAGTGATGGCCATTGAGCAGAACTGAAGTAGACCAGCCGCATGAATACTGTGGCTACAAGAGCAGGTTAGAGGCTGGGTATTCTGTGGCAAGTAGCTCACCTTCTAACTCTCCAAACTAACTTTTCACCATTTAGAAGTCACAAGTTAGAAGTGTAATGCAATACTCTCCATTTGCTGCAAAGAGTGCAGTTTCAACAACACTCAGCTATCCAAGATAAAGCATCCCACTTTCAACTTCCACTATTCATTACTGGCTCAAGGCGGTTGTCATATAAACAGGGTTTCCAATTATCTTCAGCTGACCTTCCCTCCATCATATGGTCCCCCGTAGTGGGGGATGTTCGCCAATGATTGTGATGTTCAGAACCATTGACAACTCCTCAGACATTGAAGCTGTCTGTGTCTCCACACAGCAAGACCCGGGCAACATCCTTGGATAGCAAGGATCATGACAAAAGTGAAAAATCGTGGAATAAAAGAAAATGGAAATTTCCAACAAAGGGCCCAAAGTCATTGAAAAGTCATGACATTTCATAGAGGTAGAGATGAGAGTTTTGTGACTTTGGGCGGAATTCCAACCTTTTCCACTGTTTTCTGATGTGCACTTCCCCCTCTCTGTAATTGTTTGCTTCACTCCACGTGTCCAGAATACAGCACAGGTTCTGACCTCAGGCATTGCCACCACTGCTGGGCTATTTTGGAGACTGCCAGAATATCAGCAGTCATTGGTTGAGTAGAATGAACCAGATTCCCCAATCCCTTGTTTCTTGCTTGCCTCATGTGAAAAGAGATGCATTTGTTGTTTGTAGACTTTTGTTGTTGTGGAGTCAGAGGTCTCAATGGCTGCTTTCTTCCGAGCCAGAGCACAGGAAATAAGGTAAAGCAGAGCAGGGACAAGCACTTGGTGGGAGAGGCCACATCTAAAATGATGCTGCATGTAAACAGAGGAGATCCTCTCATTCTGACCTCTTGCATGAGACCCATGGAAAATTTCTTGGAAAAGTCATGGTAGCTTTTTTTTTAACTAAACGTTTAGGAGCCCTGTGTTTACCATCTACAAGATGCACCTTAGCAACTTGCCAAGTCTTCTTTGGAAACACCTTCCAAACCCACAACCTCTACCAATTCCGAATGACAAAGGGAGAAGGTGCATGGGAACACCAGCACCTCCAAGTCACACACGATCCTGAGTTGGAAATGTATTGCCATTCTTTCATCGCTGCTGGGTCAAAATCCTGGAACTCCCTACCCTACGACACCATGGGAATACCTTCACCAAATGGACTGCAATGGTTGAAGAACGCATTTCATGACCACATTGTCAGTGGGGTATAGAGATGGGTAATAAATACTAGTTGTGTCAGCGACAGCCATGTTTCATGATGTCCTTACCGTAGACTTTGGGTAAGGATAAGCTGAGATTTGGCTATTTTACAGCATCACACCTCCCGCCTTTTCCCACCATTGAAGAATCTCCCAACCCTTGACTCGCAGATGGATCATGCACACTGCAAACAATATGATGGTTAGCTAATACCGATGGCTTAGGGCAAGGGAAGAATGAAGTAGAGAAGCCTGGCAAGAGAAAAACGAAGGAAAAAACAGACAGAATCATAGAATCGTTACAGTGCAGAGGGAGGACATTCAGCCTATCGATTCTGATAGGCTGAGTGTCCTATCTCCTTATCCCCATGTATTTACCCTGCTAAGAGTTCGGGTAGCCATGGACAAGGACAGGAGTGGCCCTCGGGTGAGGGTGCTTAATTGAGCGAGGGCCAATTACATCCAAATTAGACAGGACCTGGGGAATGTGGATTGAACGGGGCTATTTGAGGGCAAATCCTTGTCTAGCATGTGGGACGCTTTGAAAGGCCAGTTGATTGAAGCGGAGGACAGGCGTGTCCCGCAAAATGAAGGATGGAAATTGCAGGATTTGGGAACCGTGGATGACAAGGGAAATTGTAAGCTTAATCAAAAGGAAAAAAGAAGCATACGGTAGATCTAGGCATCTAAAAACTGACGAAGCCTTGAGAAGGATAGTGAAAGTAGGAAGGAACTTAAACGTGGAAGTAGGAGGGCCAAAAAGAGGCCATGAAATGTCTTTAGCAAACAAGGTCAAGGAGGATCCCAAGACTTTTCATGCATATATTAGGAGCAAGAGGAAAAAGTAGGCCCACTCGAGGACAATGGAAGGAAGTTATGCATGGAACCATAGGAAGTGGATGAGATCCTTAATGAGTATTTTGTATCAGTATTTACCAAAGAGAAGGACTTGACGGATGCTGAGGTCAGCGATAGGTGTGTGAACGTTATAGAGAACGTCAATACATCAAAGGAGGAAGTGCTGAGTATCCTAAATTACATTAAGTAGACAAGTCCCCGGGGCCAGATGGGATCTATCCCAGATTATTGTGGGAGGAAAGAGAAGAAATAGCTGGGGCCTGAACGGATATCTTCACATCCTCTTTGACCACAGGCGAGGTTCCAGAGGACTGGAGAATAGCCAATGTTGTTCTCTTGTTTAAGAAAGAAAACAGGGATGATCCAGGAAATTATAGGCCAGTGAGCCTGACATCAGTAGTGGGAAGTTTTTGGAGAAGGTACTGAGGGACAAGATATATGCACATTTGGAGGAAAATGGAGTAGTTAGTGACAGGCAGCATGGTTTTGTACAGGGAAGGTCATACCTCACCAACTTGATTAAGTTTTTTGAAGAGGTGACAAAGATAATTGATGAGGGAAGGTCTGTGGTTGTAGTTTATATGGACTTTAGTAAGGCGTTTGACAAGGTCCCACATGGCAGACTGCTACAAAAACTAAAATCACACGGGATTTGGGGTGAGCTGGCTAGATGGAAACAGAACTGGCTTGGTTATAGAAGACAGTGAGTAGCAGTGGAAGGGTGTTTTTCAGAATGCAGATCTGTAGCTAGTGGTGTTCCGCAGAGATCACTGCGGGGACCTCTCTTGGTTGTAGTATATATAAATGAGCTGAAGGAAAATGTGGGGCGGGGGGGTCTGATTAGTAAGTTTGCGGATGACACAAAGATTGGTGGAGTTGCTGATGGTGCCGGGGATTGTCAGAGGATATAACAGGATAGAGATAGATTGGAGACTTGGGCACAGAAATGGCAGATGGAGTTTAATCCGGACAAATGCGAGGTGATGCATTTTGGAGGATCAAGTTTAGGTGTGAATTATACTGAAAATAGCAGAACCCTTAGGAACATTAACATACAGAGGGATCTGGGCGTGAAGGTCCACAGTTCCTTGAAAGTGGTAACACAAGTGGCCAAGGTGATTAAGAAGGCATATGACTTGCTTGCCTTCATCAGCCAGGGCATTCAGCACAAGAATTGGGAAATCATGTTGCAGCTATATAAAACCTTGCTTAGGCCGCATTTAGATTATTGCGTGCAGTTCTGGTCACCACACTACCAGAAGGACATGGAAGCTTTGGAGAGAGTGCAAAGAAGGTTCACCAAGATGTTGCCTGGTTTTGAGGGTGTTGACTAAGAAGAGAGGTTGAATAAACAAGGATTGTTTTCACTGGGAAGATGGAGGCTGATAGAGGTCTTCAAAATTATGAGAGTCATAGAGAGAGTGGATAGTCAGAAGCTTTTTCCCCCAAGGTGGAAGTGTCAATTACAAGGCGGCACAGGTTCAAGGTGAGAGGGGAAAGTTAAAGGGAGATGTGCAGGGAAAATTTTTCACACAGAGTGTGGTTGGTGCTGGAACACGCTGCCAGAGGAGGTAGTGGAAGCAGGCATATTAGCAACATTTAAGAAGCATCTGGATGGGTACATGAATAGGGAGGAAATAGAGGGATATGGACTGAGTAAGGGCAGAGGTTTTTTTTTAGTATGGCATCACGATTGGCACAGGCTTGGAGGGCCAAAGGGCCTGTTTCTGTGCTGTGCTGTTCTTAATTCCCCCTGGCAGTAAGGGGCAATTTAGCATGTCCAATTAACCTAACCTGCACATCTTTGGACTATGGAAGGAAACCGGAGCACCCAGAGGAAACCCACATAGACACATGGAGAACATGTAGACAGTCACCCGAGGCCAGAATTGAACCTGGGTCCCTGGCACTGTGAGGCATCAGTGCTAACCACTGTACCACCATGCCACCCTAAAAGAAAACAACTGCAAAAACAACTTCTGCTAACTTGAAGCAATGAGTGAAAAATACCCTCAAAAAAACACATCCAAAAAGATATATAATGACCACAACATTACATAGGAACAGTTCTAACAGCAAATATGCATAGCAGCTAGAAAGAGTGCAGAAAAGATTTACCAGGATGCTCCCGGGACTTGATGGTTTGAGTTATAAGGAGAGGCTGGATAGACTGGGACTTTTTTCCCGGGAGCGTAGGAGGCTTGGGGATGATCTTATGAAATATGGTCTATTGAATAATAGGCTTAGGGATGGTCTATGAAATAATGAGGAGCGTAGATCAGCTAGATAGTCAACATCTTTTCCCAAAGTTAGGGGAGCCTAAAACTAGAGGACATAGGTTTAAGGTGAGAGGAGAGAGATACAAAGGGTCCAGAGGGGCAATTTTTTCACACCGAGAGGGTGGTGAGTGTCTGGAACAAGCTGTCAGAGGTAGTAGCAGAGGTGGGTATAATTTTGTCTTTTAAAAAGCATTTAGACTTTTACATGAGTAAGATTGGTATAGAGGGATATGGGCCAAACGTAGGCAATTGGGACTAGCTTAATGGTTAACAAAAAGGGTGGCATGGACAAGTTGGGCCGAAGGGCCTGTTTCCTTGCTGTAAACCTCTATGACTATGACTCTATAACTGCAAGATTCCCTCGACAAATGAAAAACATGGTTTTGAGTGGTGTATCTGCATTCTTAAATATAGATTGGCACTTGAGGAAAATTAGAAATACATAAAGCCACATGATGACAAAACAAAGCTATTAAAGCAGCAGAATAAAGAAACAAAACAAATGGCTACAGTTGAAATAATAGAGCAACTATTATTGAAAGAGACAGCTAGGAACAGGTTTCCCCCCAAGCACTCACTAGCATCCTATGTTTTATGTGCATGCTGAGATTTGATGAGAGGAATTACACAACAGAAACTGTTGTGATGGAGAGACCTGCAGCTACAAAAAGATGTAATGGGGACAAAAGTGCCTCCAGTACAATAAAAAAAAACACAGCGATGTGCTGAAAAGAATGCGTGAGGTATGAGTGAAACAAGATACGGAGATCAGAAAATTGATCTAGTTGGTGAATATGAATCAAACATGAATCTCGTGCTCTCAGATTGCAACGCAGTGGCAAGTACTTCAGGCCCATAAGATTCACAGTGCTCAAGCAAATATCTAAAAATGTTCCTGAGCACTCCTTCGAACGCTTGAGAATATATACCTCTGATTATGTTCTAATTGTGATAAAGTAGCAGTGCACAGCAGTTTTAACAGGTTAACGTCTGATTATGTAAAATCTACAGCATAAGAATAGCTGTTTGACAGTGTTTACACAAACATAGACTGGAGACCACAATCAGATCTGCCATGATCATCTCAAATGGTGGAGCAGGTTCGAGGGGCTGAATGGCATACTCCTGCTTCTAATTTATATGTTTGTATGTTTACATTCCACACGAGCCCCTCGCAGTTTACATATCTAATTTCCCAGATCCCTCTAGCACCTTCTCAATAAGTGTTTCACATACATCCTTCAACCACTCCACGTAGTAACGAGTTCCACATACTCGCCATTCACAGTGTTGGGAAAGTCCTTCAGAATTCTGCATTTGATCTGTTCATGGCTATCTTACATTTATGCTACGTGAACTAAAATTCTGAAAACACTCAGCAGGTCTGGCAGTATCCCTGGAGAGAGAAACAGAGTTAGCTTTTCAAGTCAGTGATTACAGGTCTTGGGTCTGAAAGGTTAACTCTGCTTCACTCTACACACACTGCCTGACTGGTTCTGTGTTCCCAGCAATTTTTGCTTTTCTTTCAGGTTTCCAGTATCCACAGTATTTTATATATGCGCTCCCTTGTTCTGGGCTCATCCATAAGTATAATTAGGGTGGAAAATCTATCAAACCCCTTCATTATTTTAATGACCTCAGCTAATGTTCTGGGGACCTGGGTTCAAATCCCGTTACAACAGATAGTGGAATTTGAATTCAATGAAAAGAAAACATCTGGAATTAAGAATCTACTGATGACCATGAAACCATTGTCGATTTTTGGAAAAATCCATCTGGTTCACTAATGTCCTTTAGGGAAGGAAATCTGCCATCCTTACCTAGTCTGGCCTAAATGTGACTCCAGAGCCACAGCAATGTGGTTGTGGTTGACTCTCAACTGTCCTCTGAACAAGGGCAACTAAGGATTGGCAATAAATGCTGACCAGCCAGTGACGCCCATGTCCCATGAATGAATAGTAAAAAAGACCTCCATCAAGTCTTTTCCATTTCAAAGAACCCAGTCTGCTCCACTTTCCTTGTGATATCTAGGGTGCATACATTCTACATATAAAAATGTTGCCATACAAAGTCTTGTACTGTGGCAAATATTGCTCCCTACAAAGTAAACAGAGCTAAAACATCTTTAATATTTGTGAGATATTTGGCAGCCTCAAAAAATAGTCTCTTTACAAGAAAGTGTGGTGAAATATAAGCAAACATTTGAGATCATATTGCCAGTGGTTTGAAATTGTACAGACAAAATAACATCATAACTGTTTTCTTGCCCTATAGAAATACTCATTAAAATTCATTGAAGTTGCAAACGCACAATGTGCTTTCAAACTAAAATTGTTGCAGCCAGTCCTGTGATGTGATCAGCCTAAAGGTTACTATACCCCATTCACTAGTATATTACCACTTCCAAATTACTTAATGAATTTCTATTGAAAATATAATAATTCTGTTATAGCTGGTAAAGATTTATTCACCAGATAACTAACTACTTACAAGCTAGTTGGATTTGCCACCAAACCAGAACTCTTACATCAGATTCAATGAAGGACAGTAATAAGCACGTACTAACAACTGACCCGATTCTGAATGTTCCTACAGTCACATCTAATGATCTGAAGATGCACCAGAATGGCCCAAGAGAAACCACAACTGCATTTCTATCTCGGTCACAATGTTTCATCATAATACAATCACAGCAGGTACACCGCACTTGCTATTGATGTACACATTAGCCAAGTTTATAATAGAAGTGAATACCAAAAAGAAAATATCTGCAGCAAGGTCACATCCTGCTGGCTTGAAATGTTCTTTAAATATTACCGTACACATTTTTGTTTATCTTTATAACTTATACTTCTACATGTGAAAATGCGAAGTTCTTGATGAAACTTAAAGAAACCCCAGTTTATCTTTAAACCATTCAGAAAGCTAAAAGCGGCCTGCAACAAATGACCTTTGTTCTTGTTCTTTGTTCTTTGACCGAAGTAACGGCCACTTTTGCTGCACCAGTGTCCGCTTCAAATGCAGCTCTCCAAAATTTGCTGGAAAATTAACCGCAGGATCACAGCATACACTTTTATTTGTGTGCCAATAAAAACTTAGTAACTTGCAATGGGGGAGAGATGCACCATGAGTTGCAAATTGCCACAAATTTCTGGACGGTGTGTGCCATTCCACATTTTTGCCTCACAAAGACGGTAGCAACTAAAATTGTTGCAGCCAGGCCTGTGATGTGATCAGCCCTCTATTCATATACCTCACTCACTAAACATTGAGAAGACCAAGACCTCGTCACCAATTTAATTGCCTCCCCCTGCCATTATCTCACGTCTTCAGCCTCCCCGTGAATGTCAGAAAGTGCTGGATTTGTACTGCAGATGCCAATTAAACTCACCGCAGGAAATTGGGCTGGTGTTTCGCGCCAACTGGACCTTTGAGATGTCCTGCGTCAGTGGATTCTGGGCCATTGTGAAAAATGGCATATAATGGCATATAAATAGAATAGGGTGAGTTGTTAGCAACTGCAACACTGGTTTGGTCGTTTTTGAGTGAGGGATGGAAATAATTTCATTCATTAGCTGTGTAACTCTCTCACAATTAAGTCACATGAATAATTGGATATGGCCAACATCTTCTTTCTTCCATTCCACCTATTCCATCCTAAAGCTTTTCCACTATCATTTAATGAATTCCCTTGGGCATATTTGTGTTTTCTATCCCACTTCCCGTACCCCACTGAGGTCCGACACACACACACACAAGCATTCACACACTTCTATTGCATCTCTGTCACTGTAGGTCATAATTTATTTTCTTCTTATTTGGTGTTTTATTAATATAATCATTTGTGACTGTGTTTGTCCTTGACAGGTGGAAGAGGTGGGAAGTCTGCTAATGTCAGATTGTTTGTATTCTAAAGTTTAGAAAAAAAATTCTATCTGCGCAACAAACTCATTTGCATAAGCTTGACATTTGTTGCTCTAGTAATTTTATCTGATAATGGCCTGATTGCAAAGTGGATTTGAAAACATATTCCTTAATTGTGTGTTGCTAGGTAACAAGAGGGTTTGACCATAATCAGAGAAAGATTATGGACTCATTTTAGTTGCTGAAAGGTTTAGCTGAGGAAGGACCTGCAGAAAATTGCTTTTGGATTTTTGATGTATGCAGTTATTCATGCAGAACATTAACCAATCATCAAAATTATTAGTCAAACTGGTAATATGATACATAAAACACATCCGTGTTCAAAAACAAAAGGAATGAACCACTAATCCATCCAACCCGAATAATAAAAGTAGCAAATAGAAATGACTGAACCTTCTGTTTTTTTTTAAATACTTAAGCCTTCTAGGAAATGTGTGTGCATTGTGCAATGCATAGTTTTAGAAAGAGAGATATCTCCCGTGAGTATGCATGAATGAATACAAAGAACAGCTGGTTGTTTGGAGTGGAATTTCTTAACTCTTGATAACTTTGTTTGAAATAAAAATTGGATCATGATACATTATTGTGAAAATATAACAAGCAGTGAGAACAGTTTGAGTTAAAGGGGCCAGAGGGAAATGCCAGGTTCAATCTGTGGTCTGTGCTGAATCAGTTACACTGATTTAGATTAAGGCAAGAGATAATCTCTCAGAGTCCTCCTTTCCGATTGCTTTTCCAGTGGTGGCCAACCGTCAGTGTGTGAGGTTTGGTGAGGAGTCGATTGCCCCACCTCCCTCCATGGTCAAATAGCCAAGTTGAATAATGCCAGATCAGTGGAGTACAGGATGTCAAAATACTGGAGAAGCAGAAAATTGAATGAAAATTTAAAAACAGATGCCAAGTTGAGATGTAAATATTTGGCAATGTTTTTAACTATTGAAATGTAAAAATACAGGTTAATTTCAAAGACGTAGGCTAGATATCACATATACACTAAGCCCTAATTTTCCACCATATCTCACCACACCTTCAATACCTTTGTGTTGTCAGATTAATCAATACCAGTGCTGGATGAGCTGCAGATTCATCCGTTTAAACATTGAGAAGATCAAGACCGAGTCACCAATTTAATTGCCTCCCCTGCCATTATCTTGAGTTGGACCAACACAGCATGACACTTCCCATTACCTCTCCATCTCCCTCTTGTCCTTCTAAGAGCTTTCCTAAAATCTACCCACTTAAGCCTCCCAAAACCCATCCTATTATTTCTTGGTTTTACTTATTGCTGATCTTTGTCTAATTACATTTTACGAAGCAACTTGTAATATTTTTCTCAAGTAAATGTGCTATGGGCAATAAGTGCTGACCAGCCAGCGACGCCCATGTTCCCACAAAAAAAAATATCAATGCAAGTTGTTGTTGACTGGAGGATAATTTTGGTTTCTGAAAGAGCTATTTTTACACATGTATCTATTATATATTCAGCAGTATCTAAGAGTGTTATGTGGTATGCTTTCAAAAATAGAGCATTTTCAACTGCTGTCCTTATTGGAGATGACTATCTCTTTTCATCCATCACTTGTCATTGAGAAGAATGTGGTATGGTTATAAAGTGGGTTGAGCTAATTGATTTGAAACTGCCACTGTCACCTCACCGATTTAGTATGTGGACCAACTTGCACTCAAGTTCAGTTTAATCTTTACGTGGAGCCGCGCCTACGAACCCGAGCACTTGTTTGCAGCTCATACAAGGTTTTTTAAAGGTAATTTTATTCTCTATGCCAATATAAGAACTGAGATAATCTAGGAAAGATCAGCCTTTAAACTTCACAATCCCTGTGGTTAATGCTCTTAATGAAATCCAAGTGTGCAGCAAACATAACTGCGGAGGAAGGCCCACAGCAGGAACGTAGACTTTGTCAAGAGGCTTCAATTTGTTGAGGGAGGGAAAAAATTCAAATTAGGATGAAGGCTCTCAGGGCAGTGGTGGAGAAGCTGACAGTTGTTGGGGCAAGGTATTTGGAAGTCAGATGAGTGGGATGATGAGGATATTACCTAAAGATCAGAGGCAGGAAGGTTGACTGTTACAGTGCTCACCATTTGGCATAAAATGCAAAGATTACAAATAAATAGGCTGCCTAATCTGTTCTTATGGGAACGGCTTTGTTAGATAAGACCTGTGTTAGGAACTGATTGGACCATGGCATCATGTGGTGAGCAAGATCCAATCAGCGATATTGAAGCTTCAATACGTAGTTAGCAACACCCTGAATTTAAATATATATCACAGACGTAGGATTTTGAATGATATTGGTAGGTATGTGGGCTTGAGGGGGCCATGCCATTTAGACAACCTATTCATTCAATTGGTAGCATGCCATTCTGAATACCTTTCTACAGGGGGATGAACAATTATGGGGTACTTCTATTCACCAGTCAGCTCAAGATAAAACAAAATGAGTATAACCCTCCCACGCAGATTTTTTAAATAAATCACTTAATTTACAGGAGGCAATTTTAGTTTTATTTTTCTTAAGATGGTACTAGATCTCTGTCTTTGTTTTTTAAAAAATATACTTCAACTTACTATGCCTCAAAAAACTATTTTTTGAAAATAATATGGTGCTCGCCCTCTCTCCAGGAAAAATATAATGGCAATCCTTTATAATAACATTTCCTCTGAGAAACATTAAGCCATTTTGGACTATTCTGCAGTGCAGTCATTGTACAGTAAATGCACCATTCTTTACGATGACTGCTGCTGTGTTTTTATGGAGAATTTGATGTCTTTCCTGAAGCAGGTGGCAGTATGCTTTAAACGGCTGTAGTCAGACAATAACAGCAAAAATATATATGGGTTAAAACTTGTCTTCGAAGCAAACGACATGACACATAAATGGACTTAATGTGTTTTAATTTGTATTGATTGAAGAAAAATTATTTGGAGTGGACCTGGCATTATAAATCTATTTATGGTGCTTTTTCTTGACCTCGTAATTGTAATTTAAACCTGGGTGCAACCTTGTAAAATAATGCTTCAGGTCTGTTGATATGGATTACGAAGTAACCCTGTGATAAAGCCAAACCTTTTTTAATTCATTCCAGCGATGTGGGCATCATTGGTTGGGCCAGCATTTATTGTCCATCTCCAATTGCCCTTAACTGAGGGCATTTGAGAGTCGATCCCAATGCTGTGGACCTGGAGTTACTAGTAGGCCAGACCGAGTAAGGACGCCAGATTCCTTCCCTCAGGGACATTAGTGAACCAGATGGGTTTTTACGACAATCGACAATGGTTCCATGGTCATCTTTAGACTGTTAAACCCAGATTTTTGCTTTTATTGAATTCATATTTCACCATCTGCTGTGGTAGGATTCGAACCCGGGTCCGCAGGGCATTACTCTGTGTATCTGCATTCTAGTCCAGTGACAATACCACTCTGCCAGCATGTCCCCTAAACTAATGCAGATTTTGTCAGATTGAGGATGCCAGAAACCCTCCTATCTGTGGTTTAATTACATCTACTAGTTACTAAAATGAATAACGCCAGATCAATTCTAATTGATAAATCACACCTCAGGAAGTTGTTTTTAGCCTGTTTGTACCTTGTTAGTGTTGTGCCAGTTCATTTTGTAATCTGAATGGGGCTGAAGAGCAGCACAGTGGCTCAGTAGTTAGCATTGCTGCCTCACAGCGCCAGGGACCCAGGTTCAAACCTGGCCTCGGGTGACTGTCTGTGTGGAGTTTCCCTGTGTCTGCGTGGGTTTCCTCCGGGTGTTCCGGTTTCCTTCCACAATCCAAAGATGTGCGGGTTAGGTTGATTGGGCATGCTAAATTGCCCCTAGTGTCAGGGAATTAGCAGGGTAAATATATGGTGTTACGGGATTAGGGCCTGGGTGGGGTTGTGGTCGGTGCAGACTCGATGGGCCGAATAGCCTTCTTCTGCACTGTAGGGATTCTATTATTCTATGAACATCCTTAGGATGTTGACCACTTCTGGACTCTCCCAACATTTGAAGAATATGTGAAGCCAGAAACCTTAATGACTAATGTCTAGCATAAACAAAATCAGTTTACCTGATTATCAGTAACTTTTTATTAGCATTGAGTAATTCAATAAGAAATTTCAATCAATTCAATTGTCTTTAACAAATTCTATTCTTATTAACACATTCCACGATTTTCATGACTAAACTGTCAAAATACCATCTTTTGCCATTAAGATAAGAAAAGCAAGCAAACAAATTCATAGTGAAGCAATGAGTTAATGCGAAAGGGGCCTTTTGGGGTTGAAATTGCACAGACGTTAAATTTTCAGTCTTTCACTGACATGTTATCTATGAAAACAGCATTATACCGCGAGAGATGCGGCTCCAAAAGTTGCATTCCCGCTTCTATGTTAGAAGAGGGTGATGGGCAAGTTTAAACCCCATGCCAGGGACTTGAGCACAAAATCTCAGCAGACATTCAAGTGCAGTGTTGAGGGAGTGCTACACTGTTGGATGTGCTGTCTTCAGGGGATGATCATTTGATTATTTATTCATTGTTTCTCATTTATGCAAAAGAGTAAAGAGACACACTCGTCAGCTGTCCATGACTTTCTGTCTACAGCAGACAGTGACCCCAATGGGAGGGCTCTGCGTATGAGGATCGGGAATTTGTCATGGAGGGTGTTGTGTGCAGGAGTCTCATGCAATAGGAGACGAAGTCAGATCATGAACTCTCAGGCTGTCTTTAATTTCTGCAACCCTTGAGGAATGCATGCTTATGTATGATGTGTGAGATCACAGTCTATGTTCCACTATCTAAGGGGTTGCTCTTCGGCCCCATGTTCCTGATCTTTGGCCACCTGGTGTGGAGGAGCGGTGGGCGACTTGATTGGAGGACCTTCCTGTTAGCCTATTCCTGGGCCTGGCCAAGGCAGCCATCGACAGGTCGAGGCAGTGAGCAGTTGAGGGAGTCGTTTAACCTGACTACCTGTCCCTCGTCTGTGGTTACGTCTACACCCAGGTGTCCCTGGAAAGGGAGCACGTGGTATCCACTGAGGCCTTCCACGATAAGTGGGCTCCACAGGGGCTGAAGTACATGATCTAACCTGAGAATGTTAATTTAATGGGACAAGTTGACAAGGCTATGAAGGCATACTGAGGCCTTAGTTTTGTAACTGTTCACATTAAACAGGCATGGAATACAAAGGCAAGGAAGGGCTGCTAAATCTTTCTCACTTGCTGGTTAGCACTCAAGTGGAGAATTGTGGCCAACTCTGGGCACCTGCCAGAATATCAAGGCCTTGGAGAGGGTGGAGAAGAGATTTACAAAGATGGTAAGAAGCAATTAGGGACTGCAGATATGTGGACAGACTGAGGCAGCTGCAAGTGTTTTCCTGACAGTAGCATATTCTCAAAATTATGAGGGGTTTTCATTGAATATGTAGGAAAAAACTGTGTCCACGGGCTTGAGGGTTGGTTATTAAAGGATACAGATTTATGATTATCGACAAAAGGAGGGAAGATGAGAACTTTATTGTGCAGTGAGTTATGACCTGAAGACACTGCTTGAAAGGATGGGGAAGCAGACTCAGTAGTAACCTTCAAAAATGAATTAGCTGTGTATGTGTAATTGTTTTTGACTGATTTAACATCCAGGATAAAGGATTTCTGAGCTGCCACACCACGGGTTATTTAAACAAACCAATGCGGTTTTCCTACAAGATGTTGGCAGATTGAAATCCAACATGGAAGAGAGATTAAAAACCCGGGAATGCCTCTGTCGACGTCACAGCACATCATGGATTGCTTTACAATACACAACAGAATTGGACAAAGCTTTGAAGGAGGAAAACATTGCAGGGCTATGGGGAAAGAGCAAGGGTGTGGGACTAATTTGGCTGAGGGGGGGGGGGGGGGGTTTAGCTCTCTCAAAGAGCTGGCATGGGTGATGGGGTCGATTGACCTCCCTCTATCCTCGATGATTCTATGATCAGACTGCCCATCAAGATTTCAAACATGCATGCTACTCGTATCAGAAAGTTCAGATTCAATCACATGATCTAAACTTGTGGAATGGGTTTGACCACTTTGGTATCTTGATACTAGGTGTAGTGTTTAACCACAATGGACATTTGAAGCTTGGATTAGGTCACTGGAAGTATTTTTGGGTCCAGATTGACTTCATGCAGATATAAATAGAAAAATGTATTAAGATGCCACCAAGCCTACTGCTGGAATTTGAACCTAAGTAAAGTCAATCCTTTAAATGCTCTTTTTGTTATCTGGACGAACCTGCTATTTGTTTGCAAGAAAAATGAAAGGATACCGTTTGGAGAATTAAAAAAAATATGTCAAAACTTTGCCTACATTTATGTAGTAGATAAGGTATCCTTTACACAGTGTATGAAGGAGTATTAGTGGCAACATGGCTTGGGCACTTTGGCGGAGTTGCATGTTGAGGGAATCAAAGATAAGGCTGTGGTGGATGGTGGGGTTTGGGTTTCACTCTCTGCCAGTCTGCTAGATGGGGAAGAGATGTTCTAAACAGTGATGTCAAAATGGTTTTTCTGAGCCTTTAAGTAACTCCAAATTCCTTAGTTTTATGAATGACCTTAAATTATTTAACAATTGTTCTCACAAAAGATCTAAAGAGCACTTTAGTGTAATACATATTACATTGGGATGTAAATTTTGAGCTGCCCACAGTTGGATTTGGAGGGGTACCCCAAAGATGCGCTGGGGAATCCATCTCGGAACTTCACAGGTAAGGGATTGCATGGCAATTGCCCAGAAGCGCCATCTTCTCCAGGGCAACTGTCTGGCACTGGGAACCATCCGGAAATGCTGTTCAGGTAGTTCCGATAGGTTTACACCAAATGTTACCCAGAAACTATTTAGAAAAAGTTAAAAAGAATTAAAACCTCTTTTAGCTTCTGGATAACTATTTGTTACGACCCAGACCAACACCTCCCTCCCCCACACCCCAACATGCCAGAGAACTCCCTCCACCCGACCAGACCCTCTCCTCAGATGTCTGACCTTTTATTGTCTGTCCATGGTTAGGTCAAAGCTGAAGGCCAGGGTTGGTCACCTTGGTTAATGTGTCACTGTTAAGCACCACAGAATTGGATTACTGTGGCTGCCGTAAGTGCGGTGCAGGAGACAAATAATATTTTTGTTGAAAACTGTAAATTAAGTTTAAATTCAATTTATCTTTATTTAGGGCAATTTATAAATATCATTGCAGCCTTTATCACGGCCGCCTGTTAAAACTTCTCTTATTTTTCATTCTTCTCCATCCAAGCTGTCAAAAACAGCTGCTCAAATCACGTTGAAACAGTGCAAATCCTTCAGTGTTCCAGATGGAAGGGGGTTAAAGGTTATTCAAGCATGCTCTTGGGAAAGGGTGGGTCCATGTGTGAGTGCTTGACAGTTAAAACTTATTGTTCACTGGATTTTAAAAATAGCTGTTGGCGAGGGAAAGGAGTCATTAACGAGAATTCTTGTAAAAATCCAGATAACACAGAGTGTTTCTCAAGTTGTGACATCAGCCCAGCGAAGCTTGTTGTAGTCTTTGTTGTATCTCAGACAACAGAACCATAAGTGGTATTTTGCCAAAAGTTTGTAATTAATACTGGAAGGGGAAGGGTTATAAAGGAACTTCTGAAGCTTCATAATTCCTGCAGCACTGAGAACAGATTAAATATTTCTCCACTGCGCACTTTGTCGCTCCGTACCTCGATCAGCTGGCCATTCTCTGCGTGTGTGCCAAGAGAATGGGTGTTGGCGTCAGATTTGACTGTTGGGTGGCATCACAGTTCAACCTGATCCTGCCTTCACACAGCTTACACAGCAGGAAAGTTTCCAGTCAGGTCACCGGATAATGATTAGGAACGGGAACCTGGTATCTTGTCTTCAGATCATTAGCCAGTGACTGCAGTGAGCAATTGAACATTCTCCATCATCTCTTCAGCTAATTCTACACCGGTCAGTGATTGACCATCCTTGGTTATTTATCCTAATCCCACGTCGGACAGAATGCTTACCCATCGAACTACCAGGAAGCTCCAAAAGGTAGTTCTTTAAAGTGAGACCAACCTTTAATAGCCAGCTGTGGCACATTCGTATTTTAATGGCTGGAAAATACCTTATTTCATTCCAGTTGGTTAAAATTTAATTGGAAATCTGAGAGCAGTATGCTGTCTCTGACACACATGCATGCGCACACACGCACACTCTCTCTCACACACACACACACCACACCAACACCACACACACGCCCCCCTCACACACACACACGCCCCCTTCACACACTCACGCCCTCCCTCACACACACACACGCCCCCTTCACACACTCACGCCCCCCCTCACACACACACACGCCCCCTTCACACACTCACGCCCCCCCACACCACACACACACCCCCCCTCACACACACACACACCCCCACACTGCACACACACACCCCCACACTGCACACACACCCCCCACACTGCACACACACCCCCCACACCACACACACACACCCCCCCCACACCACACACACACGCCCCCCACACCACGCACACACACCCCCCCACCACACACACACCCCCTCACACCACACACACACCCCCCCCCACACCACGCACACACACCCCCCCCACCACACACACACCCCCTCACACCACACACACACCCCCCCCCACACCACGCACACACACCCCCCCCACCACGCACACACACCCCCCCCCACCACGCGCACACACCCCCCCCACCACACACACACCCCCCCACCACACACACACCCCCCCCACACCACGCACACACACCCCCTCACACCACACACACACCCCCCCCACCACACACACACCCCCCCCACACCACGCACACACCCCCCCCACACCACGCACACACCCCCCCCACACCACACACACCCCCCCCACACCACACACACCCTCCCACACCACACACACACCCCCCCCACACCACACACACACCCCCCCCACACCACACACACACCCCCCCCACACCACACACACACCCCCCCCACACCACACACACCCCCCCCCACACCACACACACACCCCCCCACACCACGCACACACACCCCCCACACCACACACACACCCCCCACACCACCCACGCCACACACACACACCCCCCACACCACACACACACACCCCCCACACCCCACACACACCCCCCCCACACACCCCCCCCACACACCCCCCCCACACACACACCCCCCCCCACACCACACACACACACTCCCCACACCACACACACACCCCCCACACCACACACACCCCCCCACACCACACACACACCCCCCCACACCACACACACCCCCCTCACACCACACACACACCCCCCTCACACCACACACACACCCCCCCACACCACACACACCCCCCTCACACACACACACCCCCCTCACACACACACACACTCCCCCCCCCCCCCCACACCACACCACACACACACTCCCCCCCCACACCACACACACACTCCCCCACACCACACACACACTCCCCCCCCCACACCACACACACACTCCCCCCCCCACACCACACACACACTCCCCCACACCACACACACACTCCCCCCCCACACCACACACACTCCCCCACACCACACACACACTCCCCCCCCACACCACACACACACTCCCCCACACCACACACACACTCCCCCCCCACACCACACCACACACACCCCCCTCACACACACACACACTCCCCCCCCCACACCACACACACACACTCCCCCCCCCACACCACACACACACACACACACCCCTCACACACACACACACACTCCCCCACACCACACACACACACTCCCCACCCACACCACACACACACTCCCCCCCCACACCACACACACACTCCCCCCCCACACCACACACACACTCCCCCCCCACACCACACACACACTCCCCCCCCACACCACACACACACTCCCCCCCCACACCACACACACACTCCCCCCCCACACCACACACACACTCCCCCCCCACACCACACACACACTCCCCCCCCCACACCACACACACACCCCTCACACACACACTCCTCCCCCCCCCACACCACACTCACACCCCCCACACCACACACATACACCCCCCCCGCCACCCCCGCGCGCACGGTCCACCCCCCCACGTGCCTGTCCCCACGTCGCACGGCCCCTCCCCACATGCGCGTGCCCCCCCCATCCGTGCACGCCCCCCCAACGCGTGCACGGCCCTCCCCACACGCGCACGGCCCTCCCCACGCCGCACGGCCCCTCCCCACGTGCGCGTGCCCCCCCATGCGTGCACGCCCCCCCTCCCCACGCGCGCACTGCCCTCCCCACGCGCGCACGGCCTCCCACACGCACGCAACGCCCCCCACACACACACAAACACCTTCTCCACCCCCCACATAGGCACCCCCACACACGCATGCGCGCACGCACACACCGCTGACACACACACACATCCACACCCCCCACACACACCTCACCCACACACGCACACACACTAAGTGAAAATGCAGCTCTCCATTTGTATCACAGTGAAAATTGAAGAACACTGTCGCTGATGTGACTTTATGAACTGCAGCAGTAGGTGCGCTGAAGCAGCAATGTACAATATATTCCCCAAACCAAAACTGCTAAACTTGAGAAGCTTGATATTTAATGGGGCACCAAATATTACGGCTTGGTAGCATTGACTCGCTACAGATTTGGACAGAGGGCTGAGTAACGAGCACCTTCAATATTGGAGTGTGTGGAACATTATTTTTAGCTGGGGGTGTGTTAAATCATAACATTGGCTTTCTGCTCAGTAAATCCAAACAGCCGTGCGTTACTGAATATTACTTGCTGCCAAGGTGACAGATGAGTTTTCCACTTGGAGATTGAGCTGCACATGTACTAACCCAGACTTTGGTGCGAGTAGCCGCAGTAGGAATGTGCGATTGAACTAGGTCACCAGGTGACATTATTTGATCGGATACGCAATTAAGAAAGCTATGTGAGACCCTGGTAGGTAAGGAATCCCTCAACCTGGTGCCTCCCCAGCAAGTCTGCATATATTATTACAAAGCTTATATTTCAAGCAATATTCTGTAGCGCTGTGGATCATGTGGGAGGAAGGGATTATTGCATAGGTTTTAGGACAGATTTCCGCAGGGAAATGTTAATCTACAAGAAACTAGAAAGCTGTCTGCAGTTTCTAAATCAAAACATTGTACAAACATTGCAGATGTAAATGGATTTTCCACATTGTATTGCCAAACTTAGAACAATTTGCCAATAGGCACACTTTCCTTCTGGGTCAGCTAATTAGTTATGCAAGATGGATAACTTACATTATTTACCAATGGAATTTTTTTTTAAAATGCTTATTACTAGGACTTAGTTGTGCGTAAAGACTGGATCAGCCTTTTGTAACAGCTTATAGCTCACCTATCTGGGGTGTGTGTTTTGAGTAGCTTCTCAGATGATCAGTAATTATTACTGCATTTTAGAACGCCTTTGCTTCCCCATGCCCTCCCAAACTTTCTCTTTTTTCCCTCTCCTCCTGAAGGTAGTGCTTCATGTAACAGCACAGCTCCACTGGCACAGACAATTCTCTCTGGTATCTCTTCAAGTGACTGGCTGTTTGTATGTGAGCCTGGACAACCGGTGTCAAATAGCTGATTAATATGAATTGTGTGGGCTCAACTAAAGTGAAGAATGGCCAAGCAGTTCCAGTACTGGAGAACTGCTAGAGCCTTTTAAGATTTTGCTCAAGGTGGGTTGTAGCCTTCAGGCGCAAAGCAGGTTGAGGCAATTCTCAACCTGAAACCTTCACCGTGTCTGTCTCCTCCTTTGTGCATTGGATCCTTTAGCTCAACGCTAGCCCACTGAGAAGGTCGTAAGGAGAAGCAGTGAGGCCTAACAACTTTAGACCAGCAAGCGGAGGAACTGAAATCTATAGGATTGCTGCCAGGATATTGAGAACTTGAGTAGAAAACAGTGGATGAGAACTTCAGATTGGTAATAATAGAATGGTAATAACATATTTTTGTTGGAGCACTTGTTTCTTTGGTACTCATTACCAAATACTTAATGACCATAAGACCCTCCAGAATTATGTTATTGCGGCATTACCTGTTAATTGTTTAGGTGTCTGGAATGAAGAATGTGTTTGTCTCTGTTTTCATATCTTCACTGTTTTACCTTGGAAAATAGTATGAAATAGCGGAAGGATTTGCAGACTTATTACTAGCCTGGCCTGGTGACACGTGAACACTCCTTCCATCACCGTAACCAAATATACACCAGCCAATGAGTTGGTTACTCTGAAAAGGCGAGAGGTTTTTATGGGCTTCCACAAGCCCCATAATAAAGGGCGGAGGCAGGGAGGTGGGGGGGGGAGTTACCAAGGCCACCAAATATGTTTACCTCCCTGGATGGGAGCCAGAACTCCAGGCTTCACTCCCCAGGACGATCTTCAGTGGGGTTTGAACTCTGCATCTTCTCACTCCAAGGTGAGACTGCTACCACTGAGTCAAAGACTTACTCGTGCGCAGTGAGTAAGAGACGGAAAGAAGTGAAATAGTCATAACATTCTTTGTGAAAATGCATGTTAATTATTAAGCGGAGATTCGAAAAGTGACCAAAATTCTTGGACTGTAACTTCCTTTTCTACGATCCCTGGTATGGCTCTCAGAAGGTATATTCACAAAAGAAGATACTAAAAGTACAGCTTGAGTTCTTTGGTTTCTTCCTACGGTTGATCAGTGTTGTGCACAGGGCCGCAAGGGGATAAGGGTTTGCTCCACGGGCGAAGAAGCTGTGATAACCACTGACTGCCAGGAGCACTCATGTTGCCTGCCTTAACTGGATTGCTAAAAAGCCAGTGTTTCTGAGCTTTGCTCAAACACATTTCAAATTACTAACTATGTTTGTTTGGTCCTTTAAAGATCACCACTGTATTAATTACTAGACTCGTTCAGCTTTCACCCTTTCTCGTCAGCTCTGAGTTTTGAATCATTTTTAGAGGATGGTATGTGTACGAGTGTGGAACAGACTGGCAATGTAAAGGTGCTGTAACAAGTTAGTTCTTGTAACCTTGGAAACATGAGGAATAAAGAGAGCCCTTGTCTCCTTTTTCTCCACTGACCAACCACCTCCTTAAATGTCTTTCGCCTCCATTCTGACAAAACAGCTCCTGCAAGGAGCTCTGACCACATGGGCATTGACAGACTTTCTGACTTCTGTGTTTAAAAAGGGGCCTTGGCTTGATCAGCAGACTTGTTATGTTAATGGAAGGTACAGAAATTAGGTTTATGGGTTAAAGGTATTGACCAGAATTTTACCGCCCCCACCCGCCATGGGAATTGGAGAGGGTGAGGGCCGGACAGTGGGAAGGTCCGTTTACCTCGGGTGGGATTTAACGGTTTCAGGACAAGCGAGGCAATAAAATCCCGCCCATTGTGTTGAAGTGCCCTGTGGAACTACTGTCTGTATGTCATATGTTGCCTCTGCGAGGGTTCTTCACTGGAAGCTGCAATTGGAGAATGTCCCTCTCGTGTTGAATGAGATACGCCAGTTATTCAGTAGAATATCTAATTTACAGACCATTCAGTGTTTCTGTCGCTCCTTCAAATCGTGTATTTAAAATCGTGGAGCTTGCAGTCATTGAATGAAAGCACATTGATTGTCTTTATCTGACAAGCATGTGGCCCAAATTTGTACCTGTGACTTTATCACCAATGTAACAGAGTTGCTATGTGTGTCGTGTCAGGTAACCACTGCTAAATTGAACCACTCAAACAATTACTCCTGCCAGTATTGACATTAAGGCGTTGAAGTTATGCTGTGTGCATAAAGCATTCCCACAGAATTTTCTGTCCGTTGTTTTAGCAGAAGTCTGGCCCATTTATTTGATAGGCAATAAGCACCTATGTTCTTATCATTCTTGGTGGACTTGTGCACTGGATTGATGAGGAATATATATAGACATGTCTGCTGCGTTTGTCATGAATGTACTGAGTTACTTCCCCACCCACCTAGAAAAAAAAGATGTGGAAGAGATTCCCAAAGTGTGTGCATACATTTCCTGCTCCTATATGCAAGTTGCCATATATCCCTAACTTATCTGCATATTGCTTCCTCCAAACACTCACTCGCATGGGTCAGGTGTCATTTGAGGCTGCTCAGATCCTTCCAGTTTCCGCTGATTCCTTTTGGCAGGGAGATTCCCACGTTCTCTCACTGACATCTACCCTTCTAGTGTTTTGTGTATTTTCCAGTGACATCCTCTGCCATGTTTCGAAAAACTTATTTTCCAGGAGGGCTCCTGTTATTTGGTGAATGCCTGTGTGCACAGTGTATGAAGATTGCAGTAATTTGAGATTTCAGTGATATACATCGGATTTTGGGCTTACATTTTGAAAGAAGGTGGAATGTGAAACCTCGCTTGGGCTGTCTAACAATCCACCCCTTTTTTTGCCAGAATGTTTTTTTACTTGGCAGAATGTTTCAGTAACTTGTTATATCACAAGAAACCTCGAGCTTAAAGTCAAGTAGAATAATTTAACCAGTGCTCTACCAGTGCAGTTTGTGAAACGGATAGACTGTCTGAAGAATCCCAAGTAACAATATTTGTAGGGACTACCTGAAGAGAAATGGTGCAGTAGTAGCAACATTGGGGCCATTTTTAGCCCGCGTCACTTGTCAGCAAGAATATCCGGCGGGAATCGGGAAACGCTTCTCAGCAGCGAGATTGTGTTTCCCGATTTTCAGCGCCTCTCTCTGGTGACTTCACAAGTTTCGCACCCACAAAGAGCGAGAACCTCATTACAATGCTTTTATATTTTTAATCTCGTTAATGATTCCCCCCCTCACCGAATATCACATCACATCGGTGAAGTTTACAACAGCTATTTAAAAACCAATCGAGTGGGACCCCACCACCCCCTTCCTCCCGGCAAGGGGGGGCGGGGGGGGGTAACGTTAAATATAGCCCCCCATAGAAGGAGAGGGACATGCCTGGGCACTGCCCTGGCCACTAACCCTTGGCACAGGTTAGCATTGAAGAAGGGACTTGGCAGTGATGGGGGTGGGGGGGGGGGGGATGTGGCCATTGATGGGGGAGCTTGCAGACATGTGGGGGGGTGGGGAGAGATGTGGAGGCAGTACTGCAGCATTGGTTATTCTGCCATGTATGGAGGGGCCTCCGATGATTGTGCTGTGGGTTGGGGGTGGGTGGGTAGAATGCCGCTGGTGCTTTCATGTGAGGGGGGGGGGGGGGGGGGGTAGTGGGGTGTTTAACTTCAGCTCTGATCTGGGTGCCTATTAAGGTTAACACCCCGAACTCTGTGGAGTTGGCCTTGCCGGCTCGACCAGGCCCTGCCCCGCCAGAGTGAACCACGCACCAGACTCTTTTTTTTGTCAGAGTGGCTGAAGATCTGGTGTGAAAACTTGACTGTGCATCTGGAGAGATACACACAGGTTTTCAGTCAGAGCCTGACACTCTGACAAATTACGTGAAAATTCCACCTTGTACATAGCACTAGTAATAAAAAGGTTTTGTTGCAAGAATTACAGTCTGATTGAAGACATTTGGTTTATGCTTAATGATTTAGCTTTGGGTGTTTTGCCGCGTAAATATTTTTGTTGCATTCTTCCTAATGCATTGACACACTCTTCCTGGGATCTGCTTCCACTGATGCCAATAGCCCTTCATTACTTCACAATAGTGACCATTTTATTCCTGTGCAGTGAATGCTAATGAACTATTCAGTCATACAGGGTGATAGAGAAGCAGAGTCAACCCTCTCCTGGCCCGACCTTCACACATCTTTTTGGCAGTGATCATAGTTCACCTATCAAGTCTGAAAGCCAAGACAAAGGCTCGCGTTCCCTGATTGGAGAGATTCTGTACTCTGATAATGCTGCACTGTTGCTCAGACGGAAGACCTGCTCCAAAGGCTCATTGTCGTCCCATGCCTGTGTCATGTTCTCTGTCACGATCGTACCGGCGAGGTTATATTGTGACTCTTTTTAAATACAAACTATGGGGGAGAGTTTTCCAGCCATTCACACCGGTGGGATTTCCTGGTCCCACTGCAGTGACCAGAGATTTCTCCGGCCTCACTTGATTTTTTAAAAACTGCACTTAAGGACTTAAAATCAAGATGGCTTCTGGGAAAGTACCTTATCTTCCAAACAGGGCGAAGATATATTTTCTGATTTTGACTCAATGGGCGGGATTTTACAGCCTCGCTCGGGCGAGACCGGAAATTCACACCCGAGGTCAACGGAGATTTCCGTTGTCGGACCCTCGCCCGTGCTGATTATGGGGCGGGCGAGATGGTAGAATTCTGGCCAATGTTTGTCAGACCAGGAGATAAACAAAACTCCAGTGGCACTTTCATTGTTAAAATGCAAATTTGCCTTTACACAGAAACTAGAAGTGGGAGTAGGCCATTCAGCCCTTCCAGCTTGCTCCGCCGTTCATTATGATCATGGCAGATTATTAAGTTCAATATCCTGATCCTCCCTTCCCTCTATATCCCTTGATCCCTTTAGCCCCAAGAGCTATATCTGATTTCTTTTGGAAATCAGACAATGTTTTGACCTCAACTAATTTCTGTGGTAGTGAATTCCACACATCCTTTGGGTGAAGAAATTTCTCCTCACTTCAGTTCTAAAAGGTTTACCCCTTATCATCAAACTATAACCCCTAGTTCTGGACCCCCCCACCATTGGGAACATTCTTTCTGAATCTACCCTCCCTAACCCTGTTAAAACTTTATAAGTTTCGATGAGATCCCCTCTCACTCTTCTAAATTTCAGTGAATATAATCTTAACCGATTTAGTCTCTCCTCATTTGACAGACCTGCCATCCTAGGAATCAGTCTGGTAAACCTTTGCTGTACTCCCTCTATAGCAAGGACATCCTTCCTCCGATAAGGACACCAAAACTTCACACAATACTCCAGGTGTGGCCTCACCAACAGCTCTATACCATTACAGTAAAACATCCCTATTCCTACATTCAAATCCTCTCGCTATGAAGGCCAACATACCATTTGCCACCTTTACTGCCTGCTGTACCTGCGCACTAACTTTCAGCAACTGATGCACAAGGACACCAAGGTCTCGCTGAGTATCCATCTCTCTCAATTTACACCCATTCAAGTAATAATCTGTCTTCTTATCATTGCTACCAAAGTGGAGAAGAAATAAAAGGTTTTGGTGTACTGAAACCATAGGCAGTGAAGAATCCAACTGCGTAATGAAATTATGCCAATACCTTTCTTGGACCACGATTCAACACTGATGTGATACAGCGGACATCTTTGAACCCTGCTAACAGATGTCAACAGAAGTTCAAACTGACTTGAGAGAGAGACTCAAAATTATCAGCGAGAGTTCCTGCACGAAAAGTCATCGCGCTGCTGTAATCAACTGGACAGTTGAAGTGCCACATTGCTGTACCTTGAAAGAGAATCCAGGACTCTCTCTCCTCTACCCTCTTCCAGTTTTCAGGCCTACCTGAGAAACCAGCCTTAGGCAGTTCAACTTTAAGATCCTTCACACCTGCTGAGATATCTGCAATTTCAAAGCCTTCAGACAACGTAACAATGCAATTACGAAACAACAGGCCTGCATCAAAAGTGACTTGAGTTATATTCCATTTTTATAATTATAGTTTTATCTTCATCTGTAACTAATTTTGTGCGTGTGTGAGATGTTTTTTATTAACCTCCAGGGAAAAGGGTGTGGGAAATTAAACTATTCTTTTCCTTTTCAAATACAAACTCAATCACTCCGAGTTAAGAAATACACACATCTGCATACTTGATCGCATGAAATAGTAGATAACAACTTTAAATCGACTCTCTCACCATCAGTGTCAAGGAAACTGTTGTTATGGACAAGTTGTTATGTCCCATGCCTGTGATCACACTCAACACGACACCACTGGAAGCAGGCAGCAAATTCTGCTACCTTGAATCTGCGGAGGCAGACAACCTTGATTAAGAGCAGCTGCACCTGCATTGGAAAGGCAGCCACCTCGACATTGACCAACTATCAAACCGAATATGGAAAAACAGCACACTGACCTGCAGGACCAAGGTGTTTAACTACAAGGCCCATATCCTCAGCACATTGCTGCATGGCAGCAAGGCCTGGACATCTTACACCTACCACGTAAAAAAGCTCAATAATTACCATCACTGGCGGATACAACACACCCTTGACATCACATGGAAAGAGAAAGTCACCAATGAGGCAGTCGTTTCTAGGGCAAATATACCAAGTAAACTAGCACTGATCAAGCAAACGTTTCGCTGACTTGGGCGTCTGCACCGGATGGAAGATGGTCGTATTCCCAATGGTATGCTGCACAGAGAGGTAGCCCAAGCGAAGAGACCAGCTGAACTGCGGGTGGAAGAAAATCTGAGAGACACAAGCCAAAAAGATTATTTTTTGAGCAGGTTTTTGAAGTTGGTGAGTGAGGAAGGAGGCAAACCAGAGTCGTTGAGTTAGAAAGTTCCAGAAGACGAGCTGAAGACTCAGCCATCAATGGATGAGGCAAGGTGGATGCACAGGAGAACAAGGATTGAGGATAGGACTGGAGGATGTGGCAGAGATAGTGTGGGATAGAACCATGTAGTGTGTTGAAGATTTCCGGGTGAGGCCCTTAAAGTTATTGCATTGGAAATTGGAGCCTGTGAAGTTAGCATGGCAAGCACTGGTAGCAAATAGGATGTAGTGCGGCACACTACATTGGGGGGACTGCTGGGTGATTTGGAATTTGCGGAGGATGGCTTTTTGATTTATCCTGGCTGCCCCTCCAACCCAAAAGTCCAGATCCATTTGTGTTTACCCTGCCATAATTAGATTAAAATCCACAGTTAAACAATATTAAATCATTGAGAAAAACTGCTCTTGTCAGCATGGTTAAACCTTATTGGGAGGTTGCTGGCACCCATTAAGGCCAAAGTTTAACAGGAGTCGCTGACTTTGGTGAAGAGGAGAGCACATTAGAATACAAACAGCAGTTAGCTTGTTCTGTTGTTGCCCTTAACGCAGTCAGAATGGTCAGAAAATATTACATTGTGGTGTTGGGGAGGTGGGGTGCATCAGTAACATTGAGAACATAAGTGGGCTTGAGTTACTGTCCCCAAACCACTTGACTACATTCCTTCAGAAATGCCCAGGTGCAAAATGATTCCATTCAAGACAGAATGAAGTATTTTTCAGTTTTGCTGAATTGCGTGGTGAGCAACAACAAAAAAAAATTAAATAATCTGGTCCTGGGACTCTCTGACTGGCCCAGCTGAATATTGCTTTCAGAGCTGCAGCCCTCCCTTGATGAATAGTTGATGTGCCAGGCGTTTTGTTTGCATTTTCTCAATAAGGAGTGCCCTGTTTCACAGCGCAGCTCTTCTGGGCCATGGTTGGAGTAGCAGAAGTTGGAAATACATTCATACCTCTTTGAGCCACATATATGAAATTAAATTATTAATTCGCGCTGGCACTCTATTAAAGGGTTTACGGTTTCCTTCAAAGGTTGCAGGCTTTCTCAGTGCCACGCTTAAGCCTGATGTGTGCAGTTCATTACACTCCAGCTCTTCCCCGATCAGAGTTTGCAATTGTTCCTTTGTAACTGTCAACATCCCCCAAAATCCACCTATTTATTAATTTCTGACAGATTCCGCACTGTATCATTATTAATAGGACCGCGTGTGGCGGTGCAGTGAAACGTCTAAATTTAGACGTGCACATCTCGGATAATTCTTCCTATTTAATATCTGCCTGGAAATTACTGTTTGCAGCATTAACATATAAATGTTTAATGGGTCTGTATGATTTACTTCTGCGATTTAACAGGGGGAAATAACACATTTAAAATAAACAAGTTAATAACTAGTCAAACAGCATTCACAGGACTGACATATCAAATATGTTTTAAGGGTTTGTATGTGAAAATGCAAAGAGTGATTTCTATGTTGTGTTTGCTGAATGTTTATCCAAGAATTCTAAAGAAGTGGGTAGTGAAGAATTGAAAATGAGTGTTTGCAAATGTAGAAATCAAACAGCCTGATTGACCTTATTGATATTGGAGTTTTATTTCACAATTTGTCAGCCGCACGTTTGACTAATAAAAGTCTGTAAGCGTTCTCTGCCTTCTGTATGCCTTTCAGTTTGGGTGGGTTGTGGGGGGGGGGGGGGAGAAAGTACATTGTCAGCGCACACACACAGATGTTATCTTTCTGTAAACAAAAGCCTGCTTGTTCTCTCTTTTGGAGGGGGGAAAAATAATTTCTTGCATTTGCAAATCATTTGTGAGGTGGTAGCGTGAAAGGAGATGGTCCCATGGACCAGCTGCCTGGTTTCGCAGAGTGAGGGGGGTGGGGGTGGGGAGAGACAGGTCACTCAAACCCCCCCCCAGTGAACCCAGTGAATACTTTGACGGTTCTCTGTGAAAGGAACTATGGTCTTGTTTGGAATAAGCACACCACGTTATCTGGTGTCTTGTGTCAACCCCACCATCGGGGTGAAGGGAAAATAACATGGATCTTATTCTCCCTCCCTGCCCCCCACCGTCCCCCCACGCCTGACCAAAAGGGAAAAGAAAGGAATTTGACCTAACAAGGTAAGGAAATAATGCATTCAGTGTAAAACGTGGAGTGTCATCAACCTGTGATGTGAACATTAAAAAGGACATTAAATTGCAATAGATAGCGAGGGCTGTATTTCCTGTGGGGGAGAGGGTGGGGTTGGAGGGGGCGGGGGGGGGGGGAGAAATTTATTTGGATAGCAGCTGGGACGTGTCTGACTTTTACATAAAATTGACAAAAACAACTCGAGAAAAATTGGAGTGAGAGATTTTGATTCGGGTGTAGGAATTGGTCCTCAGTGTGCCATTTCTTCAGGCACAAGTGAGTGATAGGTGGTCCAATTTCCAGGCATCTCCCCACCCCTACATCCCACTTCCAAAGTTCATTGGCTGCCAATTTTTGGTAGCTGACAACTTTGGAGAGTCCAGGGTACCTGCCTTAAACAGGCATTTGGCTTCCCGCGAATTTGGAGAGAGTTTGAGCAGCTGCAGTGTTCACCTCTAGTCTCCATTGAAAATGACAGCAACTTTGGGTGTATGCACATGCCCAGAATAGCAGAGAAGTGCAGAGGTTGTGGGCACTAGGTTTCCTCTGGGTGCTCCAGTTTCTTCCCACAGTCCGAAAGACATGCTGGTTAGGGTGCATTGGCCATGCTAAATTCTCCCTCAGTGTACCTGAACAGGCACCGGAGTGTGGCGACTAGGGGATTTTTACAGTAACTTTAATGTAAGCCTACTAGACAGTAATAAATAAACATTTAACTTTAGAAATGGTTTCAACCTTAAAGAATGTATATTTAATGTGTTGCGTAAAGCTCTGTATTAGCTATATTCAGAGGTGATGACCGCATAATGCTTATGTTAAGATGGAGACAAGCAACATTTTTGGCGCTTCATGTGAGTAAGTGTGAGGTTATTCATTTTGGTCATAAGAATAGAAAAGCAGAATGTTTTTTTGAAAGGTGTGATGTTCAGCAGGACTTGAGTGTACTCATACAAGAAACACAAAGTTAGCATGTAGGTACAACTAATAATTAAGAAGGCAAATGGCATGTTGTCCCTTTTTGCAAGGGGGTTGGAGTACAAGAATAGGGAAATCTTGCTACAATTGAATAGGGCTTCGGTGAGGGCACACATGGAATAAATTTTGTCTCCATTTTTAAGGAAGGATATTCTTGTATTTACAGTGAAGGTTCACTCGATTGGGGTGGGAGGGTTTGGCCTATGATCAGAAGCCGAGTAAATTGGGTCTCTGTCTCTGGAATTTAGAAGAATGAAAGGTGATTTCTTCAAAACATACAAGATTCTGAAGGGGCTTGAGAAGGAAGACACCGAGGGGATGTTTCCCCTATCTGGGGAATCTAAAATGTGAAGGCATATCAGGATAGGCTGGTCATTTAGGAGTGAGGTGAGGAGAAATTTCTCCACTCAAAGGGTTCTGACTCGGAATTCTCTACCTTTGTGTGTTATGGATGTTCCATCCTTGTATCTATTTAAGGCTGAGATAGACCGATTATTGGTCTTTCAAGGGAATAAGGTACATAGAGAGCAGACGCGAAAGTGGAGTTGAAGTTAAAGATCAGCTATGAGGGTATTGAATTGCAGAGCAGGCTGGATGGTCTATCCCATCTTTTATTCTTATGTCCTTATCAGCATGTGAAGCATTTGCTGACAAACATTTTCTCAGTATGGCTTCAAGGCCTAGATTTTTTTTTTCCCTCGGGTTTGGTCTCTCCCCAGTTGCTTTTTCTATTTGCTTGATTGCTCCTTTCCATCATCCCATTTGTCTTATTTTTGTTCTTTGCCTCATCCTTTTTTCTCCAGCTTCTCTTATTTTCACTTGCTGTGCTTTCTATAGCTCCCTCTCCCAAATCTGATATCTGTTAGATACAGAATAAGAAAACGTGGGATTATGCAACCTTGCTTTTAAACCAATTCAATCACTGCTACAATTTTCCCAGATCATTGCTTATGCTTGGAAATACTTATTCAAGCAAATGAAGAGCTCACTTAAGATTTCAAACAATGAACGTGTCCTTGGACCTTTTGTATAATTGGCACTATTAAAATGAGCATTTCCAGCATCCATTATGTGATATGCTTAATATTGGAAAATTTCTGGTGTAACCACTAACTCAACATTAGTTGATCTTTCACTTGTGCACACTGCCTTCTCGTTGTTGAGTTTACCATTATTCTTATATTCTTATTCTATTTTATATTCTATTCCCCTTTAACCTGAGAGTGAGCCATTATATTTTCCTTGGCAGCGATTAGTGCTGTTCCCAGACTTATTAACAGGATGTGCTGTACTTCCACAGGATAGTGTTCGCCTTGCTAGTTCCTCAATTCCCTCCGAAAGAAGGAGTGCCTTCTCAATTGGAGCTGCAGTGATAACTGAGGGCCTAGGATTCAAAGTATTAGTCAGGATCTGGGTGTCTACACAAAGACATCGAGCATGTTAGTTTAAAGGTTGACCTCTGAAACAAGAGGAAATAAAAATATGGGGCTGGATTTTCGGGGAGTTGGGAAGATAAACATGAACCTTTTAGAAATGGTGGCTAGGGCCCAATTGCAGGATTCCTGGTGCCCCCAGTTTTCACTGGGGCGGGATGAGGGTGTAGGCTGGAACGGATCGCCAGACCGCATTTCCTAGTCCACTCGCAGTTTTCATGGACTTGGGCCAGTTTTTCACAGATTTGTGGTTCACAGCCCCTCGAGGGATGTTAACCATAGTTTGGATGAGGGAACCTTGTGAAAGTTATAAAGGTCTTACCCATGCCCACCGTGGCCCCTCATACCATTCGCGCCAAACTATGCTCCTGCTCCATCTCACCATGGCCCCTCATGCCCCCAATATCAATCTGAGAACATCCATGCTCAGTCATCCATATACCTTCTGTAAATAAACATTGGGCAATTGAGAAATAGATCTAACAGAACAGGCTGTCAAGCAAGCAATGCCTTCCCTTGGGCGCAGCTATTTCAACAGACTAATGGATGTCTGGGCTGTCAGCCAAAAATACACAATAAGACTTTTTATTTTACACAAGATAAAGAGGTGGAAAATGCTTGCAGATTCTGCTATTGATACTTTAAAGGTCTAATTGATTGACACTTTTATAGGGCTGTAATAAAAGCAGTTTATTTAAGAAGATTATGAATGAATGACTTTTTAAAAATCATTTTCACACATGCCATTGTTATGATAGGGTTCATTGGTTCTGCAAAATGTATACTGGATGAATGGGATATAGGGGCCATAGATTGACATGGAGGATATAAGGGGCAGAGAGGTGGGTAAGGGGCATGAGTTGGCATAATTTGGCAGAATGGGGCATGGGAGTGTGTAGCTGCTGAGGGCTGCTTTCTAGTTTATTACTTTTATTACAAGTGGAACAAAGTCCTACAGTATTGAAGTGGGCCTTTTAAGCAACCCACCTCTGCACCCAGCCGCCCCTGTGGCTGCCTCTGCACTGCACCCGGGGGCAGTGGGCCCACTCCTGTTAGCAGCCACGCCCCGGATCAAAAGATCCCATCTACTCTGATTGCACCCCATCCCCCCAGTAACCATTTTCCTGAGAAAGGGCACCAAAAATAAAGACATGGAATCCACACTGAAGTATTTCATATCAGTTTGAAATGTTTGCCCGTCTTCTCTTATGGATGATGTTTGGCATTCTGTCAATTAGGTTTGAAACTGATGAGTCCAGTGCCCTAAAGATTGAGCTTGTTAGCTGCTCAATGCTGCTCATATTAAACAGTTGTTATGATCAGGGGTTGGCAGGTGGAATGGCTCCCCTCTTTCCCCACCTTCATTTGACAGCTGTGGGCTTTTTATTAGAATGCTGTGCTTGTCAATTCAGTGAATGTTGAACTGTTTACGTGTTGTGATTGTAAAAGACACACAGATGTGAGTTTTTAAAAAAAGAAATTAGGATAGTTTTTATTGTACTTAACCTGGTCGAAGTAAAATAATAAAAGAATGCTTCAACTTCCATGCACACTCACACTTAAAGTTCATGCACAAATAGATTACAGAGTGGGAGGACAGATTAAGCAATTTAAAGTCCAATAAAGGAAAAGGGTATATGGTCTGAATGGTTGGTGACTTGGCTGATCCTATTGGGTTCAGTGTAGAGGTGGTGAAGATGTCGATGGTTAATTTATTGCTCAGCAACTGCTGGGTTGAGGTTCTTTTTTAAAATCTCTGTCTATGTCACAAGGATGGTCCGACAGCAGACATGGTTCAAAACTTGCAAGTTGAATGGAGAGAGAGAGAAAACGCACTCAGGATTTTGCTTCTTCAGTGTCTCATTTGCTTGTGCTGTGGCCTGCAGAGAAAATGGGTGCTTAAACATACAAAGAGTTACCTGGCTGGTCACATGACCCCCTCTCTCTCCAACTGCTCAAATATGGTCATGGCTAGTGGATTCCAGTTGCCTATCTTACATTATTAGATTACGTCTGGGCACATTCCTTCCATAGCCAGATTCCCATTGTTCAATTGATTCTGTCCAATGGTTTTTCCACACCCAGTTGAGTATGCAAGTGATTGTTGGGATGCTTTGCTAATGGAATAGGAGATGCCCACCATTCATACTTATTCAAGGCAATTGTTCCTGAAGAGACTTTGCAGGCTGGTTGTCTTCTTTTCGGTGGCTGTGGAATGTAGAAGGTGTGGTGATGCAATATTCAGCCATCTTTGACTGTGATTTCAATGATGTGGAGATGCCGGCATTGGACTGGATTGGGCACAGTAAGAGACTCACCTGATAAGGGAGTAGTGCTCCGAAAGCTCGTGATACCAAATAAACCTGTTGGACTTTAACCTAGTGTTGTGAGATTTCTTACTGTGATTTCAACTCATTGGATTGTGGCTTTTGTATTTTTTTAAATTCAATTAATGGTTTTCAGCAAGTAAATTCATAGTCATTTTTTACAAAGCATTGTTTCACAACACAGTACTAAACTATTCTTCTGTTTCATTTATTGATGAACGACAAAAAATATTAATGACATTATATTGGGAAGCCATGCCAGTGAGGCAGTTAAGATGCTTCCATGCCACCTGCACCTGCCTGGCATTGGTCAACTTTCAGCGGTGCCAAGGCAAGCTTTCAATTTGTAATAAAAATGCAATTTCAAATTTAATACAGAGATCCACTCTAAGTAATGCAGCATTTACTATTTTAAAACCATTTGTAATTTAAAAGAAAATGGTGTAGGCCAGTGTTTGAAATCGAATGCCATGCTTGAGAATAAAGGGAACTTGGCTGTTTCTGAGCTGACTTTCATTTGGCATGAATGCAGTGTAATCTATTCTAAAAGTGACCTTGTTGTTTGATGAGAGACTGCATATTGCAATTAGCAGGGAGTAATCCAAAGCTTTGGAAGCATGGCTCTACCTCAAGATAAGGATTTTAAAAATTATCTTTCAACAAACAGCAACAGCCCTCCTGACACATGAGCAAGCAATGAAGATTCGAGTTAACAGTGAGGTGGGGAGGGGGGGGGTTGAATTTTCTATGACAACATCTCAGGACAAAACATTTTGATAAAAGCATAGAACTGTCATGTCCCATAGTCACTGACTGAATAGATATCACAAAAAAAATCAGCCACTAGGCAAGAATAGCTGATGACTCTTGAATATTTGACCTAGACAGTTTTTGGCTTTGTTGCGGACGAGTAGTCCGTGTTGTGATCTGAGGAAGAAATGGCTGGTGATCTCGGGAAAAGAAGACGGAACCAGATTCTTCTCCAGCAACAACTTGCATATATATAGTATCTTTAATGTAATAAAACAGTCCAAGGCACTGCACAGAAGCGTCATCGCATTTTAATAAATTTCTGAAAATTTGCTGCCAAACCACATAAATGATATTAGGGCAGACAACTAAAAACTTGCTCTTCAAGTTTTTGACCAAGAGGATAGAGATGTAGAGAGGATTAGGGAGGCAATTACAGAGCTCAGGGCTTCAGCATCTGAAAACCCAGCTGACAATAGAGCCAGCAAACCAGGATTTCCCCATTTGTGCTAACTCCATAAAGTGGCTCTGACATCAAGTGCTCTGCTACCTCACTGAGACCGTTATTATCCAAGCAACAAGCCACCTTCCTTATTCTTCCTACGAAATGCGTTATCTCATACTTACATTAAAATTCACTTGCCAACTGTAAGCTATTCTGCAATTTAATTGTCTACCTGTAATTTGTTGCATTCTTACTTCATATTAACCACATCTACCTCACTCACTCTCTCTCTCTCTCACTCACTCTCTCTCTCTTTTTGTCTCTCTTTGTCTCTCTTCTCTCTTTTTGACTCTCCTTTTTCTCTCTTTGTCTTTCTCTCTCTCTCTCTCTCTCTTTCTCTCTCTCTCTTTTTCACTCTCCCTTTTTCACTCTTTTTTCTCTCTCTCTTTGTCTCTCTCTTTTTCTCTCTTTTCGGCTCTCTCTTTTTCTCTGTCTTTCTCTCTCTCTTTTTCTCTCTCTCTCTTTTTCCCTCTCTTTTTCTCTCTCTCTCTCTCTGTTGTAACCAATTTCCAATTCTCAAGTCCAGATTGATCATGTAAATTCTGAAGAACATTGTTCCCAACCCTGAGCTTTGTGGAACACAACCTCCCACCTTTTGCCCTGGGAGGCAGCTTCCGTCTTTAAGCACTCTAGTACTTACACTGGCACATATAAGGCTTGATCAGGATTAAATGGATTAAATCTAATATAGACCTGCCTTTTGAACCCTTTCAAGAAAAATGAGTTCACTCGATTAGGCGAAGTAAACTTTCCTAGCCCCCTCATAGATTCACACTACCACTGGACCATTCGAACCTTAACTCAAACCAGACCAGTGAACTAGTGCACTGACTGTTGCTCGATCTAACAGCTTCCATTGACTTACCATTGTGCCTCGTGACAGCTAATCTCCTGAATCATTAATTTTGATAATGCACCAAAGCCAGAATCTCAGAAGATTAACTTTTGATTCACCTATTTGTTAACCTTGTCCCTCAAGTGAGAACCAGCTTTATCAGTATTGCAGATGGAGCTGTTCCATTTTGGATAAAAATTTGGTTAGTTTTATTGAAGACTGTCAAACTTGGACAACCAGGCCAACATAAATGTTTTACTACTTTTCATTATTATTTGACGTTTAGAATCTTCACTTTTGCACAGTGGCATTGTCCACATATGGTGTTGGTGGTTCATATTTAGACAGGTAAATGTGCAGCTGGTAAATGTTTGAATGACTGTGTTCCCCACCTTGCCCACGTTTCCAGAGCCAGTTGCTGAATTGGCATGTTCTTGCACAGTTGTATCTTGCGGAGATCTGAGCATTACTCTGGATCATTACATGTTGTAGAAGATACTGTGGGGGATTGATATCATAGAATCCCTACAGTGCAGAAGGAGGACATTCAGCCCATCGAGTCTGCACTGACCACAATCCCACCCAGGCCTTATTCCTTTGACCCCACGTATTTACCCTGCTAGTCCCCCTGACACTATGGGGCAATTTACCATGGCCAATCAACCTAACCCGCACATCTTTGGACTAGCTGAGACCATGCTGTTGGCATTTTCACATCTGCTCCTGAAAACATGGTGGTCTTACAATGAATCTTTAAAAAAAATACACAAGGCTTTTATTTTATCTCATAGCAATTCTTGCATTTAAATAGCATCATGCTAAAACCCCTCAGGGCATTTCACAAGAGGGTTATCAAACAAAATTAAACACTGAGCCGCAGGAGGAGGATAGGTAAGCAGTGTAGACGAATGAATGAGATTGGTTATGAGTTAGTTGATGAAGGGCGCAAAATGGGACAAACCAGTCAAATGGATCCATTTAGATCAAAATATATTTTTTTCATTTAAAACAATCAAAGTTGATTCTGAGGGCATGAACAGTGTGATACTGGAGTCAGGTGTAAGCCAGACTGAAGAGGAATGATGGCTTTTCTTTTGTTGAAGATGTTATTAGTAAATTGGTTGAATTTGTGCACTATTCCATTGTGGGATTGGAACTCATAACTTCTGGGCTGTTCATCCAGTGTCAAATTCACACGATACCGTACCTTATGCAAAAGCAAGAGCACTCATAAAGGACATTTGGCCAGCGCTTTAAGTGCTGTTGGATTAGCAAAGGGAAAACCAGCAAGATGTCTCCTGATGTCATCCACTGGCAAATAACATTGTGAGCAGTGGGTGGAGGACAGATTTGGGCTTCTTTGTGATACTGCATAGGGTCGTACAGCTTGTCAACACTCTCAGGCAACTAACATGATGAAATTGTACATGAGAGCAAGTAGTAAGGAAAATAGAGAATATGTGATGAGGGGAAAATATAAGCAGACTACAACATTACAGCCAGAAGCATTACTTACACAAATGTGTCAAGGCTCGCATCGCACTGCTGTGAATGACCTGTAATATAACAGCATTTTACAGTATCCTGTTTACATGGATGATATCATTTGTCACTTTTTGCAGTTGAACCATCCTGTGACAGGTCTGATTTATCTGACATTCAGGCAACTTAACCTGGCATGTCAGAAACACACAGCATCCGCTGTGTACACAGATCTTTTAGGACTTTTGTCACGTTACTCCAGCCAAATAACCTTGATGTTGAGAATAATTGCTTGATTGGCTTGTAAGCCTGCATGTTTTGTTAATGTGATTTCATTTTTGGTTAAAGAAAAGTTTTAAAATTAACTTTGGCTTCAGGTTCCACAATTTACATGGTATGTTATTTAAATACTCGGTGGAGCTATAAACTTGGATTGAGGCCATCTGAATTCTGAAGTCAAGCTTCAAATAGTGTCAGCCCTTGCATCTTTCACCATGACACACATATTTTTATCATTACTCTACCTGCAAGTCTGTAACAGTGCTGAATTCTGTCAACTAGCTGTGGGCGGCATGGTGGCACAATAGTTAGTACTGCTGCCTCACAGCAAAAAGTCTCACAACACCAAGTTAAGGTCCAACAGGTTTATTTGGTAGCACAAGCCACTAGCTTTCGGAACCTGTTGGACTTTAACCTGGTGTTGTGAGACTTCTTACTGTGTTTACCCCAGTCCAACGCCGGCATCTCCACATCATGGCCTCACAGCGCCAGCGATTCCCGGCTTGGGTCACTGTCTGTGCAGAGTCTGCACGTTCTCCCCGTGCCTGCGTGGGTTTCCTCTGAGTGCTCCGGTTTCTTCTCACAGTCCAAATTATGTGCTGGTTAGGTGCATTGGCCATGCTAAATTCCCCTTCAGTGTACCTGAACAGGTGCTGGAGTGTGGTGACTAAGGGATTTTTCACAGTAACTTCATTTCAGGGTTAATGTAAGCCTACTTGTGACACTAATAAATAAACTTTAAACTAGCCACTTGCGAATAGGTTTACATAGAGTGCTGATTCTAACCGTCCTGATCTATTTAATTGCTTCACTTTGTACAATATCCGACCACAACTGGGTTTGTTTTCCTGCCCATTAATTATGGATGGGTGGAAAACCTAGCACTCCCACTCAATGGACATTGCGGTACAAGTTTTGGATGTAAAATGAGAGCAGCCCTCTAATTACTGAGGTGAGAGTAACAAACAATTGCTGCCTGTGTAACTGAATGAGAGTGAAGCTCTGCTATTTCTTGTACCACAATGCTTCTTGCGCTGCTAGGACAGATCTGACAATAGAGGTGTGAGTGAAGCTGCAAGCCAGCGTCAGATCAATCAGGCCAAATTTGAATACGTACTGTGAGGAATTTGCTTGTTCAGTAACAGCAATGCTGGGGAACCGGTGCCTGGGTAATGTGACATTGGCAGGCTAGCACTCTTTGTGCTGAGCTCCCAGATTTTTTCCCTCAGGCAGTGAGAAGTACCCAGAATCATTTATAGACTATTCCCCCCCCCCCCCCCCCCTCTTCCCTTGTGGTTTTACAGCGCAGCGCAGCGCAGTGCTCCAGTCCAAGCCCTTACTACTGAGAAGAGAGGCACAACGGTGGTCATCAATAAATTACTCACATCTTGCTTCCTTTCCCATTGCTTTTCCATTATGTCTGCCCACGCGGCGTGACTACAATCAGAATTTAGATGCCTGACGACTTACAAATATAAATGTGCGTCCCACCCAGCATTTCTTAGAAGTGCAAATATTTTGACTTTATGAAGCATTCCTTAAGCTTCAGTCCATCCGAATGGCAGGAGTTTAAAGATTACAATGCTTCTGTTCCTCATGTTTTTTTTCCCTGCGGAAGAGCTGTAAGTTTAATCATTTGTCATTTATGTCATCCCTGAGATACTGGTGAGCCAAAGAAATGCAACTTGATAGAAGCAGACTGCACTTCTTCACACATTTGTGTGAAGATATTAAAATGGCTGGCTGAAGAGACGACGTACTTTCTCTCCTCAGCATCAACACACGGGTTTTCACATCAGGTTTATTCATCCACTTGTCACCTCTTTTGCAGCAAATATTGCCACTGACAAAGGTAGTCAAAAAATCCGCGTGTTGGCCAACTATAATCTAAACGAGGTGACAAGCACTTTGTTTCAATGAGCCATTTGCCAAGTAATTGGGCCAATGGTAGCAGTCAACCAGAGTGACAGGTTCAAGGAGACGCAGTGATTTGCCTCACCAGGTCTCAGTGTTATTTAGTCAGCATGCTATGTGATGACATTCTGCCGGTGTATTGGTTTTAACTCATAGTGAGAAGGCCATGCCTTTAATTCTTTAACATGGTGACCAGAAGCAATGGTCCAGCCACCACCGCAATACGTGCCACCATTAGAAAAGCCACTGTTTGGTGGCTTCTTCTTCAAATGTGTAATCTGTTGAATGGGTCTTTTTATTAATTCAAACAGAAGCGACAGTGAAAAAAAATGGTTTAAACTTTGTAGTACTGAGCTACATATTGCAGTGCAATAAACTGGTTTGACTCCTTGATAGTGAATCAGTACCAGCCAAATCTTTGCGAGTGTGACAATCTTTGCACAGACGGAGGCCAAAACCATGTTGGTATTTTTCATACATTGAGTCGGCCAGCTGGCGGGGAACACACAGAAATATCCTTCCAAACACCACCTACTGAGGCTGCATATGTGGACCCAACCTGCAGAGTACAGTTTAGTCTTTACATTATCTAACAACTGTTAACGTGGTCACATTTTGTGTATTAATTTTTCATATATTTTATCAGCTCCATGGGCCAACATAAGGTGGCAGTCTGTTTTTTGTGATTTTTTTTCTAACGTGCTGTGTACCTCTAATAGTCCACGCCATATTCTGAAATATCATCACTTCATTTAATTTCTTCAAGTCTGATGCTAAATGTGTTTTTGAAATCTGTCACAGTTTATAGGTATAATGTAACTAGTGGAAAACATGGCTGTATAGAGTCAGTTCTCTTCTTAGTGGAAGTATAGAATGTCAGAAAGGCTGTGACAATAACCTGGCCTGCTTTACAGTTTTTGCTAGTTTGCAGTAATATTCTATTCTCTTTTTGTAAGTTTCTTGGTCCTCCTTTGATGTATTCCAAAATCCATGGCCTGCTTTGTCACAAAATCCTTTAAACACCCTGATCATTTATAATTGAGAGAATTTCCTCCGTTTCTAACTTTAAAGAAGCACAGTAACTCCAGCATGTAGATTCCAATGAGATAAAACAAATGGAAATACAAATTGGCTTTATGATGTGAGAATTGACTTGTTAGTTGTCATTTTTATGGAATTCCCCTGGTTCAAACGATCTCTGAATATAATGTAATATTTAACTGGAGAATGTAGCATATGATTGGATAATCTCAGGTTTGCTGGCATAATGAAGTTAATGAGCTTTAAAGTCCCTTCAAACAGGAAATAATGTGGTGCATTGCAGAACAAGTAGTGTGTATTATTAGGAATGTCATCATACAGCTTTTACTGGTGGTGTGGTATTTTAGCAAAATAGCATAATATTTCTAGCATCCATGGCACCATGGTATACCATTAGTCCATGTGTTCACAATTCGGATCTTAGGTTACCCAAACTTGATTTTGGGGGAACCCTTTGACGTTATGGGTTTTTAAACTGCAGAGGGGGCACTCTAGGGGCTCAGTGGAATTATTGGGATTACTGTCCGCCTAATGTAAGAGTTCTCTGCAATTTTGTATTTGTTGACTTACTGGCTCCTAATTCCTGTTAGGAAAAAGGAAAAGGAGGTGGCGTTGCACTGATAATAAGGGATGAGATCAGTACATTAGTAAGGGAGGATCTCAGATCGGAAGAACAAAATGTGGAATCTGTTTGGGTGCAGCTAAGAAACGGCAAGGGAGAGCAAACATTGGTAGCAGTTGGTCCCCGAACAGTAGTGGTAGTGTGGGACAAGGTATTAACCATGTGATTAAAGAGGCATATATCATTGATAATACAGTAATCATAGATTACTTCAATCTATACAGAAACTGGGTAAACCTAGTAAGCATAATAAGGGCAGCACAATGGTTAGCACTGCTGCCTCACAGCACCAGGGACTCGGGTTCAATTCTGACCTTGGGTGACTGTGTGGTGTTTGTACATTCTACTCGTGTCTGCGTGGGTTTCCTCCCACAGTCCAGAAATGTGTGGATTAGGTTGATTGGCCATGCTAAATTGTCCCTTTGTGTCCCAACATGTGAAGGTTAGGGGGATTAGCGGGGTCAACACAGGGGACTATGGGGATAGGGCCTGGGTGGGATGCTCTGTTGGAAAGTCAATGCAGACTCGATGGGCCAAATGGCCTCCTGCTGCATTGTAGGGATTCTATGATAAGACCTAATGCTGTGGAAAACAAGTTTCTGGAGTGGGTTAGGGATGGGTTTCTAGAACAGTATGTTGAGGAACTGATGAGAGAACACGCTATTTTGGATCTAGTATTACGCAATGAGAAAAGGCTAATTAATAATCCTGTTGAAAAAGAACTTTAGGGATGAGTGACCACAATGTGGTAGAATTTTACATTGATTGGAAGTGAGGTTCTGAAGGTACGAGGGGAAAAATGGCTCAGGTCTATTGGAAAAATATATTAACAGTACATGATGGTACACAGGCAATGGATAGTCTTTAAAGAATTATTGCATAGTTTACAGCAACAATGCATTCCTTCAAGGTGCAAAAATCCAAAAAGAAAAGTCAGTCAATCATGGCTAACAATGAAGTTAAGGATTGTATAAGATTAGAAGAAAAGGCCTATAATATTGCCAGAAATAGCAATAAACCTGAGGATCAGGAGGACTTTGGAATACATCAAAGGACGACCAAGAAACTTACAAAAAGAGAATAGAATATGAATGCAAACTAGCAAAAACTGTAAAAGCTTCCATAGGAAACATTTGGCTAAGAGAAATGTGGGTCCATTACAGGCAGGGTCAGGAGAATTTATAATGGAGAATAGAGAAATGGCAGAGAAGCTAAATGATTGCTTTGTGTTTCTCTTCACTGAGGAAGATACAAGAAATCTCCCAGAATTAGAGATCCAAGGGCTTGGGAGAATGAGGAATTGAAGGAAATTTGTATTAATAAGATTGTATTGGAGAAATTAATGGAACTGAAGGTTGATGAGGCTCCAGGACCTGATGACTTGCATCCCAGAGTGTTGAAGGAGATAGCTATGGAGATAGTGGATGCGTTGCTCATCATCTTCTGAAATTCTACAGATTCTGGAATTATGCCTGCAGATTGGAAAGTAGGAAATGTCAATCCACAATTAAAGAAGGGAGGGAGAGAGAAAATGGGGAACTACAGGCCTTTGGCCTTGCATTAGTAGTTGGAAAATCTATTATAAAGAATGTGATAAATGGACACTTGTTACAATAATAATCTGATTGGGTGCAGTCAAGATCGATCTCTGAATGGGAAATCCTGTTTGATGTACCTGTTGGAGTATTTTGAGGACGTTACTATGAGAATTGACAAAGGGGAGTTGCATACATGTATTTTTAGAAGGCTTTTGATAAAGTCCCCAGGATGTTGGCTAGCAAAATTAAAGCACATGAGATAGGAGGCAATGTACTAGCATGAACTAAGGATTAGTTAAAAGGCAGAAAACAGAGAGTAGCAATAAACGAGTCATTCTCACATTGGCAGACTATGATTAGTGGGGTACAACAGGGATCAGTTCTCTGGTCTCGGTTGTTCACAATATATATCAATGATTTAGATGTGGAGACTAAATGTAATATCTCCAGTTTCACAGATGACACAAGGCAGGGTGGGAACGTGTGTTGTAAGGAAGGTGCAAAGTGGTTTCAAGAGGATTTGGACAGACTTAGTGAGTAGGCAGGAACATGGCAGATGTGGAAAAATATGAAGTTATCCAGTTTGATAAATGGTAAGAAATCAGAGAGTGTAGATGTACAGAAAGGAATCTGGGTGTCCTCGTCAATAGATCACTGAAGGCTGACATGCAGTTGCAGCAAGCAATTAGGAAGGCGAATGATATGTTGGCCTTTATCGCAAGAGGATTTGAGTACAGGGATGGCGAAGTTTTGCTTCAATTGTATAGAATCTTGGTTAGACTGCACCTGGAGTATTATATGCAGTTTTGGTCCTCTTACCTCAGGATATTATTACCATAGAGGGAGTGCAACAAAGGTTCACCAGACTTGTTCTGGGGATGGCAGAACTGTCTAATGAAGAGAGATTGGGGAAATGGAGCCTGAATTCTCTCGAGTTTCAAAGAATGAGAGATGATCTCATTAAAACCTACAAAATTCTTAAAGGGATAGACCAGGTAAATGCAGATACGGTCTTTCCCCTGATTGAGAAATCCAGAACCTGGCGACACAATTTCAAACTAAGGGAGCAGCCATTTAGGAAAAAGATGAGGACTTTTTTCCCTCTGAGTGATGAGAATCTTTAGAATTCTTATTCCCAGATGGCTCTGGAAGCTCAGTTGGTGAGTATGTTTAACACAGAGATTGACACTGATGATGTAAGGGGTTATGGGGATGGTGTGTGGGGGAAAAGGCTTTGAAGTGGATGATCAGCCATGATCATATTGAATGGTGGAGCAGGCTTGATGGGCTGAATGGCCTACTCCTATTTCCATGTTCCTATACTCCTATTCATACGAATGAAAGTATTTTTGAATTGGGGAAGGCTAATTACAACAATATTAGGCAGGAACTGAAGAATGTAGATTGGGGGCAGATGTTTGAGGGCAAATCAACATCTGGCATGTGGGAGGCTTTTGAGTGTAAATTGATAGGGATTCAGGACCGGCACATTCCTGTAAGGATGAAGGATAAGTATTGTGAGCCTAGTCAAAGAGAAAAAGGAAGCATTTGTCAAAGCTAGGAGGCTGGGAACACACGAAGCAAGTGTGGAATACAAGGAAAGTAGAAAGAAACTTAAGCAAGGAGTAAGGAGGGCTAAAAGGGGTCACGAAGAAGCATTGGCCAGCAGGATTAAGGAAAATCCCAAGGCTTTTTATACATATATAAAGAGCAAGAGGGTAGCCAGGGAGAGGGTTGGCCCACTCAAAGACAAGGGAGGGAGTCTATGCGTGGAGCCAGAGAAAATGAGCGAGGTATTAAATGAGTACTTTGGTCAGTATTCACCAAAGAGAAGGACTTGGTGGATGATGAGTCTGGGAAAGGGTGTGTAGATAGTTTGAGTCATGTTGACATCAAAAAGGAGGAGGTATTGGGGTTCTTGAGAAGTATTAAGGTAGACAAATCCCCAGAATACTGAGAGAGGCAAGGGAGGAAACTGCTGGGGCCTTGAGAGAATTCTTTGTATCTTCACTGGCTACAGGTGAGGTCCCAGAGGAGTGGAGAATAGCCAATGTTGTTCCTTTGTTTAAGAAGGGTAGCAAGAATAATCCAGGTAATTACAGGCCGGTGAGCCTTACATCAGTGGTAGGGAAATTATTGGAGAGGATTCTTGGAGACAGGATTTATTCCCACTTGGAAATAAGTGGATGTCTTAGGGAGAGGCGACATGGTTTTGCGAAGGGGAGGTCGTGTCTCACAAACTTGATCAAGTTTTTCGAGGAAGTGACGAAAATGATTGATGAGGGTAGGGCAATGGGTGTTGTCTACATGGACTTCAGTAAGACCTTTGACAAAGTCCCTCATGGCAGACTGGTGCAGAAGGTGAAGTCGCATGGGATTAGAGGTGAGCTGGCAAGGTGGATACAAAACTGGCTCAGCCAAAGAGGTTCCCTCCACCCACATTGTCTGGACCTTTAAGACCTGGCTGGCTGTAGGATTCGCATTCTAATCAGTATTCTGCAACTTGATTTTGTCTGTTTGCACTGCTTGAGAGCACATTTCCACTCCATCTGACGAAGGAGCAGTGCTCCGAAAGCTTATGGTATTTGCTACCAAATAAACCTGTTGGACTTTAACCTGGTGTTGTGAGACTTCTTACCGTGTTCAGCCAAAGAAGACAGAGGGTAACAGTGGAAGGGTGCGTTTTTGAATGGAGGGCTGTGACAAGTGGCGTTCCTCAGGGATCAGTGCTGGGACTTTTGCTGTTTGCAATATATATAAATGATTTGCAGGAAAATGTAACTGGTTTGATTAGTAAGTTTGCAGATGCCACAAAGATTGGTGGATTTGCGGATAGCAATGAGGACCATCAGAGGATACAGCAGGATATAGATCAGTTGGAGACTTGGGCGGAGAGATGGCAGATGGAGTTTAATCTGGACAAATGTGAGGTAATGCATTTTGGAAGGTCTAATAAAGATAGGAAATATACAGTAAATGGCAGAACCCGTAAGAGTATTGATAGGCAAAGGGATCTGGGTGTACAGGTACACAGGTTACTGAAAGTGGCAACGCAGGTGGAGAAGGTAGTCAAGGCATACGACATGCTTGCCTTCATGGGCCGGGGCATTGAGTTTAAAAATTGGCAAGTCATGTTGCAGAACTTTAGTTAGGCCGCATTTGGAATATAGTGTTCAATTCTGGTCGCCACACTACCAGAAGGATGTGGAGGCTTTGGAGAGGGTACAGAAGAGATTTACCAGGATGTTGCCTGGTATGGAGGGCATCAGCTATGAGGAGAGGTTGGAGAAACTTGGTTTGTTCTCACTGGAACGACGGAGGTTGAGAGGCGACCTGATAGAAGTCTACAAGATTATGAGAGGCATGGACAGAGTGGATAGTCAGAAGCTTTTTCCCAGGGTGGAAGAGGCAATTACTAGGGGGCATAGGTTTACGGTGCGAGGGGCAAGGTTTAAAGGAGATGTACGAAGCAGATTTTTTACACAGAGGGTGCTGGATGCCTGGAACTCGTTGCCGGGGGAGGTAGTGGAAGCGGATACGGTAGTGACTTTCAAGGGACGTCTTGACCGGTACATGAATAGGATGGGAATAGAGGGATATGGTCCCCGGGTGTGTAGGGGGTTTTAGTTAAGTCGGGCAGCATGGTCGGTGCAGGCTTGGAGGGCCGAAGGGCCTGTTCCTGTGCTGTAGTTTTCTTTGTTCTTTTCTTTGTTCTTCTTTGAGGCGTTTGTGATTGTCTTTTGAAGGTTGGAACAAGTGTTCCTGGGGCGGTGTCTCTATTAGCTGGCAATACTCCACACTGGAAAGTTTGTAAATTACCTACATCCATTCGAATGTAACTTTTTACATGCCAGCCAATGACATTTGATCACTTGGAGTTTTTGGTGCAAGTCCTGCTTGGCTGGGAATTCCCACCCAAGGTATGCAGTGATAATCCTGGAAAGCAGCGGTTACGAGGGTGGGGGGGGGGGGGGGGGGGGGGGGGTGGAGAGTGAGGAGGAAGTGCCAATGTGAGGTCATGATGGGGAATGGTGTGTGTGCACGACAGGTTTGTAAGAGTGCAAGATTGGCCTGAAGGTCTGTCCAGTGAATGAATCTTGACAGTCAATGCCAAATGCTGATTTGCTATCAAGTTGCCATTTTGGACCTTGCAGGTCCTGTTAATGCCCTCTCTTAAACACTCCCATCCATCTGACTGCATGAAGGATTACCCAATCTGCCATCCCTCTGCAAGGGAATCAGAAGGATGGGCTGAGGAGAATTTCTTTACACCATCTGGAACGTACAGTCTCCCCTCCTCCACCTGACCACCTGGCCAGTGCTCATACACTGAGAGCCATGCTGCCACCAGGAATGTCACAGAGCAGACCATTCAAATTCTGAGACCATGTTTATGTTGCCTGGCCAGTTTGTGGCGTCCTCCAGTACTCACGAGAGTTCTTTCCAAACTCATGCTATATCCTCCACAACCTCACTCTCATGAGCGTGTGGGCCTTGCCACCAGACCTTCCGGGTGGACTTCCAAGAAGAAAAGGAGGATTTGGAAGAATGGAGTGTCATTTTTGCTCTGGACAGACTCAGTCCAACAGCATCTAATCAAGCTCCAGATTCACTCAAAACTAATCTCCACTTCTCCATTACTCCATAATTCCCCATCTTTCCATTCCTCCACTATGGACTATCACAATGTTCCCTCCTTATTACCCTGGAGTAAACAACACCACAACAAAGCCATTCCATAACAATTTAATTCAACAACAATCCCAATAATACAGCACTTATCAATACACCCATGTGCATTCACTCTGAGCCTGTTTTGTGGGTACCTTTGATAAAAGTAAAATACTGCGGATGCTGGAATCTGAAACAAAGACAGAAAATGCTGGAAAATCTCAGCAGGTCTGTCTGCATCTGTGGAGAGAGAACAGAGCCAACGTTTTGAGTCTGGATGACTCTTCAACAAAGGGGTCGTCCCTTCATTGAAGGGTCATCCAGATTCAAAACATTAACTCTATTCTCTCTCCACAGATGCTGACAGACCTGCTAAGATTTTCCAGCATTTTCTGTTTTTGTTGTGGGTACCTTTGCCTGCTTTGTGCTATACAAAGCTAACCCAGTGACTGACTGACTGGGCGAGACTGCAGATGACTTTGCTGGACAACCTCGTGTAACTCTGGACCTTGAGGGCTCAGCTTCAGACTTCACCAGCTGAGCATGGTGGCAGCTCACTTATGCCTGGTGATTTACCGTGGTAATCCTGAACCTATATTACCCTCTAATGGATGCACAGTGCCAGTGTTTGAGCTAGTGGCATCAAACCTCAGTGGATGGTGATTCAGATACGTGCTCTCGCTCACACCTTCATCGTGAAGCATCTGAAAGTGTCTTGGGTGTCTGAAAGAAAAAAATGCAGAAGGGGAAGGGCTTGGATGAGGGAAGTGGGGATGGGAGTGGAAAATAGCAGCTCTGTGATCACATCATTGGTGGGTGAAGTGGGATTGGAGGTGGTGCAAAAGTGGGGAACATACCATCATACTCAATGTTTTCAGTGATGCCAAGTGCTACAAGCTCAGTTATGGCTGGCCCTATAATGAGGACAGGAGATGCGTTCATTCCCGTCCCTGCTACTTCCTCATAGAGTCATAGAATCCTTACAGGAGGCCATTTGGCCCATCGAGTCTGCACTGACCACAATCCCACCCAGGCCCTAGCCCCATAACCGCATGTATTTACCTTAGCTAGTCCCCATGACACTAAGGGGCAATTTAGCATGGCCAATCCACCTAATCCGCAGATCCCTGGATTGTGGGAGGAAACCCACACAGATACGGGGAGAACATGCAAACTCCACACATAGTGACCCGAGGCCAGAATTGAACCCGTGTCCCTGGTGCTGTGAGGCAACAATGCTAACCACTGTGCCTCCCCTGCTATGTGCCATCTTGTCCTGGAAGAGAGAGGGAAGAGAGCTGGTGAATGTGGGACACCCCCCTGTCCCCAGTGGGTGATAGAGAGTGTGCGCAACCCCCTCCACCCCTGGCATTTCACACTGGAATGCATGCCACAGCCATTGAGGTGAGCAAACAGAACAAGGTTTCTGTGCTGCCAGCAATACTTCAAAGCAGCGTTGGGCATTTGTACGTGGCAATCCCCACACCCGCTAACGGGCCCAATCCAATTTCTATCCCAAAGTTACTCAAATTAGGAATGATGAGGGGAATTTTGAACCATTTATTGCATTCTTGTAACAGTGGCCAGTGAATATTAATAATTCGGTAATTTAGCTTATTAGATTTCTCTTGGTTTAAGTACTGCGAATATGTTTCAGCTGGTTCTTCTGGCTCTAGTCCAGTGCTCACTTACTGGAGTTAACTGGGTTACAGTGATGGGTTTTTTTTCTCCAGCTGAGAATTCTCGGTAAGCAATGTCAATGTGCATTCACTGTTTCCGTGTGAAGCCTGTCCTTTACAACAAGGGGCAACATGTTGAAATCAGTGACTTTGCCACTGGGGTTTAGTCCTCTTTTGGGAAAGGCAGTCTTGTGTTTGGTCTTGTATGACATCTTGTATTAAAAAAAATAAATCCCCAGTGAATCACTTGTCTGTGTGTGTGTACATGTGCACAGATACACAGAAAGGCAAGGAGAAGGAACCCATCAGTTACTTCAAACATGACCAAGAAAATCCCATCAGCAAGGAACATAGCTGGAGGGAATTACAGAAGTCAACGGTGTTCATGTCACTTAATTATTATTGCAACCCCTGTGTTACCCTCTGTTCTCAAGAAAGAAATGCAAATTCTTGTGAAGTTAAAAGTGTGAATGAGGGTCTAAACTCAATAGATTAACCCATAGCCAGGCCTGCCTCTGCAGGTCCGATTTGTATTGCTGCACTTTCTCTCTCTCTCTCTCTCTAATCATTGCTTGAATGATGCTTCTGCTCTCTTGACATTGTCCTGCTAGTCCAGAGCTTCCGAAGCTTGCAGGTTAGCTTGGTAGCTGTTTTCATAGATATGTGTATCTGTGAAAATATATATATATATAAAACTACAAACATAAGAATTGGACTAGATTATTCAGCCCCTTGAACCGATTCCATTGATTAAGTCAATCAGTGCCGATCTGTACCTGATATCCATTTCTTGTTTATATGTTGATACCAGGGTGACCACCCCTTATCCTACAGAATCATCCAGCCCACTATCCCAGGCCCCAGGTTGCATGGTGCCAGGATGCTGTTTGTCTCGCAATCTGAGCCCTTGATCTTTGTGCGTGTTTGTGTTTGCGCAGCACCCCCTCCACCCAGCCTGCTCGAGCCTCCTGTGGACCCCCATGTCAGGCTATCCTTTAACTTCTTCAGCAAGAGTTGCCCACCCTGATTTGTTACAAACAAATTAACTATTGATCTCTGTCTTGGAAATTCCAATTGACCCAGCATCCACTCCCACTTCATAGAGTCATAGAATCCCTACAGTACAGAACAAGGCCATTTGGCCCATCATGTCTGCACCAGCTCTCTGATAGAGCATCTTACCCATACCCTATCCCTGTAACCCCACGTATTTACCCCGCTATTCCCCCTAACCTACGTATCCTGGGATACTAAGGGGCAACTTAATCATAGAATCTACGGCAGGCCCTTCGGTCCAAGCCAACCAAAATGCCCATCCAAGCTAACTCCATTTGTCTGCATTTGGACCATATCCCTCTAAACCTTTCCTATCCATAATCTATTATGGCCAGTCCAAAAACCCGCACATCTTTGGACTGTGGGAGGAAACCGGAGCACCCGGAGGAAACCCACGCAGACACGGGGAGAACGTGCAAACTCCGCACGGGCAGTGACCTGAGGCCGGAATCGAACCCGGGTCCTTGGCGCTTTGAGGCAGCAGTGCTAACCACTGTGCAATCATGCTGCTCTACTTGAGGGAGTGAATTCCAGATTTTCATTGTATGGAAAAAGTACTTCATCATTTCATTTCTGGCTGCTCCAACTCTCATGTTTAAAGTCATGACTTCTGGTTCTGGATTTCCCAAAGGAAATAATTTCTCACAAACAGCCCGCTCCCTCCTCTTTTATCATTTGGTCTGATTATGCCTCAAACTACTAAATGTGAGAAAACAATGAGTCGAAGTTATGCAACCTGTTCTCAAAACTGAACCCCTTAAGCCCCAATGTTATTATGGTGAGTTTGTATGCACCCATTCTGTTGCTGCTGCTCCATTGCTACCACAGCGACTACACTTTTGCTTTTCAAGGTAAATGTGCAACAGTTAAAAAAATGCCAACATTAATTTAGTATTTTCTGCACTGAGATAAAGAGTGGGGCGGCACAGTGGATAGCACTGCTGCCTCACAGCGTCAGGGACCTGGGTTCGATTCCAGGCCTCGGGTGACTGTCTGTGTGGAGTCTGCACACGTTCTCCCCGTGTCTGCGTGGGTTTCCTCCGGGTGCTCCGGTTTACTCCCACAGTCCAAAGATGTGCGGGTTAGGTTGATTGGCCATGCTAAGTTGCCCCTTAGTGTCGGGGGGGGGACTAGCTGGGGTAAATGCAGTGTCAGGGGGGACTAGCTGGGGTAAATGCAGTGTCGGGGGGGACTAGCTGGGGTAAATGCAGTGTCAGGGGGGACTAGCTGGGGTAAATGCAGTGTCAGGGGGGACTAGCTGGGGTAAATGCAGTGTCGGGGGGGAACTAGCTGGGGTAAATGCAGTGTCGGGGGGACTAGCTGGGGTAAATGCAGTGTCAGGGGGGGACTAGCTGGGGTAAATGCAGTGTCAGGGGGGGACTAGCTGGGGTAAATGCAGTGTTGGGGGGGACTAGCTTGGGTAAATGCAGTGTCGGGGGGGACTAGCTGGGGTAAATGCAGTGTCGGGGGGGACTAACTGGGATAAATGCAGTGTTGGGGGGACGACTAGCTGGGGTAAATGCAGTGTCGGGGGGGGACTAGCTGGGGTAAATGCAGTGTCAGGGGGGACTAGCTGGGGTAAATGCAGTGTCAGGGGGGACTAGCTGGGGTAAATGCAGTGTCGGGGGGGACTAGCTGGGGTAAATGCAGTGTCGGGGGGGACTAGCTGGGGTAAATGCAGAGTCGGGGGGGACTAACTGGGATAAATGCAGTGTCGGGGGGATGACTAGCTGGGGTAAATGCAGTGTCGGGGGGGACTAGCTGGGGTAAATGCAGTGTCAGGGGAGGACTAGCTGGGGTAAATGCAGTGTCAGGGGAGGACTAGCTGGGGTAAATGCAGTGTCGGAGGGGGACTAGCTGGGGTAAATGCAGTGTCGGGGGGGGACTAGCTGGGGTAAATGCAGTGTGGGGGGGGGGGAACACTTGCTTGGGTAAATGCATGGGGATAGGGTCTGGTTGGGATTGTGGTTGGTGCAGACTCGATGGGCCGAATGGCCTCCGATTCTGCACTGCAGGATTCTAATTTCCAGTCCATTCTCCACTTGAGATTGGGTGACAACAGGTTGAAAGCTCGAATCCTGACGAACGACCTTGATAGTGGCGTTAAGCCCTGACTGGGCAAACGCGGGTCTGGGGAACTCCCTTCCTCCTTTCAAGCAAATGCGGGTTCAGGCTCCTTTTACCTGTCTGTAACTTTCCCCGGGACAGTCCCAGGTTTGAAGTTGAACCAGCGCTGTTGCGATTACAGTTGCATTAACCACCCGGAGTGCACCATCAAAAACTGAGCAAATGCGTGGACTCGGGGTTTTAAAATTACTGCTGCTGCAGTGTCTGATTGTCAGTGTAACTTATTGGGTTAGATTTTTTTAATGTTGCGATCTATGGAGTATCTCAGATTGGTATGTTTGGCGGGGGGAGCGGGCCACAAAAAAAAATTAGAAAAACAACTGACCATGTCCAGCCATCTGCCCATGGGGGAAGCATTGCCTGGGATATGACAGATACATCGGAGGCCTTGTTTTCCCCTCCCACTCTGGCCACGTAAAGACTCTGGATGTTGGAAATACAATTTGGGGGGGGGGGGGGGGCGGGTTGATGCTGGTGAGAGGTTGGAGGCAGGGAGTTGAGTTAAACAGAAATAAAAAGCTGAGGAGTCATAAAGCTTTCACATTCTGAATCGGAATTAACTGGGTTTTGAGACAAAAAAACAAGGAAAATAAACAGAGATGCAGGAAGACCAGGAGGCGTTTTGTGAAAGGAAAATCAAACTGCAAATCAAAATAATAATTTTAAAAATAACATTCAGCGTGTCTGGTTTCTAAGTGTGTGTGTGTGTGAAGAGTGAGTGTGTGTGTGTGTTTTTTTAAAAAAGGCTGGCTCACATGATTTTTTTTCAAGGGGTTGGAATAAATTGTGATTAGTTAAAAGCTTCAGCATAGTCCAGAGTGAGTGCTGTGAGGAGTTTACAGTGGTGTGAAGGTGACTCTATCCGTGTTAGGGGAGCCTGGACCTTTCCCCGAAGCTCAGGACAAAAGCCTTTTCTTCCCATTTGTGTTCAAAGAGACATTTGTCTCGAGATGTTGCAGCTGTGGGCAGGGGGACTGCTTGATCGAAGACATCCCTTGTAGTTGTACTGACGGAGGCTGCGAACTAGACCCTGAACACTTAGTGCCTGCTTGTTGTGTTTTTTTTAAAATTAGGCCTTTTTTTTCCCTCCCCTCTCTCTGCTACCATGTGTGAATCTTACTAATGTATTAATGTGAAGAATGTGGAAGCAACATTTTCCAGGCAAGGAAAACTTCCTGTTTCTTTTCTCTTTGTTTAATAATTTGTGCACCATCTTTTCAAACTGTAAAGACGTTTGGTTTGTACTGGTGAATTAATCCTTCCATTTGAGTGTGTATGGAGTGCGTGTGTTTGACGAGAGTCACTAGTCTGTTTATACGCACTTCATATGCTACAGTTTAACACATTTAAACCATCTAAGCTCTGTTGTGGTGCATGCAGTGGAGATTAATGAGAATTAGAGAAATGGCTTCCCTTTTGTTTTTCCTGCTAGATCGTACCGGCAACACTGCAGTCACACAAAGGCTGCTATTTAGCAAGGAGTAATCTCTAATTTACTTGGCAGGGGTGGCATTGGAATAGGATATGACTGGGTGGCAAAGAGCAAGAGACGTGAGCAAGGACAAGCCGCCTTTGTGCATCAGCACTAAAACAAAGGCACTTTATACAGTGTGCTCCATGCAACAAGCTGTTCAGCTTTTCAATTGAGGGGGAGGTGGGGTCCTCTGTACTGTAGACAGTGAGAGCTCATAGCTCTCCATTGAATAAAATACAGCCTGGCTCCCTAAATAAAACAGCTGAAATGAAGAACTAAATTTGTGGCTAAAGATGTGCAGTTGAAGGGAAAGTGGTCCTTTAGTCAAATTACTGAGTTGCGTACTGTAGCCCAGAAATGCCAACATCTAACCTGCCTTAACAAACTTCTCAACATTCGTGGAGCAGTCTGTGACAGATTTTTTTTTTTAAAAACATGACCTGAATGGAGCCTGAAATGTTACAGGCTGACATTGCAGAATTAGTGTTGTCCCCTTTTGAGTCAAGCTTCTCAAAACAAACACATCAGAATATGTAATAAGGACAGGCTGATTTACAAGCAGTTGCTGAGGCGCGCTTTTGTGGAAGCTCGAGCCCCCCGCTCTAAGCGCACACTTGATGTGTTTATTAGTGACGCTGAAGCTTTTCTCCTTCCCGTCTCTCCCTTCACTGCCCCTCGTTCCTCAGCTGGGAGTAGATGCATGGCCTGTGACAGGTACCTCCTGCATTAAGAGATTTAAATTATTAGCAAAATCCATCAGGCCGCGTAACAGCAAAGTGCTTGGCGCCTCGTTCTGTTAACTACAGTGCAAACAAGTTTAGGGACATCCTGCCTAGGCTGTTGAATGCTCTTCTGAGAGGATATAGGGGTTTTTTAAAAAAATTATGTTTGCTTAACAAAGTACCCTATTGCCATGTCTATTATGGATTAGCATCTGTGAGGGCTAAGTCCACTCGCTGGAGTTTATGCTCTATAGAGGTCAGCAGCCTCGGCAGACGATAAAGCAGTATTGTTTGGAAATGAAAAGTTGAAAAATAGAGTTTAGTTTTTAGTCATTCAGCTGCAAGTAAAGTTTGCCTTTCTGGTTTGCGAGACAAACTCCTGTGCAGCAACACAGGAGCCGGATTGGACAATCACTGGAATCATGTTGAATGATAAAAGTAATCCTTACAGCAGAGCCTTACCGCAAAGGATGGCCATTAAAACAGTCCTTGCTTATGCCAGTGGTCAGAAATGGCAGGGAGTTCAAATCCAGATAAACTTTCCCGCCGAGGGAGTGGTGAAGTTTCAAAAATTTCTACTCTGCTGTTTTTCAGTGGCCGGATAAAGCATGTACAATGCATTCTGTGTGGACAACACCTTTTTGCCCTCCCTCCCAATCCTGATCCAGCTGAACAACATTAACCTCCACCCCTCGTTTTGCATGTTAATAAAATATCTGTATCACACTGCCTGGGGTCTTGTAAATGAGCTGTACAAACAACAAGGGCATTTAACAGAAATATTTTGAGAATTAAACAGCAACTTTTAAGCGTTAACTAAAATTATATGTGCTGTTAGAGTTTGCCAATAGACTCAGGAGAAAGGTCAAGGATTTTGCTAGACTGCCCTTTACAAAATGGCAGATTCCAAGCACACTCAGAGGTAGTGTCAATACAGTGATTAAGAAGCATTGACAAGTATGCAGTGTCTCTAGAAATAACTTTATGGTAAGTTAACCTTTCACCTTCACTTGGAGCGGCTTTCGCTCTTTGAAAGAATTTGGAATGTTTTGGGTTAGAAATAACATTTGAGATTAATAGAATTGATTTTCACTGATCTGAATAATCCGCAATGTTGACATGGCACAAGTGCTATATTTACTAAATTAATAATGCCTTCATGCAATGTATTTTCATTGCCAATCTTGATTGCAGCTGCTACAGTCATTCATAAGTTAAAATGGTGTTTAGCATGATGAAGAAAAATGACATGTGCAGGGGCAGGTTTTTAAATAATTAGCGTAGATGCAGTGTGACTGAATGTTTGGATAGGGACGATAGCAGTAGCAGATGTTCTGCAAACCTGCTGTTTCTGCACTCCTCTTGCCAGCTCCTCATCTTCTGGGAGCTGAAGTTGTTTGAAAGGAACACTGCAGTGTGTTGGGAGTGCAACTGGATCGCATTTTGTTCACTTGGGCCAGTGTGATGTTTTAGTGGTTTTCATTCTATTGGCGAGTCATTGATTATTAGCTCCTTAATTTCCCAGTGCTATTCACACACAGCTCTGGGCAGAAATGTCCAATAGCTTCAGGACTCGCATAATATTTGAGCTTACCTTCCCTTGTTGGATGTGTTATGCCAGGTTACCAGATGGAGTATTGTGTTTCGGGGGGGAGAGCTGCATTGGATAAGAGTCCTGGGTATCTCTGTTCAGCAGTCAAAGGGGGACTCATAACTTTGCTCTATTTGCTAGGTCAAAGCTGGTGACTACAGGGGAAATGACAGTATTTGCTAACCTTGTACTTTATCACTGTGTTCTGATGCCTTGACTGTATGTTTTTTTTAACGTGCCCTATATAGTGATCAACTTTATAATTTACACAATAGGCAATTTCCCAACTATTCATCCAAGGGACGCCCACACAAATGATGTTCTGATCATTACTATTTTCTAATTTTTGTGGTTGAAAGATTTAAAATCATAGGAGAATACTGCCTCTGATAGCGCTGGCAAGTCACCACTCAGCACATTTGTGGAGGTTAAAACAGAACCTTGCAGTGCGCACTGAAGTTCAGGTCTTTTTGTGCTGACTTAGAAATTCTGCGTCTGTGCAGCATGTCTGATCAGCCTCATATATTTAATATTTTCTGGTCAGATATTTTATCTGACCTAGCGCATAGGCTCTCGCTGCAATACGATTAGGAGCTGCACTAAAAAATGTAAACATCTTCCCAGCCTTGCTTTTAAATTTGCTAATATAGTAGTTATGGGTGAAACATCACATTAGTGGATTGTTAAGACGTTGTCTCGACGTCTTAAACCTGTGATGAGGTTTCTTTTTAAGCCATCCTGGTGCAGCCAGAATTGGGGGGTGATGCAAAGGCGCGGCATATAGTTCTGCTAACGGAGGAGGAACCACACCGTGTCGAGCTCTATTGGATTTGGTTCACTGGTGTCTGATTTCTCCTTTGTTTGCAGTTATGGTTTTGGATCAGATATTACCCAGTCTGCATTTAGGGATCATTTTATTTGCTCGGGGCTCCTGATAGAAATGTATTTTGCTCCATGGGCACACTTACCAACACTGCAACATTCAGGTCATGTTCATTCACTTCTCTGCAGGTCCCCCACCCCATTTTGTCTCCCCCCACATCAGAGAATGAGTGGTACTCACCTAACATGAAGTATGTGTGGTACACAGTCATGGTGGATTATTCTCCCTCTTAAATTTCACATGACTTCCAAATGCCTACAGTCTCTTTACACATACTGTACAATAAATTATTTCCTCTCTGGCCCAATGTTATGGGAATACCCCCTCCCCCACCCCCCCCCTCACCCCTTGATACCATTCCTGATGTGAAACCTAGCTGGAAATTCATTGAGATGGCTTCATGAATATTTAATGGTGTGAAACAGTGGTGAGTGCTGTCTCCAGACTTATTCAAGGTATTCTTATCAATAACCTGTAGTAAAACATCAAAACTTAATCTAATTCAAGATAATGTTGTGTTCTGCTTCTAAGCTGATTTTATATTGAGCTTAGTGCCATCAGCTCCCGATACGCGGGATTTATGCAGGTATCGACAAACCTCAAAGTAAACTTGACCTGAGGCTCCCGTTCTTACTGGATTTTGCACTAAACCCGTCCCAAAGTTCTTCTACTGTTCAACACCTTAATGAAATTGAGCTGTCCAAATGGGCTGTCCAGTTACATTTCAAGTCTGGAATGCAACATGTATCAGGGCGGCACAGTGGTTAGCGCTGCTGCCTCACAGCTCCAGGGATCTGGGTTTAGTTCCGGTCTTGGGTGACTGTGTGGAGTTTGCACGTTCTCCCCGCGTCTGCAAGGGTTCCCTCCCCAGGTGCTCCGGTTTCCTCCCACAGTCCAAAGGATGTGCGGGTTAGGTGGATTGGCTATACTAAATTGCCCCTTAGCGTCCCAGGATGCGTAGGCTAGATGGATAAGCCATGGTAAATGTGAGTTTACGGGGATAGGGCAGGGGAGCGGGCCTGGGTAAAGATGCTGTGTCAGAGAGTCGGTGCAGACTCGATGGGTCGAATGGCCTCTTCTGCATTGTAGGGATTCTACGATTCTATGTGCAAAAAATGAGAAAAATTCCACCAGGCCCATCATTTGCATGAGCATTTTGCACTCCTCAATAAATCAGTGCTTCGACAGACTGAAATGCAAATTGCGTCCCTGTTAGTGCTAGCACCACGGATATGAATGAAGTTAAACCTTTGACTGTGCTCATCCAGAGCAGGAATTTGGAATCTTTTTCTCTTCCAAAGGAAAAAGTTACATTTTCACCTTGCAGTGGGATGGAGTAGGGAGGAAATCAGCATTCAGTCGAGGCCAGGTTCCAGTGCGAAGTCTCAGATTAACATTTGTTCCTGCTGCAGCAATGGTTGTGGTTGAAACCTTGTACAGCATCAGTTCACAGCCAGTATGAGCTGCGCTGTGTTCACTTTGCCACCTGGAAGATTTAAAATTTAAAATATTCTTTCAGGAATTACATGTGTATATTTTAAAAATTATTGTCCATCCCTAGTTGCCCGATGGCAGTTGAAAGTCAACCACATTTCAGTAGCTCCGGAGTCACCTGTAGGCCAGACCAAGTGAAGGGTGGCAGATTTCCTTCCCTAATGGACATTCGTGAACCAGATGGGTTTTTCCGACAATCGACAATGGTTTCACGGTCATCAGTAGATTCTTAATTCCAGACATATTTTATTGAATTCAAATTAGACCACCTGCTGTGGCGGGATTCGAACCCAGGTCCCCAGAACATTAGCTGAGCTTCTGGACTGAAAGTCTAGCGATAATACCACGAGGCTATTGCCTCTGCCAACTGCTGCCGCCCAAGATTAAATATATCCGACATGCACTCTAAAAGGATGCAAGTTAGAGATAGAGAAAAAGAGCCCCCCTCACTGTCCTAAAGTGCAGCTTTGTGGACTTTACCAAGGGTCCATTCTCCTCCCCCCTGCCTAGAACAACCGAATCAGTGGACCTGAGAATCACAAATGAGCGCAGCTCAGAAGGAAGCCATTCGGTCCATCGATTCTGCACTGGCTCTTTTGAAGAGGAATCGAGTTGGCCCGGCTCTCCTGCACTTACCTCATATGAGTATTTTCCTCCTTCACCTCCCGGTGAAGGGTGAAATTGTGATCAGGGAATCTGAGTGGAAAGTGGCCCAGTAGCCAGGGCAGGTTATGCTAGTTCCATGGGGTTTTTAAAACAAAAATATGCTGTGTGCTGAATCATATGACAAAAATGCCTGCACCATGAATGCTCACGTCTTGCCTTTCATGTTGAGAATGTAGAGTATATAGAACTGGAATAGTCGCTGCGCATTTCTGTAAGGAAATATATGCTCGTCAAGGCCGTTTGATTAAAATGACAAATTCCACTTTTGTCGTGAGGAATTCCGGGATTTTTATTGATTTGTATTTCACAATCCTGTTTAAAAGGAATATACAAACCAGTGCTTTGGTTAGAATGCCCATCGCTAGTTGAGATTTCCTGCACTATGTTTGTTTCATTTGTTTCGCCTTGTTTTTTTTTTTGAAACTGTTGGTTTATTTGGCTGCCTTTCAGTTTGCTGCAGATACCATGCTCACCCCGGTTTGGATCAGGCCTTTAATAACCGTTCACGTTCATTTCTTCCCTTTGCAGGTATCCGTCCACAAATTATGAATGGACCAATGCACCCACGCCCTCTGGTGGCACTGCTAGATGGCAGAGACTGTACCGTGGAGATGCCAATCCTCAAGGACATGGCAACTGTTGCTTTCTGTGACGCACAGTCTACTCAGGAGATTCATGAAAAGGTAGTATTCAGTTTCAACCTCAAGCAGAAGAAGGTAAAACAGTCCCGGTTTGTCCTTTCCAGCATCATCTCCCACCTCCCTTTCCCCCAGAACCAGCTCGTGGTTTCCCTCGGACCGAGAAATGTTTGAGTAACCTTTGCCTCTCTCGGATTTAGCAATAGTCATTGATTCCTGCACTAGCATTCATCTTCAGAGAACAATTTTTTAAAAAAAATTCCCAGCTAAAAAGCAATGGCTTAATTAATAAGGAGCACACCCAGTAAGCTTAACACCACAAATTCTCAGCTGAAGCACAGAGCCATGGACGTAGTTTAGGCCAGATTGGCAAACTGGAGCAAGGATCAGGCTGATGTACCCAGAGATAATTCTGCTGGAAAACACCAACGTGGTCCTTCTAGCACGCTGAGCCTTTGAGCTTTATTTCTGAAGTAAATCTTTTGGCTTCAGATCTCGCCCCTACGCCAGCACCTGCCAGATTGGTACGTATGTGTATCAGTTGCTGTTGGTAACCAGCACTCTTTAATATTTCATGATTTGGGTTGTTTCCATTTAACCCTTTCACCGTCACTCTCTTTCTGCTAGAGGTTCTTATACCTGCAGTGTAGGCCGTGTTTTAGAATGGAAGAAATCACGTTATTCTGAAAAATTCTGCAACAGATTATTCAGCAATTCACGCTCTGCATAATATCGACTACAGTCGGTCTCCCTCAGTCATTTTACTGGCCGCACTGTGGCACATATATTACAGTTTGAAAAAAAAATCATTAAAGATGCTCACAGTTGTTGATTACAGTTATTTACAAATATCTCTTTTATTTGATGGGGTTGGGGGGGGGTGGGTGGTATTAGGCTCAACTCCTAAAGAAGGAGCTTTGTGACGAGTCTGGGTTATGGAAATGATCTGATTTGATTTGATTGAAGAATATGTCTTAAATAGATCCATGAAAGTAGATGTTGCTGCTTTACAATTGGCTCAATTCTCAAAAAAAATGCGGGGGGCTTGTTTGTTGCAAGGAGGCTTCTATTTGCAAAATATTTGACATGGTGACAGAAACATTCTTTGTGTTCTGAGGTTTTGTTTTGTAGGGAATTTGATAAATTGTGGTTAATTTTTGTAGCTGTAGGTCACTTTGACTCCCGATTACTGGAAAATAATACCGGAATTTTGTTCTGCTCTTTAGTAGGCGTCGCACACCTTCGAAAGGAGTGCAGACTACATGATAAAAAGAACAACCCTTAATGTGAATTAAAAGAAATCCACTGTGCTAATTTAAATATGTTCCATAAAGCTAAGTCTGGAGCAAGTTGCGTTTACGCCGCTTTCTGTTGTTAATTAGGTCCACTTTGCAGGTAGATTTGGTGCAGAATGATTGGCTAAAACACACATTATGTATTCAGTTTTGTGTTGATCGAAGACGCAGGTGGTGACCAGATACTTTGATCATACGTAATAGGTTCAGCAGAGCACTGTTTCAGTTAATGCATTAACCACAGAGCCAGAAATTCCTCAATCCCTTTAAGGTGAGAGTGGTGTAACTCCAGATAGTGCAGCTGGGTGGAATTTGAAGTCAGGTCAGATACACCAGTATTGGATCGTGGTGCTCACTCCCCAAAGTGATGCACGTATTTAAATTACAGGATACTGAGGATAAAATGCGTCATCCGGGAATTTTTGCCATGAAATCCTAAAACAACATGGCCAGAATGTTACTCATCCCAGGAATTTTATCTGCCACAGGAGGAAATATTGGCTGATTCGCTCTCCTGTGGACAAATTGGGACCCTTAGGTACTCAATTAATGGCCCACAGAGGGAGATGCCCTTGCCTGTCGAGGTCACCAGTCGAAACCTGGCAGCTTTATTGTGGGCTGGTGGGGGTGGGATGGTTTCCCTCTTGTTTGGACACCATGTGCCAATGGGGACATTCCTGAGGTAATCCTCTGTCCCTGGCCTGATGGACCTGGCCCCTCCCCTCACCGCGGCTTGTCAGCTTGACCCAGGCAAGACCCCAGGGGTTGGGGGGGCGGTGGGGGGGTTCCTGTAGTCCCAGCAGTGGCCAGCACTCCTAGTGATGCCAGTGGGAATAGAAAGCTGCTGGCCATTTTAATTGGCTATCAGCTCTCGGAGGCTGGACTTGTTCCCATATTTGGGGGGGGGGGGGGGGTCACCAGTGAAGGTCTCTCCTCAAATTAGTTAATGGACTGTTTGCCATTAAATCACTGTCAAACAGAGGTGTGCTCTCCCCCTGGCTTTTCAGCTGGGAGTGTGTAAGGCCACGACCGCTGGAAAATTATGGCGCACATGATTTAACTGAAGCCTTTAAATGAGGTGATTAAGTTAAGTTTGCTGCACTTCACCTCAAACCTGCAGGTTTGAGCTCCAGATAATGTCCGAAGCCAGCTTTGCCTGGAGTGCTTAGGAACTCTCACCTCCTCACCCTGTGGCATTTAGGACACTTTTGGGGTGTAACCTCTTTGCAGCAATTTTCTCCCTCTATTCTTCCCTGCCCCTAACACGTCTTGAGTTATTGCAGCTTATTGCAGCATGTATGCCTCTGGATATTTAGAAGATCAGTCTTAAATTAGACTTGGATTGGGATCTCATGATGATGGAATTTTGGGTCCTGTATGATCACTTTTTGAAACATGCAGCCTGGTAACTTCTGAGATGAGCCATGAATTCATTTCAATAAAGCCATGAATCTCTTCAGGAACGATCCAAATTGAAAGTGAAGAATTGTCATTTGCCTCTCATGCTGCCCCCATTGGGTTTTAAATAAGGCAAGTGACCAGCGGCCAACCCTGGAGCAACTGATAGTGAACGCGGAAAAGTTAGCAGCCCGTGCACAGGAAGGGTGCAGCAGGGCAAAGAGAGAAAACATCTTAAAACTTAGAGATAACTTCCCCCTCGTCTATTTAAAATGACTCAGATGAAGGGCTTACAGCTCAGAATTCAGTCATTCTTAAATGGAGAAAATGCACTTGAGTGACACAGACTGTTCCAGAAGTACGTGAAGGACATCATGAAAATGAATGACTCACAGGCAGGAGTCGGTAGTAACTTACTCAGTTGTTCTGAAGCGAGTCAGTTGTGATAAAGATGCTTAGAGTCAGGTGTGAATGAATTTGGGCCCAATTGACATCAGGAAACTTCAATAACATAGAATGGTGCAGCATAGAATGGGGTCATTTGGCTCATCACATCTTCTGGCTCTTTAAAAGAGCTATTTAATTAGTCCCACATTCCTTCCTAATAACCCTGCATTCATTTTCCCTTTCAAGTATCTATCCAGTTCCTTTTTGAAGGTTGCTATTGAATCTGCTTCCGCCACCCTTTCAGTCAGTAAAGTTCAGATCATAAAATCTCACTGATAAAACAAAGATGCTCCTCATCTCCCCAGTTGCCTGCAATCTGTGTCCTTTTGTTACTGATGTTACTGCCAGCACTAACTTTACCTACTTGATCAAAATGCTCCATAATTTTGAGCCTCATTTAAATCTCCCTTTAATCCCCTTTGCTGCAAAGAGAACAATTCCACCTTCTCTCGTACCTCCAGATAACTAAAGTCACTCGTCCTTCATACCATTCTTGTAAATCTCCTCTGCATCCTCACTAACTATCTGATATTCTTTCTGACGTGGAGCACTCAGAATTGGATACAATATTCCAGCTGAGGCCTTACCGGTGATGTGTAAGCTAAAAGTCCCAGATGACCAAAGATGTGCGGGTTAGGTTGATTGGGCCATGCTAAAATTGCCCCTTAGTGTCTTGAGATACGTAGGTTAGAGGGATTAGCGGGTAAATGTGTAGGGATATGGGAGTAGGGCCTGGGTGGGATTATGGTCGGTGCAGACTCGATGGGCCGAATGGCCTGTTTCTGCACTGTAGGGTTTCTATGATTTCTATGACCACTGGTGGTGATTTAACCTGAGGATCACCACATCTCGGGTGGGGTTGCGAAGGCGGGCTTTCATGATTAACTTTGGTAGGTATGGAAATTGAACCCATGCTGTTGGCATCGCTCCGCATCACAAACCAGTCATCCAGCCAACTGAGCTAACCAACCCCCATTCAAAGTGATTTGTAAAGGTTTAACATAACTCCCTTGCAGGTTATTTATAAAGCCCTTGATTTAAAAGCCTTCTCAACTGGTTCTGCCCCACCGTGTATGTGAAGCCTAGATCTCTGCTCCTGCACCTCCTGTAAAATTGTACCATTTAATTTATGTTACCTTTCCACATTTTTCTTTTCATCGCTTTACACTTTAAGTGCGTTAAGTTTCATTTGCCACGTGCTGGCCCAATTCACCAGTCTGTCTGTGACCTCCTGAAGACTGCTTCATGAGCTTGGAAGACACTGTTTTGTTCCCTGTGTTCCAGTTTCCAATGTCAGAGGGAGCGATTGACTCCTTTTCCAGCTGCATTCATTTCTTCTTTGCCAGTGGAGATATTCTTTGCTGGTGAACTAACCTCACGTGTGTCTTACGTATTCAGGTGTAGTATTGCTAAGAGAGTTGGCAAAATATCAGGTGTTTGCTTATTCTTGTACCTGAGGAGTGAAACAATCTGTAATCAAGTGGAATTGGCAGTATTGATTGCCAGCTAATATCCAGTTATTACTTTTTAATAAATCTGGCCCATAGTTTATAAGCTGACTCACTCACGGTGTGCTTATTCCTCTGCTAATTCCCTCTTTCTCGGGGAAGAGGAAGTGTATTGTCAATTAGGTGAATTAGATACAATGAGAAGTGTTTCTGTTCAGCTCTGGGCAACAATATGTTGCCTGATGTTGTACATTTCAGGTCAAACTTCAGCTTGTAGAGAGTGCAAGCTCATTTTACAGGACTGATAGTGACGTTTGAGGAAAGTAAGCTACCTGGTGAAGTCATGAAAATTTAACAGTCGATCACAACTTCCTTTAAGCAAGAATTTCAGAAGCTTCATCAAGCCTTTGTTTTCTGCCTCTTTTTTCTAAATTAATAGCACAAATTTCAATCCATTTCACTAATAAAATGACTTTCTTTTGTTAACTCATGACAAAACCGTTATTAGCCTTAGCATCATGAGGAAAATGTCAGCCAAATCTCTGACACCAATTTTTCAGTTTTGGTTTACTATTTGTAGAAAAAAACCCACAGTTCATTATTTTTGCCATCTGTTCTTCTGTTTTGATAGTTTATTAATACCAGTGTAATTTTCTTCCAAGAAAAAGGGCAGAGACCCAGCTTGACTGGGCATTAATATTCTTCTCTGCTTTGGAACAGCCCACCTTCTTCTCACACAATGGTTCTTTGAAAATGTTGTGTAGGTAAGCTCATCATTTGGGTGGCACAGTGGTTAGCACTGCTGCCTCACAGCGCTAGAGACCTGGGTTCAGTTCTAGCCTCGGTCGCCTGTCTGTGTGGAGTTTGCACGTTCTCCCCGTGACTGCGTGGGTTTCCTCCAGGTTCACCGATTTCCTCCCACGCTCCAAAGATGAGTAGCTTAGATGGATTGGCCATGCTGAATTGCCCCTTAGTGTCCAAAGATGTATCGGTTAGATGGATTAGCCATGGTGAATGTGCGGGATTACAGGGATAGGGCCTGGGTAAGACGCTCTCAGAGAGCTGGTGCAGACTCAATGGGCGAATGGCCTCCTTCTGCACTGTAAGGATTTTATGATTTATGCCATTCAGGGAGTGTAAATGAGTCAGGAGAGAGCTGTAACCCTTGTACCCATTCCCTTGCTGTCTGAAATGTGTCAATTTTGGAGTGTCTTAGACCTGGAGTGTTGTGCAATTTAAATAACATCGGCAAACTTTAGTGAGTTTAAATAAAGAGGATTATTTATTTGCGCATTCAAGTCAAAAGTTGAAATGCTACGTCTGTTGCTCAGAGTGGACACCTACAGGGCACTTTTACAAAGTGTTAATAAAAGAAAAATTCAGAGTTGAAGTGTTTTGTTCATTGTAAAACAGGTGTTACAGGCCCCATAAAGCAAGGCACCTTCTCCACTCTTGAATTGAGCTTAGATGAGTTCAAATAGCTGGAGTCAGATATCGGAAGAATTGCAGGAATCCCTGAAAGAGATATAGGTTCAGTAGGTCAAAAAGTTACGCATTTATGGTTTTTGTACTTGGAGGTAAAATGTCTTTACAGGTGATCTTGGATTTAGGAATCAGGCTGGGAGGCTTTTTAAGATCTCGAACTCTCCAAGTTTGAAAAGGCTGCAGGTGATATTCTGTCGTAGTAATCTTTGCAGACTGCTTGGGTGGAATATTCCTGTCCCGCCTGCCACGGGAATCATAGCAGGCGGGAACGGACCCTGCAACGGTCCGTTGACCTCAGACAGGGCGAGCACAGCCAGAAAATCCCGCCCACCTTTGGTGTCCCTCAGTCTTCAGGTAATAAAGAATGTTGGTATCAGAAGCCAGTTTTGGTCACATGACCAACTCATGTCCACCCAGAATGGCTTAAAGCCAAATGCCATTGCTAAACAGTGGAGATAGATTTTGGCTCTTCACACCCACCTGTGGATAATTGGTTTCCTGCAGTTGACCTCTAGAGGCTGGAATCTTGTATTCTTGCTGATGATGAGCTTGGAGGGGAAAGAGCATTTACTGAGGTGGGATGGTGGTGTACTGAACTCTGCTGCCTTCCCTCTCCTTCAGAATTAATTTCTGGGTGGGAAAGTCATAGTTGACTATCCTGCCCCACTGCTATTTGAGATCTTTAAGTGATCAACTAATGACCATTTAAGGGCCTCATTCCACTGCCATTGGTATGTCATTGGAGAGCCTGTCACCCTGCGGCATGCACAACAGGTAACACTGCAGTCAGCTTGTCACCTTGGGGGTTTCCTTCGATCAAAGGCACCCAGTGCCTGATATCGAGGGCTTGGACATCAGGAAGGGAGGATACTGAGAGTCCCCTGCCCTTGCTGCCAAACCTCTGGCATCCCTCACCCTGTGAAACGCCACCTCCTCCCTCCCTCTCCCCATGACTTGCCTGTAACCTGGAACTCCAGTGCCTGCCCTTCCGGCAGCAGCCATGGCCTTCCTGTGGCGCTGCTGAGCACAAGAGGCCGGCAGCTCTCGGGGGTCTTGATTCCCGGAGAAGGCCTGTCAGTGTCTTGCGCTTCAATTAGGAATTTCCTGGAAGCTTAATTGCCGTGCTGAATTTGCAAAAGTCACCTGACCTTTGTCAGCCACCTAGTTTGTGATCATGTTTAAAACAGAAGGACATTTCCAGAAGCTTCCATCCAAACAGAGTCTGTGTTTGAAGTTGTGAATGTGACATGTCTTCGCTGAGCATGACAGGAAAATCTATTTGATTAAATCTGCACTGACTGGAGGGGAATTGGAGTTTTGCTGCTGGAAAGCGCCTGTGGAGTTGGGTCCAGATTATTGGGATTGGACAGATGTTGCGTGCGCACAAGTAAATGCAATAAACTTATTGTATAAGCTGATATCTGGTGCTTTGAAACTTCAAATACATACCAGTTTGTAAGTGTTCTGTGTGAGGCACCAGCCAAGTACTCGTATAGACTGAGGTTATCAATGAATTGACCTTCTCCTCTCTACTTGCTGAAATTGAATAACAATTTCTCTTTCTCTGTAGGTTCTAAATGAAGCAGTGGGGGCACTAATGTATCACAATATCACCCTGACCAGGGAAGACCTGGAGAAGTTCAAAGCCCTGCGAATAATTGTACGGATAGGCAGTGGCTATGACAACATTGACGTTAAGACTGCAGGAGAGCTCGGTACGTTGAGTCCAAGCATTGCCTTTAGCGGATATCTTCTTTAAGCTTATTTGTGAAATCTGATTTGCACAGTGATGTTTAAGTCAGCAATGGAACAGATGCAGTTGCGTCAGCACGGAAGTGCTTTTGTAATTTACTAAAGGAGAAACCGAAATGCTATGTGTGAATTAGGTACAAACACAGTTAATGGAAATATACTATCATATTCCTGGGGGATGTTGGGCTCGGAGCAATGGAATCTGAGAATTTAGGAGCAGATATCGGCCATTCGGCCCTTCGAGCTTGCTCTGCCATTCAATAAGATCATAGCTGATCTGATTGCGGCCTCAACTCCACTTTCCTAGTTGCCCCCCATTTGACTTCCTTGCCTATCAAAAACAAGAGGAGAGCAGAGAGTGGCAAATAAATTCCGCAGGAGCAGAAATAGGCCATTTGGCCCATTGAGTCTGCTCCACCATTCAATGAGATCATGACTGATCTGATACAATAATCCTCATCTCAACTTTCCTGCCTTATCCCCATAACCCTTGATTCCCTTACTGATTAAAAATCTGTCTATCTCAACCTTGAACATACTTGATGACCCAGCCTCTACAGTCCGCAGTAAAGAATTCCACAGATTCACTATCTTATGAGAGAAGAAATTCATCTTCATCTCTGTCTTAAGTGGGTGATCCTAAGATTATGCCCTCCGGTCATAAACTCTCCCACAATACAAAACAACCTGTCAACATCTACCCAGTCAAACCCCCTGTAAATCCCGTACGTCTCAATAAGGTCACACTCATTCTTCTCAACTCCAATGAGTAAAGGTTCAGCTTACTAAACCTGAAAAAAAATCTCTCCATACCCAGGATCAACCTAGTGAACCTTTTCTGCACTGTCTCCAATGCCAGTATATCTGTCCTTAAATAAGGGGAACAAAACAGTTCATAGTATTCCACGTGTGGTCTAACTAATCTTGTGTAGTTTTGGCAAGATTTCCCTATTTTTATACTCCATTCCCTTTGAAATAAACACCAACATTCCATTTGCCTTCCCAATTACCTGCTTAACTTGCATGCTAACTTTTTGCGATTTATATACGAGGACTCCAAAATCCCTCTGTGCTGCAGCTTTCTGCAGTCTTTCTCCATTTTAGTAGTAATTAGCTCCTTTTCTTCCCCCCACCAAAGTGCAAAACTTCACACTTTTCTACATTGTATTCCATCTGCCAATTTTTTGCCCACTCAGTTCATCTGTCTATCCCTCTGCAGACTCCTTGTGTCATCCTTACCACTTGCCTTCCCACCTATTTTTTTGTACCATCCGCAAGCTTGGCAATCGTACATTCGCTTCCCTCATCCAAGTCATTAATGTATATCGTAAATAATTGTGGCCCCAGCACTGATCTCTATGGCGCTCCACTAGTTACAAATTACCATCCTGAAAATGCCCCTCTTATCTCAACTCTCTGTCTTCTATCAGTTAGCCAATCCTCTCTCCATGCTAATATATATAACATGGGCCATAGTGTTGGGGGTAGTATATTAGCACGGATAGAGGATTGTCTTTTGTGCGATACCTTAGCGAATGCCTTTTGGAAATCCAAGTATATTGCATCTACAGGTTCCCCTTTATCTATTCTGCTCATTACCACCTCAAAAAATCTAATTTGTCAGGCCTGATTTCCACTTCATGAAGCCACACTATCTCTGCTTGACTATATTATGTATTTCTAAATAATCTGCTATTGCATCCTTTATAATGGACTCTAACATTTTCCTAATGACAGAAGTTAAGCTAACTGGTCTACCGTTACCTGTTTTTGTCTCCCACCCTCACTGTGTGGTGGCACAGTGGTTAGTACTGCTGCCTCACAGCACCAGGGACCCAGGTTCAATTTCGGCCTTGGGTCACTGTCTATGTGCACGTTCTCCCCATGTCTGCGTGGGTTTCCTCCGGGTGCTCTGGTTTCCTCCCACACTCCAAAGATGTGCGTGTTAGTATGATTGGCCATGTTAAATTGGCCCTTAGTGTCAGGAGGATTAGCAAGGTAAATACGTGGGGTTACGGAGATAGGGCCTGGATGGGACTGTTGTCGGTGCAGGTTCAATGGGCCAAATGGCCTCCTTCTGCACTGTAGGGATTCCATGATTCTATGAATAAGGGTGTTACAATGGCAGTCTTCCAGTCCTTTGGGACTTTTCAAGAACTTAAGGGCTCTTACTACCAGTGCATTCACTATTTCTGCAGCTGCTTCCTTTAATATCTTCGGATGCAACTCTTCAGGTCCAGGGGACCTATCGGCCTTTAGCCCCATTAGTTTCCCTGGTACTTTTTCTCTAGTGATAGTTATTGCATTTATTTCCTCCCCCACTTTTGCCTCTTGATTATTTCGCATTCCATCATGAAGACTGACGCAAAATATTTATTTAACTCTATCTGCCATTTCCTGCTTCCTCATTATTATTTTCCCAGTCTCATCCTCTAAGGGGCCTATGTTCACTTCTGCCTCTCACTTTTTATATATTTAAAGAACCTCTTCGTTTCCATACAATAAAATAGGATTAAAGGATACGGTTTGTTCTGTTTTGAAAATAATTGAGTTGTTAACAAAACAGCATGTTAACTGGCTTCACAACAGATTTTATTTGTTTCCCCTAAGCATGAGAATTTCAAGAGTATTAAAGCTTCACACAGGAACTCTTTTCATAGAGATGGTAAGAATGCCACTCTGTGAAATTGAATAGTTTTGCATCAATAGAGGAAACCAATTAAAACTGACAATGATTGGGAGAGGGCAGCACTGCACACACATCAAGCTGTTTACACAAACATGTATCCACTTCTTATCTGTGAGAGACGGGTTATTACTTACTATCCAGCCCCATTGCTGCTTAAACACTTCCATGTTACCTCCAAAACCATCTGCAATGCTCCCTTTGCTGGTCTCCCATTATAAATACCAAATCCTTCACCTCACCATTAGTGGCAGAGCTACTGTCACCAACATGGTCTGGCCACCCCTGACTCCCTCACAGCCGTATAACCTCTTCAAGATCCATCTCCTGGGATGTGATTTTTGGCTGCTTCTCCTCATTCTTTTGGATAGACGAGTACGAATTAATGGTTTGGTTCCAATCGAGACCTGTCGGTGTAAAAGCAACTTGGTGTTGCGCTGCGATGATGCTCCCTGGTCCTCAAGCACTTCAGTTGTGTTGCCCCCATTGCAAAGGTCTCCGATGGAATGACTGGTGATTGCATTATCTGGAATGAAATGAGCCATGAAGCCGTCAGCCTGCGCTGAGTTAGTAACAGCCAAAATGGTAGGAGGAATGTTGTAATTTGGCCTGAGGGCTCCTTGGCTAAGCAGAGTGGAGAGAAAATCACTCCAGTTGCCACTCCATATTGCTCAGACCTATTTCAGGTTTAGATAGGCTGCTGGCATCTACTGAACGAGCTCAAACCTCATGCTTTGCGTTCAGTCAGTGTGTCTATGCAGCCATATCTTAGCAAAACTCAGCAATGAACTTTTTTAAAAAAGATACCAGTAACCTGAAAGTTGAATTTCTTCTAAGCTATGGCTGACAGATTACATCCAGTTTTGCCTTTTTTTTAAAGTGTAATTCTAAATGGTGATACAGTGGTTGGCACTGCTGCCTCAGCGCCAGGGACCCAGGTTCAATTCCCGGCTTGGGTCACTGTCTACGTGGAGTCTGCACGTTCTCACCGTGTCTGCATGGGTTTCCTCCGGTTGCTCCCACAGTCCAAAGATGTGCAGGTTAGGTGCATTGGCCATGCTAAATTGACCTTTAGCCCTCGGGGGACCAGCAGGATAAATATGTGGGGTTACAGGGATAGGGCCTGGGTGGGATTGTTGTCGGTGCAGGCTCTACTGAGCTGTATGGATTCTATGAAAAGTTCTATCTATAAATTAGTTAAAACCCTGATAGACTCAATTTGTCGCAGCTACAAGAGTTGCAGAGTCAAAGCGATTTTAGCTTTATTCTGAGACCACTACTGTAAAAGCCTTGTGCCAATTGATGGCCAGCAAAAAACTATTAGTGAAACAATCTGGCAGAACTATTTGCTGCTGATTATAAGCAATACCCTCATTGTGCCTTTACACATCCGTGTCCCTCTCCCCAAAAATAGACGACCCAAGCATTTTCCAAAAAGTTACAATGCAGAAAAAAACACCTCCATAAGAAGCACAAGGAATGGGATGGCTGCTGGATGTCAGTTAAACCCAGGTCAAGGAGTCGGGAAAAGCTCCCTGTGTGACATTTGTTAATTCACTATTGGACTCCGGCGTGGAGCACAAGGGCACAGGATTTGAGAGTTCTGCTGGAAATAAGAGTTCTTGTTCTCCAGAGTTGACCAGAAGCAATTTTTTGATCAAAAAATGTACGGTAGTTTTGTACAAATACCTTTTAAAAATCTAACTCCTGGAAGCATGTAGTTATTTAGTCTGGATTACTATTTGTAAAGAAGACTTGTGCCAAATTAAAGGTCACCAGAGCGAATTGGCAATGTGCCGTTTAATAAACTGTACTCTCTGTTAGAAACAGCCCAGACAGTTGTTGATGCTTACAAGATGCTGATTTAAGTGTATGCCAGATTAAATCTGAACAAAGAGCCCTGTTGTAATGTCTGATATTCTTGTAAAGGGATACATTTTGAAATGTAAAGATGCACTTTTAGCTGGTTATTACCTAAATATTTTTCTTAATATGTTTGCTATGTAGTGCAGCACGTTAATTGGTAACATACATTTCCTGGAATTGAAATCTTGCAGAGTTTATTCCTATTAAGGGACTGTCCTGTCTCCATCGACAGACTAGGAAGGTACCATGATTCTAGGAATAGCATAAGCTGTTGTCGTAAAGAAATTAGATCTGCAGATTTGTAAATATTGTTGGAGCGGTGAGTTTGCTGTCACCTGTACGATAGGCAAGAGGAGAATTCGGAAGATTTTTCCTCATGCTGAATGCTTTTTGTGTGAAAAGCTCATGTTTGAAGAAGCAGCGATGTTCTTACTGCAAAAATGCAAGACACATGTTTCCGCCTGTGTCTTCAATAATTCTGGTTGTCCATCTCGTTTTGTAAAGTGGGATTTCTGTTCTTCTAATACCATACATTCCCTTCAACATAGAGCCCTGAATTAAATAGTCTGTTTGCCCCATCGACTTATTAATTAATCAGAACTACTGTTTATGCATTAGTAAGGCAGTGTGGTAATGAACAAAATTGTGAATGACTACTTACTAACTGTTAGCTTGGTGGGTAAATAATATTACAAATATTAGCATGGCTACTTGTCTGTAAATCCTTTTACCCCAATTCTTGGTTGAGTTTTATGATGAGATAACAGGGATGGTTGATGAGGTTATAATGCGGTTGATGAGATTATAATGCAGTTGATGTGGCATATATGGTGTCCAAAGGACATTTGATAAAGTGCCATGTAATAGACTTGCCAACAGGGCTCAATCCCATGGAATAAAAGGGACAGGGGCAGCATGGATCTGAGGTTGGCTGGGTGACGGGAGGCAAAAAGGAGTTTTCCTGACTGTAGGAGTGTATGTAGTGGGGGTTCCCCAAGAGTCTTTACTGAGACCACTGATTTTCTTACAGCGATGGCCTTGACTTGGGCAGGCAGGTTCCTATTTCAATATTTGCACAAAATCTGAAGTATTGTGAACTGTGAAGAGGGTAGTGATTGACTTTGGGAAGACCTGGCTTGTGTGAAATAAACAGACAAATGGCAGATGAATTTAATGCAGGAAAGTGCGTGAAGTAATAGATTTTGATAGGGAAAATGGAGAGAGATAATGTGAAATAAAATGTACAGTTCTAAAGAGGATGCAGGAGCAGTGAGACCTGAGGGGTAAATTGTTGAGGTGATAGAGCAGAGGTAACAGGATCCTGGGCTTTATTAATAGTGGCATTGAGTACAAAAGCAAAGAACTTATGGTGCTCTTCGATAAAACTCTTGATTGGCCTCAACTGGAGCGTTGTGACCAATTCCGGGCATCACACTTTAAGAAGGATGTGAAAGCTTCAGGGAGGTTGCAGCAAAGATTTATGAGAATGGTTCCAGGGTTGAGAAACATCAGTTACATAGGCAACTTGCAGAAGCTGGGGTTGTTCTTCTTAGAGAAGAGAAGGTTGAGAGGAGATTTGATAGAGGTGTTAATAATCATGAGGGGTCCAGAAATAGTTGATAAGGAAATTGGTCCTGTTGGTGGAAGGATTGAGAACTAAACAACTGCGCTTTAAGATGATTGGCACAAGAACCAATGGCGACATAAGGAAACGCTTTTTTACACAGCAAGTGGTTCGGACCGAGAATGTGCTGCAGGCAGGTACAATCAGATCAAAGCAAAATACTGCGGATGCTGGAATCTGAAACACAAATGCTGGGAAATCGCAGCAGGTCTGACAGCATCTGTGGGAAGAGATCAGAGCCAATGTGTCACCTCTGGGTGACTGTTCATCAGAGATACAATCGGGACTTTCAAACGGGAAAATAGAAAATTTGCTGGGCTAAGGGGTAAGGGAAGCCAAGCAGAGATACGACAGGCCAAATGGTGGCCTCCTGTGCTGTAACCATTCCAAGGTGCTATGATTTCATTCACATGACATCTTGCTTCTATAAATGTTCTTCTATTATGCAACAGGTAAACTGCTGTTGCGCTTTAGGCTCACCGTCAACATCAGAGACATCCTCCCAGAACCGATATTATCCATAAAAACTACCCGTGTGGTTCAGTTAGTCACACACTTTCCTCTGTATCTCCAAGCCCCATTCCAGGATTTGAGCGCAATAAGTTGGCACTCCACTGCAATACGAAAGGAGTGCTGGGATGTCAGAAACCTTACCTTTTAGTTCATGTGGCAGTATTTGAAGCGGTCCCTTCATCCAGCACCACCACAAACTAGATTAACTAGTTATTCATCTTAATTAATGTTTGTTGTATATGTATGTGGTTTTGTAGACAGGAAATGAATGCAGGTGTAAAGTTCTTAACAAGACACAATTTGATTTTATATTATTTATTTAGGAAACAAAAAAAAGTATAATTGATTGGAAAAGAACTTGGTGAAGAAGGGGAGGAGCCTGTTGTTGTGGTCCACGTGGGAACTAACGACAAAGGTAGAACCAGCAGTAAGGTCAGGTTGGAGACATTTAGGAACTTAGCATCCAAATTAATGAGCAGAACCTCAAAATAATCTCCAGATTCCTGTTGATCCATGCACAAATTGGCATAGGGACAAACAGGTTCGAGGTTTAAATGTGTGGCTGAAAGAGTGGTATGGAGAAAGGGTTCATGAGTCACAGCCATCAGTACTGGACAAGTGGGAGCAGTTCTGTTGGGATGAACTTCACTTGAATGGAGCTGGGTCCAGTGTCCTGGCAAATTAAATAAATGTGGCTGTAGATGGAGCTTTAAAACAATAATGGGGAGGGGAGGGTTCAGAGAAGGATAAATTTATTGTTCTGAAGAAAAAATTGGAGACTGTGGAGCTGAGTAGTGCTTTGGATAACATCAAGCGGACAGTGTCAAAAGACGGCCACAGGGCTCAATAACAATACATAGGGCATCAATGACAAAGACCATGTCAGGAAAAATAATAAAAAGTTAAAAATGCTATATCTGGGTACACGAAGCAGACATAACAAGAATGGCATAAATAGAGGTGAATGAGTTTGATCTAGTAAACGTTCATTATATGTGGTTCTAGGGTGAGCAAAGTCAGGAAGTAAATATTCTGGGATGCTTGAATTTCACAAAGGGTACGCAAAATGGAGAAGTTGTTGGTGTAGCCCTGACGATAAAGAATGTGTTAAAGTCAGTAGGGAGAAAGCCTCTTAGTCGAGAAAATCAAAATGTGGAATTAGTATAGGTGGAGCAAAGCAATAACACAGGGCAGAAAACACTGATGGGAGTAGTTTATAGGCCAGCTAAATGAAATAGTGTTGGACAGAGTATAAATCAGGATATTAGAGGAGCATGTAAAAGGGTAATGCAATAATTCTGGGGACTTTAATCTTCATATAGACTGGACAAACCTAATTGGCAAAAGGGACTTGGAGGATGAGTTCATTGAATGTATTCTAGACAGTTTTCTATTACTATATATGGAGGAACCAGTTAGGAATCAGGCTAGTTTTGATCTAGTATGGTGCGATAAGACTGGTTTTATTAGTAATCTTATCGTAAAACATCCTTGAGGGAAGAGTAATAATGTGATAGAAGTTCTGTTGTACGGGTTTATTCATTAGGTCTCACAAAGGCATTCAGAGCCTTGTAAAGTTGAACAGTAGTGAATTGGTCATTTATAATTTCTATTTACTAATATACAAAGTATTGCTCAAACTAGGAGCTCACCTCAGCTGACTTCTTGACTCTCTCCATACAACTCTCTCTCCTGTCGACTGTCATGTGTCTCATACTTTGGGCAGGACTGTTCTCCAGTCCTACGTTAACCCTCGCTATGCTGCAAGTTAATTTCAGGTTTAAGGCAGATCTGGTTAAATCTGAAACTAGGGTCTTAAATTTAAACAATGCCATTTATGGTGGTGAGTTGACTGAGGTATTTGAGAAACTGAATTTAAAAATATGATAAATGGCAAAGATGTTTAAAAAGATAAAATTCTCAACAAATATAAATTCCCTTGAATAAAAACTCAGTTGGAAAAGTGGCATGTCCATTGCCAACTAGATAAGGGGACATGGTGGCTAGTGATAATGCCACTGAGCTAGTAATCCAGAGGACCATGGGTTTCAATCCCACCGGGGGTTAAAGTCAATTAATTTGGAATGTAAAGCTAGTCTCAGTGATAGTGTCCGTGAAACTAACATCAATTGTTGTAAAACACCAGCTGGTTCACTCTAGTGATGGAAACCTAGTCTGCACTACACATGACTCCAGACCCACAGCAATGTGGTTGACTCTTAACTATCCTCTGAAATGGCCTAGAAAACCACTCAGTTTAAGGGAAATCAGGGACACCAACAAATGCTGGCCTTTGCCAGCAATGTCCATATCCCATTCAAGAATAAAGAAAAAAAATAGATAAGTTAAGGCTAGTATTAGCTTAAAAACAGTAGCTTATGATGTCCAAAAAGAATATTAAACCTAAGGGTTAGGAGGGCTTCAAAAATCAGCAAAGGATGAACAAGAAGTTGATGAAGTGGCAGAAATTAGAATGAATAAGTTATCAAGAAATATAAAACACGTTTCTGGAACTTCTGAAAGTATGTCAAGAGGGAGAGTAGCATTGTGTGTGTGTTGTGTTCGTGTGTGTTCGTTCGTGTGTGTATGTGTTCGTGTGTGTGTGTGTGTTCGTGTGTGTTCGTGTGTGTGTGTGTTCGTGTGTGTGTGTGTTCGTGTGTGTGTGTTCGTGTGTGTGTGTTCGTGTGTGTGTGTTCGTGTGTGTGTGTTCGTGTGTGTGTGTTCGTGTGTGTGTGTTCGTGTGTGTGTGTTCGTGTGTGTGTGTTCGTGTGTGTGTGTTCGTGTGTGTGTGTGTGTGTGTGTGTGTGTGCGCGTGTGTGTTCAGGCGTGTGTTCGTGCGTGTGTGTTCGTGCGTGTGTGTTCGTGCGTGTGTATTCGTGCGTGTGTGTGTTTGTTCGTGTGTGTGTTCATTTGAGGCAGAGATGAGAGAAATTATAAAGTAACATAAGGAAATGGCAGAGATCTTAAACAAATATTTTGAGTCTGTTTTTGCAGTAGAACATATAAGAAATTATGGAGAACTAAGGGTCTGATGGGGGTGAGACCTTAGAGTAATTAATATTAGTAAAGCAAAAGTACTGGAGAAATGAATAAGCTAAACTAAAAGATGGCAAATGCCCTGGCCGTGAAAGCTTAAATCTTATTACTGTAGTAGCTTTGGAAATTTGTGGGACGAACATTGATTGCAAGATTTAGTAATGACATCTACTGTTAGATGAGCAGAAAGAGTAGTAGTCTTGGGTAGGAGAACAGACTCTCTGATTTCACACACTTTTGCATTTTAAAAAGGCCACCATTTTAACAAGTTACAGTCTTCCATCAGTTTGGAGGCTGTATGGAAAAAACAGCCGTAAAGCATGCTATGGCAGAATGGAGCAGATAGGCAGTGGAGGGAATTTTGAAGGAAGGAGCTGATTCACATGCTGCATTATTTGTTGGTTGTCAAATCACTGAATTACTAGCTGTTTGTCATGTGATCCAGACTGGGAATATGCAATTAGAAACAAAGGAAATAAAGCCTTCAGAGGTTTACAGCTAATATTACAGCGAGAGCAAAACTCTTCCAATCTCCATGATGGCTCTGTAACCTGAGTTCCCTCCGTCCATTCACTTGTGCATTGTGGCTACATTGCAGATTCATAGCTGTTACTTATTTCATTCTTGTTTTTTTAGTTAGTTCCTCTCAGTATTGAACCTGTATCCCCTGCCTCCCCCTCACCTCACCAGTGCCACCATCGGTCCCTACCGCAACTCATTACTACTAGTGTCTCGCTGAGATCCTCTCACTGCCCCTAACTAATCACCTCCAGCCCAGAAATCTCTTCCCCCCTCACCTTTCTCCAACAGGTGAGGCGGTGGTGTAGTGGTATTGTCACTGGAGTAGTAATCCAGAGACCCAGGGTAATCCCACGACAGCTGATAGTGAAAATTATGAAGTATAATGGTGACCACGAAACCATTATTGATTGTCATAAAAACCCATCTAGTTCACTAATGTCCTTTAGGAAAGGAAATCTGCCTTCCTTACCTGGTCTGGCCTACATGTGACTCCAGATCCACAGCAATGTGGTTGACTGGAAATGGCCTATCAAAGACAGTTAGGGATGGGCAATAGATGCTGGCTCAGCCAGCGATGCCCACATCCCATGAATGAATAACAAATAAACTTTTCATCTGATTTTGCTCTCTACATTACATCCTTCACTCTACCTTTGGTGGTTGTTCCTTAAGCCACTTAGACCACACAGTCTGGAATCTTCACACTACACTTATCCATCTCCCTCTGCTCCTCTATTACCTTTCTTAAAACCCATCTCTTTAATCCAACTTTTGGTCACTCATCCATATGTAGAATTTGGTAGAAATTACAAGCTGTCCAATTTCCAGAAGGCGTTCGATAAGGTGCCTCACAAAAGGTTGCTGCAGAAGATTGGGGTACACGGAGTTAGGGGTAAGGTGTTGGCGTGGATTGGGGGTTGGCTATCTAACAGGAAGCAGAGAGTTGGGATAAATGGGTGCTTTTCTGGTTGGCAGTTGGTGACTAGTGGCGTGCCGCAGGGATCGGTGCTGGGGCCTCAATTGTTTACCGTTTACATAGATGATCTGGAGGAGGGGACTGAATGTAGGGTATTCAAGTTTGCTGATGACACGAAGGTGAGTGGGAAAGCGAATTGCGTGGAGGACGCGGAAAGTCTGCAGAGAGATTTGGATAGGCTGAGCGAGTGGGCGAGGATCTGGCAGATGGAATATAACGTTAGCAAATGTGAGGTTATCCACTTTGGAAGAAATAATAGTAAATTGGAATATTATTTAAATGGAGAAAAATTACATCGTGCGACTGTGCAGAGGGACCTGGGGGTCCTTGTGCACGAATCGCAAAAACGCCGTCTGCAGGTGCAGCAGGTGATCAAGAAGGCGAATGGAATGTTGGCCTTTATCGCGAGAGGGATAGAATATAAAAGCAGGGAGGTCTTGCTGCAACTGTACAAGGCACTGGTGAGGCCGCAACTGGAGTACTGTGTGCAGTTTTGGTCCCCTTATTTGCGAAAGGATATATTGGCCTTGGAGGGAGTGCAGAGAAGGTTCACCAGGTTGATACCGGAGATGAGGGGTGTAGCTTATGAGGAGAGATTAAACAGATTGGGTCTGTACTCGTTGGAGTTTAGAAGGATGAGGGGTGATCTTATAGAGACATATAAGATAATGAAGGGGCTGGATAGGGTAGAGGTGGAGAGATTCTTTCCACTTAGAAGGGAAACCAGAACTAGAGGGCACAGCCTCAAAATAAGGGGGGGCCGGTTCAGAACAGAGTTGAGGGGGAACTTCTTCTCTCAGAGGGTAGTGAATCTCTGGAATTCTCTGCCCATTGAAGTGGTGGAGGCTTCCTCGTTGAATATGTTTAAATCACGGGTAGATAGTTTTCTGATCGATAAGGGAATTAGGGGATATGGGGAGCAGGCGGGTAAGTGGAACTGATTCGCTTCAGATCAGCCATGATCTTGTTGAATGGCGGGGCAGGCTCGAAGGGCCAGATGGCCTACTCCTGCTCCTATTTCTTACATTCTTATGTCCAAACGGTTAGCCTTTATCCTCCATGTGAGCAGTACTCTTAAACTATGTATCTAACCTTACCCCTTTTTCCTCTTGGCCTTCAGACACCCATGTAACCTATTCTCAAATGTTGACATAGTCTCTTCTCCAATTATTAACATGAACCAGAAACTGAGCTGGACTGGCCATATAAATGCCTTGTCTACAAGTGCAGGTCAGAAGCTAGGAATCATGTGGTGAGTAGTTCACCCCTTGACTCCCCAAAGTCTGTCCACAATCTACAATGCACAAGTCAGGAGTGTGATGGAATCCTCCCTACTTTCCTGGATGAGAGCAGCTCCAGCAACACTCGAGAAGCTTGACACCATCCAGGACAAAACAGGCTACTTGATTGACAGCTCATCCGCAGATATTCGCACCCACCAGCACTGCGAGGCACAGTAGCAGTAGCACATACCATCTACAAGATGCACAGCGGGAACTCACCAAGGCTCCTTAGGCAACACCTTCCAAACCCATCACGATTACTGTCTAGAAGGACAAAGGCAGCAGATACATGGGAACACCACCACCTGGATGTTCCCCTTCAAACTACTCACCATCCTGACTTGGAAATATATCGCTGTTCCGTTCCTTCACTGGGTCAAAATCCTGGAATTCCCTTCGTAACAGCACTGTGGATCTACCTACACCACATGGACTGCAGCAGTTTAAGAAGGCAGCTCACCGCCACCTTCAGTTAGGGATGGGCAGTAAATGCTGGCCTAGCCAGTGAAGTCTCACAGCACCAGGTTAAACCAGGTTAAATCTGGATGTTGTGAGACCTCTAACTGTGCTTATCCCAGTCCAACGCCGGCATCTCCACATCATGGCTAGCCCACATCCCACGAATGAATGAAGCAAAACACCCTCTAGGTAAAACGAAATCACTTCCACTGTGTTAAATGTGTTGCTTTTACTTTGCTTCCTTTCAAGCCCGATCCCGCAACCTGTGCAACCCCCTGCCCCAACCCGTATCGGCTCACCTTCTGTTCTCCTGACTTATGAAGCAATCAGCTTCATCCATGCTTGTATTTCCTCATACAATGCAGCACCCCAGTGCTCTCTTCATTGGTTCAGAAAAGAATTGTGGCTTCCAGTTTCTGTTCACTTAGTGGCAATAATCAATTGTCAGATATTGACTTTAGTGCAATTAACTGCAGTGATCCTTTTACCATCCCATATTGTTAATGGTAGTATTTTCATTGTAGATGTGATTTCCCCACCCCCGGCCCCTCCCCGCCACTTGCTAATAGATTGTACTTGAAGGCTATATTGACGTTTATTTAAACATCATCCCTTTCATTAATGTTTTGTATTTTAATTGTCCATCAAGTGAACATACAGAGAGGCTCACATAAACATTTAGCACAATTATTCTGCCCCTCTGTTGGTTTTTTTTTGCATATTTACTTTAACCCCGACAAAAAAAATTCAATATCTCCCCCACATCCCTTAATGAGGATACGAGTAGCCCCGCAATACCTGAACCGAATGATCATTTTTCATCTTTGGGGAGCTCCAGCAGGTTACAGGGCAGTGACCCGATATTTGCACATGACCATTTTCAAGGACTGTTGGAATGAGAACTTTATTTTCTGTCACTGGCACAAGGTTGATTGTTAAGTTGATCTTTCTCTCCACCCTAGCTATGACTGTAACACTACATTCTGCACTCTCTCCTTTCCTTCTCTATGAACAGCGTGCTTTGTCTGTATAGCTCACGAGAAACAATACTTTTCAGTGTATACTAACACATGCAACAATAATAAATCAAACCAAATCAAAAAAGGTTGCAATTATGCCACCTGTCCACTCAGCTAGTTGAGTACATATTGTGAATTTTGACTTATCTAGTCGCAATGACTCAATATCCACTGAAAGATTGAGAGATATGGCTACAGGGTTAACGTGGTTGTTCTCTTGTATTTGGTTATATTTTTATTTCCTATCTTTTACTTTGTTCTCCTTTGCCTTTTTCTCAGTCAATCAAAGGGGGTGATTTTCCGACCCTGCGCAAATCGCATTATAACCATGAGAATCATACGAGACGGGCCAAATGGGTGGCCTGAAGTAAACTTGATCTCAGCATGATTGGGCAACGCGGTGGCACAGTGGTTAGCATTGCTGTCTCACAGTGCCAGGTTCAATTCCCGGCTCCGGTCACTGTCTGTGCGGAGTCTGCACGTTCTTCCAGTGTCTGCGTGGGTTTCCCCCGGGTGCTCCGGTTTCCTCCCACATTCCAAAGACATGCTGGTTAGGTGCATTGGCCATGCTAAATTCTCCCTCAGTGTACTGAACAGGTGCCGGAGTGTGGCGACTAGGAGATTTTCACAACTTCATTGTACTGTTAATGTAAGCCTACTCGTGACACTAATAAATAAACTTCAAACTATATTAACATTTGAAAATTACCATTAGCTTTAATTTTGTTCCATTGGCCACGTAGGCCAGTACCACCGTGAACCTTGTCCTCTCATGGCCGGTGGTTTTCATAGAACTGTTTGTGAACCTTTTGAACCATAGTTTGATTGTTGGGCATATCGAAATTCATGGATGCTTCATCCATGTTGCCGATGTGACATCATCAGTAGTCAGGTTTTTGCCACTGTCTGATGATGAATCGCTGGATGCTGGTAATTTTGATATTGAGGTCTCTTGGTTGTCTCTGAGTGATCTTGGGCCTCCGCTGCAGCTCTGGACATTTTTGTTCCATAAAACAGTCCAGCAACTAGCTGTTGCTCTGAAATCTTTGCTGGTCTCAAGGGTTTAATTTGACCCATTTAAATGTGTATACGCACATTGTATTTCTGATAATGATGGGCCTTATTTTACCATTTTAATTCTAAGTGCTGGGCGGACTTGAAACTGGGAGTGTTTCAGATCCGACTTTTAGACCCCATACGCACTCTGCCTGCAAGAATATCAGCGATTCCGAATCGAGCTGTAGAAGCCTGTGGGCGGGGCTTAACACACCCGAAATCCTGCAGCTCCAATCAGCGCCTCCAACTGCGCATGCGCAGAACAAAAATGGTAGAATGTGGCTCCCCTGCCACATCCCTCCCAGGCTGGATAATGCCTCCCCCTGGCCCCCACAGACATTGCCCCACCCCCCCCCCCCCGCCACAGCATTACTGACCCTCTTTTCCCCCCCACCCATCCGCCACCCAGACTGATCGCAGCCCCCTCCCCCAACGATCTCAGGCAGAGTGGCAGCAGACCTCCCCTTACCCCCACCCCCAACAATGATCTCAAGCAGAGAGCCGTCGGACCCACCTTCCCAACCCCGCCCCCCCCCACACCGATCTCAAACAGAGAGCCATCAGACGCTCGGCACTTACCTCTTCACCAGCTGGAGCATGTCTGTTTCGCGCTGAATCTGGATGGGTGAACGTGGTGGTAAAGGGGGAAGTGCCGGTAAGATTGGGCGTGCAGCCCATTAAGTCAATTTAAATGCATGCAAATGCATTTAAATGGCCATTGCGCCCGTTCTGGGCACGGTCCCGATCGCAGCCATTTTCGGGCCTTGGTAAAGGGGGAACCAGCGCGGAGACGGAGCACACTACTCGCCTCACACCCGACTTTACCAGGTTTTCGCGCCCGAAAACGGGCGCAAACCGATGATAAAATCAGGCCCAATGTATCCATTCTGACAATTCTTGTGGACCAATTCCGATATGTGCTTTTCAAGATCAGGCCAGTGGCTGCTCCGTGTTCTGAAGGCGTATTTGGTCTTGGTTATCACCTTCATCCCTTCTTCAGCTAGGGCGACACGATGGCACAGTGGTTAGCACTGCTGCCTCACAGCTCCAGGGACCCGGGTTCGATTCCTGGCTTGGCCCACTGTCTGTGTGGAGTTTTCACATTCACCCCATATCTGCGTGGGTTTCCTCCGGGTGCTCCAGTTTCTTCCCACAGTCCAAAGATAGGTTAGGTGGATTGGCCATGCTAAATTGCCCCTTAGAGTTAGGAGGACTAGCTAGGAGTAGATGCATGAGGATAGGGTGGGATTGTGGTCGGTGCAGACTCGGTGTGCCGAATGGCCTCTCCTGCTCTGTAGGATTCTACTGTTCTTGCACCAAGTCTGCATTATGACCAATTTCCCTTGCTGTAGCACAGTTATTCGGTCCACTTAGCAAATGCTACGACTTTTAGCTTGAAATTATACTTACTACTTTTTACCGTAGGACCATTTCTACTTGTTGTGGGCCATATGCAGTCTGCTCTATGTAGACATGTCTTTGACAGCAGCTCAATCCCATGCGCAGACTTATAAGGTGAGTAAAACATGCAAATTGTGACCGACTCCTTATGCAAGTTTCTTAGCACGTAGGGTCCACTCTCTGCCAAGTATTGGCCTGATCATGATCTTTGGCGATCTACGATAAACATTTTGGGTCTTGTGGGTTGGGAGAAAGATGGGCTACTGGACCAGGAAATCAGTCTTGGAAACAAACCTATGAGCATCGAAGCCTATTAAACAGAGCATTAAATCACTGTTACAGTCGTAGCCATGGTATTCCCTCACTGCCTTCCTCTTGCCTTCAATATAGTCTATAACTAATCTAGAGGAGAGTGTTTTCTATTGCTTAACTGTATGGGACTGACCTCTGCAGCTCTGCTATACTCCAGTTTTACACACATACGACAGATGTACACGGAATCTGACAGATTGGAAGAGTGTAAATATCCCCTTAGGAATGCCGTTTCTTCGGAGGTCGAAGCATTTACCACTTAGTGCTGTTAGTTACAAACTGCAGCTACAGCTGCAAGCATCAGCCTGCCAGTTCTGCTTTCAAGTGACAGTGATGGATAGTAATGGTTTCTCAGACTAGCGGGGAGACTGGAGTCAATGTGAGACTGTATTGCATTTCCGTTATTATTACATTCTGCCCTGACAACAAATATAGAATTAACAGGGTTGCGGCTTTTAAATATTGATACAGAACTCACCACTTACTGAACAATACTCTCAGTGGGTGCATTTTACATGTGGTAACTAATACAATAAACATCTGCAACTGTTCATTTTGTTTTCAGCACATTTATGTGTCCTGACAGCATGGGCATGTCGTTTGTTGACTCTTTCAACTCCTTGCACCATGCAGTGTCGGCACATGGGATTATGGGTGAGCTTGTGTCCTGAAGTGGTGCCCAGCTCTCCTGCAGGCCAAAGGGGGAACGACTGGTCACTCTAGGTTGCTGATTCGAGGGCAGTCATGGTTCTAAGAGTAGGTTCTCAATCTGCCCAGCCCAGCCCCAGGAAGTTTGCCCCAATGTTAAAATGTGTATGCAGGGAGGAATAATGGAAGGCTATGGTAGGGAATGTACAGGTAATTTTCCCTCTATTTCCTTGGTCCTCATGGTGGTCCTTGGTTGTCACAGAGCAGCTTTATTGGAGGTATGCTAGAGTGTCGCAGGCTCACTCCCTAACCAATTTTTTCAGATCTTTAAAGGGGAAAGGACCTTATGCAGTGGCCACAGACTCTGACTGAAGAAGCCTTTTTGATTAAGGGAAAAGCTGGCAACGTCTCACTGTGTTACAAAATGCAAGAATGGGGTGGCATGGTGGCACAGTGGGTAGCGCTCCTGCCTCACAGCGCCAGAGCCCCCCGGGTTCAATTCCGGCCTCGGGTCACTGTCTGTGTGGAGTTTGCACGTTCTCCCCGTGTCTGCGTGGGTTTCCTCCGGATGCTCTGGTTTCCTCCCACACTCCAAAGATGTGCGGGTTAGCTGGATTGGCCATGCTAAATTGCCCCTTAGTGTTGGGGATTGGCAGGGTAAATATGTGGGGTAACGGGGATAGGGCTTGGGTGGGATTATTGTCGGTGCAGGCTCAATGGGCTGAATGGCCTCCTTCTGCACTGTAGGGATTCTATGAACAATTATGTACAGTTGAGTACATAGTTGACTTTGTGTGTGACACCACGCTTGTGAATTCTGAAACCTTACTGTACTGATATATCCAGTAAAATAGGTGATTTATTCTTCATGACTTAATCCCCATTTTCAAGTATTTCCTTAGTCTGTTTCCTTTCCCATACCTTGCCAGCTTTCGCCCCCTTCTCTCTGGACATTGACTTCTTACTTGAGTACGGTTCCACAGGTGAATGATACCAGCTGGTAGTTTGCCCAAGTTCATGTCATTCACAGTTAATTTTTGACAACACCAGAAACGTGCATTCGTATAGCACCTTAAAACATGGAAAAGCATCCCAGGGCCTTCACTAAGGCATGGGAAATAAAGACATCAAGCCAAAGAAGTAGGGGTTAGGGGAATGAGCAAAAGCTTTGTGAAAGGGGTGAGTTTACGGAGAGTGGTGGAAAAGCAAAGATCTTTAGAGTGAGAATTTCAGGGAGTGGGATCTAACTGGCTGGAGGCATGGCTACCAGTGGTGGGCTAATTGTCATGTCATTTCCCAGTACTCAGATAAAGAGTTGCATTGCTTCTCTGATGGCTTAGTGGGTAAAGGTACCATCAATACCAAAATAAACCATACAGTCCAGCCCGAAATCTAATCCACAGACTGACCCGCGTGAGTTGATCTCTCAAACGGCACACCAATAGGCGCATGACAATGTTTTTGTGCTGGGGATGATGGGGAAAATTATTTCCCATGCTAATAGTGCAGAAACGGGCAGTATTATTACTGAGTGAGTGCACAATCTGTCTTGGTAATTATCTCAGTTGAACAGCCTGTCTAGAGCCTGGGAGCTGTGTCCATGTTCAGTATGAAGAACAGTCACCTGGGTGATGTAGAACAATAGTGCACATGAAACCATAGCTCAATAAACGTCACACCTGACAAAGAATGGAGAGAAGTAAATACATTCCTTAAATTGTAGAAAAGAAAAATGAAGAGCTGAAGGAATTTTCTGGGAATGTCGTTCTAATATATTAGGAAAATTAAACAAAGATAAAGTATCTAAAAATGAAAACAGAATCAATGAATAAATTACCTGTTTTACTTTCCCTGGAGAGTTGGGGGATTTCCTCATTGCTATTTTTTGACCAATAAACACTGCTGATGTTTACTTTTATTGATGCTCCATATGTACCAAACCCCTTTTAATGAAAGCTCGAATGGATTAAGGAAATGCCTTTCACTGGGTTTTGGTTTCAGCTTTCCTTTTTTTTCCCTGTCCTGATGTGTTTTTCTCCCTCTTGTGCAGGGATTGCGGTGTGTAACATCCCAGCAGCAGCCGTGGAGGAGACAGCTGATTCGACCCTCTGTCACATTCTTAACTTATACCGGCGGAACACTTGGCTTTACCAGGCTCTGCGCGAGGGAACCCGAGTACAGAGTGTCGAGCAGATCCGAGAAGTGGCATCAGGAGCAGCCAGAATCCGAGGGGAGACTCTAGGACTCATCGGCTTTGGTAAGCACCGTGCCTGTGACAGGCTGAAATGCAATGTGAAGTTGACACAAATTAATAACTTGAAAATCTTCGTCATAATCCAGAGTAAGCAGGTAAAAATCATACCTGGGCGCTTTTCATTATAATTAGGAAACTGGCAATATAATTTGACCACTTTCCGAGCCTTAGTTTAGATGGTTGTATTAAAATTCTGTGGTCATGTTTTCACTTGACGTAACAAGGAGTGTCCAAGTGCACTCCTGCTTCTCTTGGGCCACAACAAAATTCCAAAGAGTTAAAAGTGACTTCTGTGCTATTTCCGATCCTGGTGGGCTTGACCTGGAAGCCACAAGAGTTGTGGTCAGGTTCCAAAGACTTTATTGGAAATAATAGAATCGTAGAAACCTACAGTGCAAAAGGAGGCCATCCAGCCCATTGAGTCTGCACCGACCACAATCCCACCCAAGCCCTATCCCCATCACTCCATGCATTTCCCCTAGCTAGTCCCCCTGACACGAAGGGGCAGCTAGTCCCCCTGACACACAATCCACCTAACCCGCACATCTTTGGACTGTGGGAGGAAACCCACGCAGACACGGGGAGAATGTGCAAAGTCCACACAGACAGTGACCCAAGCAAGGAATAGAACCTGAGTCCCTGGTGCTGTGAGGCAGCGGTGCTAACCAGTATGTGTACAATTCAGTATGTGCATTTAAACAAAGAACCCACTGACTTTGGGCATGTGTCCTTGACACTTGCAACATACAATTGTAGTCAACTGTATGAGGGCAAGCTAGCAGGTAATTCTGCAACTTTAAATGTTCACTGTCAGTCTGGTCGCAACTTTGGCGTCATATTTGATCCCAAAATGAGTTTCTGATCTCATATTCACATCATTATTAAGATCACCCATTTTCGCCTCATGTAACATTGATCAACTTTGCCCCCATCTCAACTCATCTGCTGTTGAAATCCTCATCCATACCTTTGTTTCCTCCAGACTTGACTATTCCAATGCACACCAGGCTACATTCTACATTGGTAATCTGAAACTGCTGCCTGTGTCTTAATTCACATCAAGTCCTGTTACCCAATCACCTGCTGCGCCCTCTGACCTACACTGGCTCCTGGGCATACAACATCTCAGACAAATTATCAGACTTGTTGCCAAATCCCTCCATGGCCTAGCATCTCCCTATCTATATAATCTGCTCCAACCCCAGAACCCTCTCATGATATCTGCACTCATCTAATTCTGGCCTCTTGCTGTGTATCCTTAATTATAATTGCGCTACCATCGATGGCCTAGGCCCCAAGCTCTGGAATTTCTTCCCAATGGGCAGCAAGGTGGCACACTGGTTAGCACTGCTGCCTCACAGCACCAGGGACACGGGTTCGATTCCTGGCTTGGATCACTGTCTGTGCAGAGTCTGCACGTTCTCCCGGTGTCTGTGTGGGATTTCTCCAGGTGCTCCAGTTTCCTCCCACAGTCCGAAAGACATGCTGGTTAGGTGTATTGGCCATGCTAAATTCTCCCTCAGTGTACCCGAACAGGCACCAGAGTGTGGCGACTAGGGGATTTTCACAGTAACTTTAAAGCAGTGTTAATGTAAGCCTACTTGTGACACTAATAAATAAACTTTAAACTATATCTCTAATTTCCATCCTTTAAGACACTCCTTAAAACATACCTCATTCACCAAATCTTTGCCTGGCCTAATATATAACCAATATGTCCTTGTGTAGCTTGGTATGATACTTTGTTTTCTAATGCTCCTGTAATGCACAGGAGCATTTTTACCTGAAGCTTTTTACCTTAAAGGTGCTACATGAATACAACATAACTTTTTGTTGTTACCCAAATTCCATAAGGTGACCACAGGGTTGAAATTCACCTGAGTTTATCAGCAGTCAACATTGTTCTATTATGCTGCATCCTAGGATGGTACTCAATTGTACAACAGCATCATTGGATTTAATGTAATATATAGATTTTTTAAAAATGCATTTATGCCCATCCCTAATTGCCCTAGCGATGGTGATGGCGAGCTGTCTTCTTGAACCACCACTTAACAGTGCTGTTAGGTAGGGAGTAATAGGATTTTGACCCATCCACAGAGAAAGAACAGTGATATTGTTCCAGGCCGGGGTGGGGGTTTGGAAGGTGCTGTCAAAGGAGCCTTGTTGAGTTGCTGCAGTGCATCTTGTAGATGGTACACACTGCCGCCACTGTGCATTGTGGAGGGAGTGAATGTTGAAGGTGGTGGATGGGGTGCCAGTCAAGCGGACGGCTTTGCCCTGGATGTTTTTGACCTTCTTGAATGTTGTGGAAGCTGAACTCAGGATCATAAAGTTTTAGGGCACAGAAACAGGCCCTTTGGCCCATCATGTCTGTGCCAGCTATCAAGCACCTATCTATTCGAATCCCATTTTCCAATTGGTCTTTTATGCTGCAGTGTTTCAAGTGCTCGTCTAAATGCTTCTTAAATGTTATGAAGGTTCCTGCCTCTACCACCTTGTCAGGTAGTGAGTTCCAGATTCCCACCGTCCTCTGGATGAAAATTGAGCTGGAGGAGCCGTATAAATACTGTGGTTACAGGAGCCGTCAAATCTTTCCTCAAATGCCCGCTAAATCTCCTGCCCTTTAACTTAAATCTTAAAGTCATCCAAGCAAGAGGAGAGTATTCCATCACACTTCTGACTTGTGCCTTTTAGATGATAGACAAACTCTGGGAAGTTAGGAGAAGAGTTACTCTGTGCAGCATTCCCAGTCTCTGAATGGCTCGCGAAATCACAATATTTATATGGCTGCTCCAGTTCAATTTATGATCAATGGTAGCCTCCGGGATGTTGACTGGGGAATTCAGTGAAGGTAATATTTTTAGGGTGTCATGGGGAGATGGTTAGATTCTCTGTTCGTCATAGAATCATACAATCTGAAGAGGCCATTTGGCCTATCAAGTCTGCACTGTCTCTCTGACTGAGTATCTTACCCAGGCCCTCCCTCCTGCCCTTTCCCTGTAGCCCCACACATTTACCATGGCTAATCCATGTGACCTACACATCTTGGGACACTAAATAGCAATTTAGCAAAGCCATTCCACCTAACTTGCACATCTTTGGACTGTGGGAGGAAACCGGAGCACCCGGTGGAAACCCACATATACACTGGGAGAATGTGCAAACTCCACCCAGACAGTCACCTGAGGTTGGAATTGAACCCAGGTCACTGGTTCTGTGAAGTAGCAGTGCTAACCACTGTACCACCATTGTTGGAGATGGTAATTTTCTGGCATTTGTGTGGCATGAATCCTCCTTGCCACTTCTCAGTCCAAGCCTAAATGTTGTCAGCATGTTCAGAACTGCAGTAGCGGTTTTTGTTTGAATTCATTCAAAGGAAGTGAGCGTCACTGGCAAGATCAACGTTTATTACCATCCCTAATTGCCCTTGAGAAGATGGTGTATGAGCTGCCTCGTTGAACCGCTGCAGTCCCTGCGGTGTAGGTACATCCACGGTGCTGTTAGGGAGGAAGTTCTAGGATTTTGACCTAGTGACAGTGAAGGAATGGCAATATATTTCATGTCAGGGTGGTGAGTGACTTGGAGGGGAACTTCCAGATGGTGGTGTCCCCATGTATCAGCTGTCCTTGTCCTTTTAGATGGTAGTGGTTGTGGGTTAGGAAGGTGCTGTCTGAGGATGTTTGGTGAGTTCCTGTAGTGCAACTTGTAAATGGTGCACGCTGCTGCTCCTGTGTGTTGGTGGTGGAGGGAGTGAATGTTTGTGAATGGGGTGCCAATCAAGCTGGCTGCTTTATCCTGGATGGTGTCAAGCTTCTTGAGTGTTGTTGGGAGCTGCACCCATCCAGGCAAATAGAGAGCATTCCACCACACTCTTGACTTGTGTCTTGTAGATGATGGACAGGCTTTGGGGAGTCAGGAGGTGAGTTATTCGCCACAGGATTCCTGGGTTATGACCTACTCCTGTAGCCGCAGTATTTATATGGCTAATCCAGTTCAGTTTCTGCTCAATGGTGACCCGCAGGATGTTGATGGTGGGGGATTCAGTGATGGTAATGCCATTGAATGTCAAGAGGGGATGGTTAGATTCTCTCTTGTTGGAGATGGTCATTGCCTGGCACTTGTGTGGCACGAATCTTACATGCCACTTGCCAACCCAAGCCTGGATATTGTCCAGGTCTTTCTGCAGTTAGACACGGAGTGCTTCAGTATCTGAGGAGTCGCGAATTGTGCAAATTGTTGATGGTTATGCTTTAGCATTAATTACAAATATATTTGAAAACAAATTTCATTAAAATAATGATCAAGAATCAAAGTTAATGCTCACTTTCTAAAACCCTATCTTACATCTGCTGCAGAAAATGTTGCTGCTGATTGAAAGCATTGATAGCTCTGATCTAATAGAATTGCCAAAAGTAAATGTTGTGGTTCTATTTTACTCTTTAAACTGTTCTGTTTAATGGATTGAAGTTTAATGTAGCCTCACATTTGGGATTTGTTGCCAGTGTGGGGGAGTGGGGAGAGCAGAGGAAAGAGGAATGATTAAAGTAATTTGGCATCAGCCTGTCACCCTCGGGGGCAGTAAGTCCAGTTATCGGGCCCAATCTACGATGAATCATTACCAGGGAGGAATAGTCCTCACAGGCAGCGCTACACATGATTTCATAGAGTGTAATAGTCCCTGAGTTCTGGTCCATTCATTCAAATGGGTGTGTAACTAATATCTGCCTTCCTGTCATTTCCTGTATAAAATATGACCTATTTATGCCTATTGCTCCATCTCTTTACCTGTATCTCTGATTAAGTTTATTTATTAATCACAAGTAGGCTTACATTAACACTGCAATGAAGTCACTGTGAAAATCCCCGAGTCGCCACACTCCGGCGCCTGTTCAGATACACTGAGAGAGAATTTAGCATGGCCAATGCACCTAACCAGCACGTCTTTCGGACTGTGGGAGGAAACCAGAGCGCCCGGAGGAAACCCATGCAGACACTGGGAGAACGAGCAGACTCCGCACAAACAGTGACCCAAGCCGGGAATCGAGCCTGGGTCCCTGGTGCTGTGAGGCAGCAATGCTAAGATCAAATATGGACTGTATATCATGTATACCATGTTAAACCTTGTTTTCTTCCTGCCTGGGTGCCCGTTTGATTGTATCCCAAAACAAACCAACCATCCAAAAGCATTTTACTCAAAATACGCAGCAGCTTCTTGGTCGTTAAGGTTTGCTAATGAATGACCTCTGTAAGGTTTTGCATAATTAAAACATGAGGGATTGGTATGAGCTTTGCATTTTCATCAAGTGCTGTCCAGTCATTCTTTATGATGTGGAGATGCCGGCGTTGGACTGGGGTAAACACAGTAAGAAGTTTAACAACACCAGGTTAAAGTCCAACAGGTTTATTTGGTAGCAAAAGCCACACAAGCTTTCGAGGCTCTGAGCCCCTTCTTCAGGTGAGTGGGAATTCTGTTCACAAACAGAACTTATAAAGACACAGACTCAATTTACATGAATAATGGTTGGAATGCGAATACTTACAACTAATCCAGTCTTTAAGAAACAAAACAATGGGAGTGGAGAGAGCATCAAGACAGGCTAAAAAGATGTGTATTGTCTCCAGACAAGACAGCCAGTGAAACTCTGCAGGTCCACGCAACTGTGGGAGTTACAAATAGTGTGACATAAACCCAATATCCCGGTTGAGGCCGTCCTTGTGTGTGCGGAACTTGGCTATCAGTTTCTGCTCAGCGACTCTGCGCTGTCGTGTGTCGCGAAGGCCGCCTTGGAGAACGCTTACCCGAATATCAGAGGCCGAATGCCCGTGACCGCTGAAGTGCTCCCCAACAGGAAGAGAACAGTCTTGCCTGGTGATTGTCGAGCGGTGTTCACTCATCCGTTGTCGCAGCGTCTGCATAGTTTCCCCAATGTACCATGCCTCGGGACATCCTTTCTTGCAGCGTATCAGGTAGACAACGTTGGCCGAGTTGCAAGAGTATGTACCGTGTACCTGGTGGATGGTGTTCTCACGTGAGATGATGGCATCTGTGTCGATGATCCGGCACGTCTTGCAGAGGTTGCTGTGGCAGGGTTGTGTGGTGTCTTGGTCACTGTTCTCCTGAAGGCTGGGTAGTTTGCTGCGGACAATGGTCTGTTTGAGGTTGTGCGGTTGTTTGAAGGCAAGAAGTGGGGGTGTGGGGATGGCCTTGGCGAGATGTTCGTCTTCATCAATGACATGTTGAAGGCTCCGGAGGAGATGCCGTAGCTTCTCCGCTCCGGGGAAGTACTGGACAACGAAGGGTACTCTGTCCACTGTGTCCCGTGTTTGTCTTCTGAGGAGGTCGGTGCGGTTTTTCGCTGTGGCGCGTTGGAACTGTTGATCAATGAGTCCAGCGCCATATCCTGTTCTTATGAGGGCATCTTTCAGCGTCTGGAGGTGTCTGTTGCGATCCTCCTCATCCGAGCAGATCCTGTGTATACGGAGGGCTTGTCCGTAGGGGATGGCTTTTTTAACGTGTTTAGGGTGGAAGCTGGAGAAGTGGAGCATCGTGAGGTTATCCGTGGGCTTGCGGTACAGTGAGGTGCTGAGGTGACCGTCCTTAATGGAGATGCGCGTGTCCAAGAATGCAACCGATTCCGGAGAGTAGTCTATGGTGAGCCTGATGGTGGGATGGAACTTGTTGATGTCATCATAGAGTTGTTTCAGTGATTGTTCACCATGAGTCCAAAGGAAGAAAATGTCATCGATGTATCTAGTGTATAGCATCGGTTGAAGGTCCCGTGCGGTGAAGAAGTCTTGTTCGAACGTACCGACAACTCAACAACGAGGAACACTACAGACAGTTACCTGCAGATCCGACCAAAGAACACACCCGTCAACTCAACACTCTGATCAAGACCTTTGATCCGGACCTTCAGAACACCCTCCGTGCTCTCATCCCACGTACTCCCCGCGTTGGAGATCTCTACTGCCTCCCGAAGATACACAAGGCAAACACACCCGGCCGTCCCATCGTATCGGGCAATGGGACCCTGTGCGAGAACCTCTCCGGCTATGTCGAGGGCATCCTGAAACCGATTGTACAAAGAACCCCCAGCTTTTGTCGCGACACGACGGACTTCCTACAGAAACTCGGCACACATGGAGCAGTTGAACCAGGAGCGCTCCTCGTCACAATGGATGTCTCAGCACTCTACACCAGCATCCCCCATGACGATGGCATTGCTGCAACGGCCTCAGTGCTCAGCGCCAACAACTGCCAGTTTCCAGATGCAATTTTACATCTCATCCGCTTCATCCTGGACCACAATATCTTCACCTTCAACAACCAGTTCTTCATCCAGACACACGGAACAGCCATGGGGACCAAATTTGCACCTCAATATGCCAACATCTTCATGCACAGGTTCGAACAAGACTTCTTCACCGCACGGGACCTTCAACCGATGCTATACACTAGATACATCGATGACATTTTCTTCCTTTGGACTCATGGTGAACAATCACTGAAACAACTCTATGATGACATCAACAAGTTCCATCCCACCATCAGGCTCACCATAGACTACTCTCCGGAATCGGTTGCATTCTTGGACACGCGCATCTCCATTAAGGACGGTCACCTCAGCACCTCACTGTACCGCAAGCCCACGGATAACCTCACGATGCTCCACTTCTCCAGCTTCCACCCTAAACACGTTAAAAAAGCCATCCCCTACGGACAAGCCCTCCGTATACACAGGATCTGCTCGGATGAGGAGGATCGCAACAGACACCTCCAGACGCTGAAAGATGCCCTCATAAGAACAGGATATGGCGCTGGACTCATTGATCAACAGTTCCAACGCGCCACAGCGAAAAACCGCACCGACCTCCTCAGAAGACAAACACGGGACACAGTGGACAGAGTACCCTTCGTTGTCCAGTACTTCCCCGGAGCGGAGAAGCTACGGCATCTCCTCCGGAGCCTTCAACATGTCATTGATGAAGACGAACATCTCGCCAAGGCCATCCCCACACCCCCACTTCTTGCCTTCAAACAACCGCACAACCTCAAACAGACCATTGTCCGCAGCAAACTACCCAGCCTTCAGGAGAACAGTGACCAAGACACCACACAACCCTGCCACAGCAACCTCTGCAAGACGTGCCGGATCATCGACACAGATGCCATCATCTCACGTGAGAACACCATCCACCAGGTACACGGTACATACTCTTGCAACTCGGCCAACGTTGTCTACCTGATACGCTGCAAGAAAGGATGTCCCGAGGCATGGTACATTGGGGAAACTATGCAGACGCTGCGACAACGGATGAATGAACACCGCTCGACAATCACCAGGCAAGACTGTTCTCTTCCTGTTGGGGAGCACTTCAGCGGTCACGGGCATTCGGCCTCTGATATTCGGGTAAGCGTTCTCCAAGGCGGCCTTCGCGACACACGACAGCGCAGAGTCGCTGAGCAGAAACTGATAGCCAAGTTCCGCACACACAAGGACGGCCTCAACCGGGATATTGGGTTTATGTCACACTATTTGTAACTCCCACAGTTGCGTGGACCTGCAGAGTTTCACTGGCTGTCTTGTCTGGAGACAATACACATCTTTTTAGCCTGTCTTGATGCTCTCTCCACTCCCATTGTTTTGTTTCTTAAAGACTGGATTAGTTGTAAGTATTCGCATTCCAACCATTATTCATGTAAATTGAGTCTGTGTCTTTATAAGTTCTGTTTGTGAACAGAATTCCCACTCACCTGAAGAAGGGGCTCAGAGCCTCGAAAGCTTGTGTGGCTTTTGCTACCAAATAAACCTGTTGGACTTTAACCTGGTGTTGTTAAACTTCTTACAGTCATTCTTTACCCAGATTCAGCAAGGCAGAAAATGTTGTGTTGATCACTCAGGTGTTTTTGAGAACCTGGTCAAGTGATTTTTGTCTGCCTTCCTGTCAAAGGTGTAGAGGAAGTTCACTTCCTTGACTTCCTAAGGAACACATGGTTTGTTGTAGCTGCTTCTGATAACAAACTTTATTTATATAAATATGGGCGAGGACAATGTAACAAAATGCAGAGGCAGAAGATTGCCCAGATATTGGCTTCCTCATCTCAAAACAGGAAACGAAGCAAAGTAACTCTGCTTCAATAGTTCTCTTTAGTGGAATTATCTAAATTTATCACAAGGGTGAGTGAGCTTTCAGCTTATCTGCAATTAGAGGAAAACATGAGGGAGCTGTCATTCAAATCATTCCTAATCCCTTTTAAATATATTATGGTAGATCTTTATTTTAACAGTACAGTCAATGGTGTTTCATTGGGAGAAAAAAATATTTCCCTTTGACTGTTCCAGCGTCCTCCTTTCAATTATAATAACTGGAAGGGAGATTGCATAGGACTGCAACCTCATCCATAGAAGGACCTTAGTGCCACTAAGCGCATTGGCTAGTAAGACATTGCTGAAGTTGCTTTCCATCAGTATTTTCTCAGCAAGAAAATATCCAGAAAGCTGGGAACTGACAAACAGGCACAACACCCATCACACATTCTGAATACTCAGCTCCAATGTTGACTGTGAATTTGTGTTGCACTGTGCTTGGGATTCTTTTGTCTGATTTCCTTCCTGGGAGGTGCCTTTGGATGACTTACCATGCTAAAGATGCGATATAAATATGGATTATTGTTCTCTCTAAATTTTCTAACTCGTGCGCAGCCTGTTTATTGTACTGGACAGTCGCTTTTAAGATTGGCGCATGAGTAGTATCTTAAAGGGAAGATTGGTTGTGCTGCAGTGCCCATGTTTGCTGCACTGTGCGGCATGTTCTGAATTGCTACACCACTGTGCACCCACGCAGCTAATAGAGAACATTGGTTATAAAGTGCCTGACCAAGTCATTGGAATCCAGGTTCAATGCTCTCTTAGATTGAATGAAAAGGTGAGTAAAAACCAGTGTAGCAGTTCTGTTTTGTAGTTTCTCTGCCATCTATTGCTAGAAATGTATCACTTAGGTCATCCCCAAACACAAAATGATGTTCAGGAGTTCTGTGGAAGAAGTCTTGCAGGAAATACAGATTAGAATTTTGCTGACTAATCATTTTGATACTTAATTATCTGGATAATCCCACCAGTATTCCAATACGAAGTGAGGTTAACCATTCTGAAAGGTTGCAAAATAAGCATATGTTGAGTACTCCCAACCTCCCATCCATTGACTCTGTCTACACTTCCCGCTGCCTCCGAAAAGCAGCCAGCATAATCAAGGACCCCACGCACCCCGGACATTCTCTCTTCCACCTTCTTCCTTCAGGAAAAAGATACAAAAGTCTGAGGACTCATACCAACCGACTCAAGAACAGCTTTTTCCCTGCTGCCATCAGACTTTTGAATGGACCTACCACGCATTAAGTTGATCTTTTTCTATACCCTAGCAATGACTGTAACAGTACATTCCGCACCCTCTCCTTCCCTTCTCTATGAACGGTATGCTTCGTCTGTATAGCGTGCAAGAAATAATACTTCTCACTGTATAATAATACATGTGACAATAAATCAAATCAAGTATTGCACATTTAATCGTGGATGAAAATATGTTCATAATGTTAACCACAATGACGTGAATCATTTGCTGACTTTATCCAGGGAAAGCTAAGCTGCTCAGACCACAAAGATCCTAAGATCAACCTCCCATCTGTTCTGAGTTATCTGATCTCAGCCAGTTCGGTGGTAGGGATGTTTCAATTGGCGTCAGCCTTTGCTTTAAGGAACATGGGAACAGGAGTAAGCACTTTAACCTCTCAGAGCTGCCCAGTCATACAGTGAAATCATTGCATATTTGCACGTAACTCCATCTCCCTGCCTTTGCCCCATATCCCTCGATACCTTTGATTAACAAAAATCTATCGTTCTCAGTTTCAAAATCAACAGCTGAGCGAGCAACAATTGCTTGTTTGTGGAATAGAGCTCTAAGCCTACCACCCTCTGCATTCAGACAATCTGGTTTTCATGTTTAGACTATGCCAACTGGACCCAGACCCCCATCCAGCTGAAATAGTTTCTCTCAATTTGACCTATCTATCCCCCTTAACATCTTGAAAACTTTGATTAAATCACCCCTCGACCTTCTAAATTCCAGGGAATACAACTCCAGTATGTGTAATCTTTCCTCATCATTTAATCCTTGGAGACTTGATATTCTGGGAAATCTACGTATCATTCTCTCCGACACCAGTATATCCTCTTTAAGGAGTAGCGCCCAAACTTGCTTGCAGTAATCCAGGTATGGTCAAATCATGGCTGAGTGTAGCTGAAGCATGACTCTTACTTCTCCAGGCAAAATGGCCAATAGCCTTTTAATTATTTTCCAGACCTGTCCATGACATTTTATTGACCTATGTACGTAGACCCCTAAGTCTCTTTGGCCCTCCATTGTTCCCAGCTTTTCACCATTCCAAAACTGCCTCTGTTCTATCCTTTTTAGAACCAAAGTGAATAATGTCATATTTGCCTCCAATGAAACCCATTTGCCTCAGTTCTGTCCATTCTCTTAATTGATCATAAGACATAGGAGCAGAATTAGGTCACTCGGCTCACCGAGTCTGCTCCGCCATTCAATCATGGCTGATATTTTTCTCATTCCCGTTCTCCTGCCTTTTCCCCATAACCCATGATCCCCTTATTAATCAAGAACCTAACTATCTCTGTCTTAAAGACATTCAGTGACCTGGTCTCCACAGCCTTCTGCGGCAAAGAGTTCCACAGATTCACCACTCTCTGGCTGAAGAAATTCCTCCTCATCTTTGATTTAAAGGATCGTCCCTTTAGCCTGAGGTTGTGCCCTCTGGTTCTAGTTTTTCCTACTAGTGGAAACATCCTCTCCACGTCCACTCAATCCAGGCCTCGTAGTATCCTGTAAGTTTTAATAAGATCCTCCCTCATCCTTCTAAACTCCAACGAGTACAGACCCAGAGTCCTCAACCGTTCCTTATATGACAAGCTCTTCATTCCAGGGATCATTCTTGTGAACCTCCTCTGAACCCTTTCCAAGGTCAGCACATCCTTCCTTAGATATGGGGCCCAAAACTGCTCACAATACTTCAAATGGCGTCTGACCAGAGCCTTATACAGCCTCAGAAGTACATCCCTGCTCTTATATTCTAGCCCTCTCGACATGAATGCTAACATTGCATTTGCCTTCCTAACTGCCGACTGAACCTGCACTTGAACCTTAAGAGAATCTTGAACAATGACTCCCAAGTCCCTTTGTGTTTCTGATTTCCTAAGCATTTTCCCATTTAGAGAATAGTCTATGCCTCCATTCCTCCTTCCAAAGTGCATAACCTCACACTTTTCCACATTGTATTCCATCTGCCACTTCTTTGTCCACTCTCCTAACCTGTACAAGTCCTTCTGCAGCCCCCCCACTTCCTCAATACTACCTGTCCCTCTACATATTTTTGTATCATCTGCAAACTTAGCAACAGTGCCTTCAGTTCCTTCCTCCAAATCGTTAATGTATATTGTGAAAAGTTGTGGTCCCAGCACTGACTCCTGAGGCACAGCACTAGTCACCGGCTGCCATCCTGAAAAAGACCCCTTTATTCCCACTCTCTGCCTTCTGCCAGGCAGCCAATTCTCTATCCATGCCAAGATCTTACCCTTAACACCATGGCACTTAACTTATTTAACAGTCTCCTATGCAGCACCTTGTCAAAGGTCTTCTGGAAATCTAAATAAATCACATCCACTGGTTCTCCTTTATCTAACTTTCTTGTTAACTCCTCAAAGAACTCTAACAGATTTGTCAGACATGACCTCCACTTGACAAAGCCGTGCTGACTCTGTCCTACTTTAGCATGCATTTCCAAGTACTCTGCGATCTCATCTTTAATAATGGACTCTAAAATCTTGCCAATGACCGAAGTCAGGCTAACCGGCCTATAGTTTTCCCGTCTGCTGCCTCCATCCCTTCTTAAACTGCGGTGTTACATTAGCTACTTTCCAGTCCTCTGGCACCTTCCCTGCCTCTAGTGATTCCTGAAAGATCAATCTCCTATAGAAATGTTCCACTTCCATGCACACTGGTTACACCTCTCTTTGTGTCATCAACAGACTTGAATGCGAGGTTCTCTATCCCATTATCTTTAGTCATTAAGAAACACAGTTAATAATTGAGGTTCCAACACAGATCCTTGAAGGACCCCGTTAGTCAGTCATGTCCTATCAATTGACAATTGGCCGAGTGAGGGAACCATGGTTCACGAAAGAGGTGGAATGTCTTGTGAAAAGGAAGAGGGAAGCTTATGTAGGGATGAGGAAACAAGGTTCAGATGGCTCGATTGAGGGTTACAAGTTAGCAAGGAATGAGCTGAAAAAGGGGCTTAGGAGAGCTAGGAGGGGACATGAGAAGTCCTTGGCGGGTGGGATCAAGGAAAACCCCAAGGCTTTTTACTCTTATGTGAGGAATAAAAGAATGACCAGGGTGAGGTTAGGGCCGGTCAAGGACAGTAGTGGGAACTTGTGTATGGAGTCAGTAGAGATAGGCGAGGTGATGAATGAATACTTTTCTTCAGTATTCACCAAGGAGAGGGGCCATGTTTTTGAGGAAGAGAAGGTGTTACAGGCTAATAGGCTGGAGGAAATAGATGTTCGGAGGGAGGATGTCCTGGCAATTTTGAATAAACTGAAGGTCGATAAGTCCCCTGGGCCTGATGAAATATATCCTAGGATTCTTTGGGAGGCAAGGGATGAGATTGCAGAGCCTTTGGCTTTGATCTTTGGGTCCTCACTGTCCACGGGGATGGTGCCAGAGAACTGGAGAATGGCGAATGTTGTTCCTCTGTTTAAGAAAGGGAATAGAAATGACCCTGGTAATTATAGACCGGTTAGTCTTACTTCGGTGGTTGGTAAATTGATGGAAAAGGTCCTTAGGGATGGGATTTACGACCATTTAGAAAGATGCGGATTAATCCGGGATAGTCAGCACGGATTCGTGAAGGGCAAGTCGTGTCTCACAAATTTGATTGAATTTTTTGAGGAGGTAACTAAGTGTGTTGGTGAAGGTAGGGCAGTTGATGTCATATACATGGATTTTAGTAAGGCGTTTGATAAGGTCCCCCATGGTCGGCTTATGATGAAAGTGAGGAGGTGTGGGATAGAGGGAAAATTGGCTGATTGGATAGGTAACTGGCTGTCTGATCGAAGACAGAGGGTGGTGGTGGACCCAAAATTTTCGGATTGGAGGCAGGTTGCTAGTGGAGTGCCACAGGGATCAGTGCTTGGTCCTCTGCTCTTTGTGATTTTTATTAATGACTTAGAGGAGGGGACTGAAGGGTGGATCAGTAAATTTGCTGATGACACCAAGATTGGTGGAGTAGTGGATGAGGTGGAGGGCTGTTGTCGGCTGCAAAAAGACATAGATAGGATGCAAAGCTGGGCTGAAAAATGGCAAATGGAGTTTAACCCTGATAAATGTGAGGTGATTCATTTTGGTAGGACTAATTTAAATGTGGATTACAGGGTCAAAGGTAGGGTTCTGAAGACTGTGGAGGAACAGAGAGATCTTGGGGTTCATATCCACAGATCTCTAAAGGTTGCCACTCAAGTGGATAGAGCTGTGAAGAAGGCCTATAGTGTGTTAGCTTTTATTAACAGGGGGTTGGAGTTTAAGAGCCGTGGGGTTATGCTGCAACTGTACAGGACCTTGGTGAGACCACATTTGGAATATTGTGTGCAGTTCTGGTCACCTCACTATAAGAAGGATGTGGAAGCGCTGGAAAGAGTGCAGAGGAGATTTACCAGGATGCTGCCTGGTTTGGAGGGTAGGTCTTATGAGGAAAGGTTGAGGGAGCTAGGGTTGTTCTCTCTGGAGCGGAGGAGGCTGAGGGGAGACTTAATAGAGGTTTATAAAATGATGAAGGGGATAGATAGAGTGAACGTTCAAAGACTATTTCCTCGGGTGGATGGAGCTATTACAAGGGGGCATAACTATAGGGTTCGTGGTGGGAGATACAGGAAGGATATCAGAGGTAGGTTCTTTACGCAGAGAGTGGTTGGGGTGTGGAATGGACTGCCTGCAGCAATAGTGGAGTCAGACACTTTAGGAACATTTAAGCGGTTATTGGATAGGCACATGGAGCACACCAGGATGATAGGGAGTGGGATAGCTTGATCTTGGTTTCAGATAAAGCTCGGCACAACATCGTGGGCCGAAGGGCCTGTTCTGTGCTGTACTGTTCTATGTTCTATGTTCTATCCCTTACTCTCTATTGCCAGTCAGCCAATTTCCTAACCAGGTCAATAATTTGCCATAATTCCATGGGGTTCAACTTCAGCTAACAGTCTCTTATGAGGGATTTTATGGTGGCACAGTGGTTAGAACTGCTGCCTCACAGCGCCAGGGATCCACATTCGATTCTCAGCTTGGGTCACTATCTGTGTGGAATTTGCGTGTTCTCCCTGTGTCTGCATGGGTTTCCTCCGGGTGCTCCGATTTCTTCCCACAGTCTGAAAGACATGCTGGTTAGGTGCATTGACCCGAACAGGCGCCGGACTGTGGTGACTAGGGGAATTTCACAGTTACTTCATTGGAGTGTTAATATAAGCCTGACTTGTGACTAATAAATAAACTTTTAAAAAAAACTTTATTTTATCAGATGTCTTCTGGAAGTCCATTTAGATAACGTCCAGAGACATTCCCTTGGCAACTACTTTAGTCATCTCTTCAAAGAGAGGCAGTAGTGTAGTGGAATGTCACTGGGCTAATAACCCTGATACCCAGGGTAATGCCATGGGGGCTTGGGTTCGAATCCCACCATGGTAGATGGTGAAATTTGAATTCAATAAAAATCTGGAATTAAATGTCTAATGGTGACCATGCAATCGCTATCGATTGCTGTAAAAACCCACCTCGTTCACTAATATCCTTTAAGGAAAGAAATCTGCCATCCTTACCTGGTCTGGCCTACATGTGACTCCATACCCAGAGCAACATGGTTCACTCTTAAATGCCCTTAGAAATGGCCTATCAAGGCACTCATTTCAAGGGCAATTAGGGATGGGCAATAAATGCTGGCCCAGAAGCAACGCCCACATCCCCCGAACAAATGAAAGAAAAAGTTAAATCAGGTTTTACCAGTCGCTGACAGATTTGTTCTAGCTCTCTCTGATAAGTTGAAAAGTCGAACCTCATTGGCTGTTTTCAGTCTCTCTCGTTCAAGCACGATGCTGGTCTTGGTCATATTATGATAAGGATTAGATAAACATTCACGCACTGTTGGGCTGTTCACTGAATCACTATCAAATGGCCTGCCCCTCGTTTGGCTCTAAGACTAATACAGGAATTTTGTTCTCAGAGTGGGGCTGCTGTTGACAGGCTCTGGAGAGGGTGGGATAACTGCATTTTGGCGCTTGGTTTGGCCAAGGGTCACAATGTATAGACAGCAGAGGTCTAAATGGTTGCTGCTGAGACTCTCACTGCTATCAAAGACTGCTACTCACTACCAGGAGCTGATGGCGGGTTTGAGGGCTGTCAGCTCTGCAGCTCCAAGGGAGTGGCGGCCAGTGCTAGGGCTGTACCCGGAAAAAGAGGATGCAATGGCACCCTCCTAACCAAGTAAATAGGGTCTAGGTATGATGGGTCCAGTCGGGCAGGCACGGGCAAGGGTGGTGATGGGGTTTGATGAGGGCAGGCAGCACAGGGACAGCAGTTGCTGCTAAGGGATTGTCATCCCCTGAGCCCACTGGGAGGCTACCTGAATTTAGCTGAGTGTTTCCCTGAGTGGCAGAGGGCCCCACCCACTTCTGATAAAATGCCAGGAAGCGGCCCTTAATAATCAGCTACACGCGAGGAGGTGAATGTCAGCCAAGTTTTCTGATCCTGTTTGAAGTACAAGTCTGTCAGATAAAGACATTGTCGGACCCAATTGCGATGATCATCAAAGTCAAATTGCCTGCCAGTATTTGCTGAATGAGCTCATATATGGTTACGGTTCCAGAATGTATTTGGCTTACATTAAACCTCTTTCACATAGAAGAGTCACCATCTTTAGGAAAAGAGGAGGATTAACATCACACGTAGCAATAATCAAGATGGCCAGGCTGGAGTACCAACCTCCACCTAGACTCTAAAACCTGGATTTCGTGATCAGTGCCACTTTAATGATGGTAATGGTATGTTACAGATCACTCAGGGAATCCAAATGACTTTGGCGACATTCACTTTTACCTGCATGTTATAGTGAGGAGCTGTGGATAGCGGTGGTACAAGCTGCAACGTTCTTTCCATCGCATGGCTGACCAGGAATCGCTCCCACTCTTAACGCCTGCCATCGGCGTGTTGGAAGGTTTTGCAGGTCGATAATCAACCTGTTTGGCCGCATTTTTTTGGCCATCAAGTCCCGGGGTGGGACTTGAACCCGGAGCTGCTGGCTCAGAGGCAGAGGTCGCTGCCCACTGCGCCACAAGACCTCCTCCAAAGCTGACAGTACCCCATTTACAACAGACAGATTATCACTGGCATGAAGGAAAAACTACGCTGCAACATCTTTTACAGAGTTGCGAGGTAAATTATGTAGTTTTACATTTGTCCCTTTTGGAAAGCCTGTAAACGTGCTGATGCTAAAACCAAGTTCCTACACTAAATGTATAGTTTTGTAAGGAAACATGTACAAATCTTTAAACTGTAGTTGGGAGCTGGGTCACTGGCTTGTCCATGGGATATTGAGGAGAATGACATTGTGTCTAATGACCTAGTGATTACGCTGCAGCTGTTCTTCTTTATCAGAAAGTCTTCATTAAATATGTGTCAGGGCCCTCGGCTCCCGCGGTGACAGTTGTCCTCGTCATGCCCAATTAAAAACCCATTTAACCAGAAACTGCCATGACAACAAGTTACAAATGATGTTGTAGTCAACAACTTATTTCGTGAAATTGGAAAAATATTCTTGTGGGGCAAGATAAAACGTTAATCTGTTTGTTGGGAATATGATGCCGATAATGGATGGAAACCTTTTAGTGCATCCTGCACCTCTATCCTGTGTAGGTGATGAAGTGGTCACACCTATATTATAGTATTAAAACATGACCTTGAAATGCTGGCATTAAATGGGCAATGTCTCCTGAGGCTTATGGTGACTTAAATTAAGGACTTAGCATCGGATTTTGAGTGTTTGTATTGTAGATGGAAGCACAGTGCTGGATTGCAGCTGTAAGATGATAGCTATGGGTCAGGCGGGCAATCACCTGAATGCCAGCTACTTCAGGTCACCTTGAAGTATTTTATATTTCAAAAGGCATTTCTTGATACGTTATGTACATGACTCAGACCAGAAAGATGTGCATTGCAGCTTATCGAGAGTTATTGCCATTATTCTTTAGCTAAATCCATGCCTTTCACCATTAGGGGAGAAAGCGGAGTTGTGGTATGATCAAATTCTTTCATACTTCCATTAACTGTTTAATGAACCAAATATAACTGTCTGCAAATGGACATTCTGCCTGGCAACTATTGAGAAGTGTCCAACTTTATCATCTGTTTTGTCTTCAAATTATTTTATTTTCAAATATTGATGTAGAGAACAATATAGGGGGCTAAATTGAATAGCCTCCAAAAAATCAGCTATGGGTTTTGTGATATTAATCCACGTTTATTGGATATCATGTAGAAATCATGCCAACTTCTTGCCCCCTGCTCAATGGGATAATTTCAGCAGGCAATGAGCGCTCATCACACTGTTCTCATTGGCGGCACTCCTCAGCAGGGGGCCCTAAATCGGAACTTGTTAGTATCACTGAAAGCTCGCCTTTACCTCATAAGAGGCAGGTGCGTTGTGGCTGGAGCAGGTGCTGGCACAATCTGAATCGGAAACTGCAAAACCGTGAAGAATGGCACAATGTGAGAGAAAGTGAGCTTCAACAGTGTGCTGGAGGTCTTGGTGAAGAAGGCGGAAAGAAGGAGAGATGTTCTGTAATCTGCAGGGGGGGGGGCAGGGTCCCTCCAGAGAAACGTTGGAAAGACTGTGGAAGAAGATGATGGAGGTCAATATCAGGCATCAAGCCAGGAGGATCTGGACTCAGTGCCACGAGATGGTCAATGACCTCACCTGTCTCGTCAAGGTCTTCAAATGTCCTATTCTACCTATTGCCTCACATGTTGCACAAGTCACCACATGCTATCACTCACCTACCAACTATTTCTATTCACCAGGACTGACAACTGACTCATCGCACCCTCACACATTTAGCATCACTGCAAACCTCACATCCACATCTCACAGCTTGCATACACTACCAGCTATTCAACTATGACAGCCACACCAGCCAAACAGATTGCACGGTGCTCACTGACGTACTTGAAGACATGACAGTGCACATCTAGAGATAGCAGAAACTAACCAGAGGGGTACAGGCATTCCTGCATATCATAATTCCCCAGGAAGAGATGGTGCTGTTCATTATTGAGACACTCACCCTCACACTGAGGCTGTGGCTAGCAGCGTGGATGAAACCATTGAAGGTGGTACCCTGGTACCTAATCCTCCTCCTCACACCCCACTACCTCTCACCTGGCACTCTGTGATTTACAGGTGTAAACATGCACCTTCTGCATTTCCCACATCCCTGTACCATAACCCTATCCAGGCCTCTCTCCTTCCACGCACCCTAGAAGTGCAACCTGGCCCGGCAATGGAGGAATGCCTGTCGGGCTGGGATGGTCAAGACAGCACTGAGATTTAATTTTACACTCGCAGCCTCCAGTTCAGATATGACACTACGGCAGCAGAATTTAGAGGATAGATTAAAGGTGGAATATTTACAGGGTGAGACACCGGGCATGAGTGCACCCAGAATAGTGTAGGTGCCAGTTCACTGGCGGGTCAAATCACACATGGTTCCACTTGGAGAACTTGGACTTCAATGGGGCAGCTGACAGAAGAAGAATGCTGATAAGCAGACACAACAGTATGCATAGTGCATTGGGAAGTTAATATCAAGGCGCATGGAAGAGTTAAGCAACGACTTGGTTCAGGGACTTTCGGGGAACTGGGAATCCATCCTTTCCAGCACTGAAATGGTGACCAACTTCATGTGCACACATTGAAAGCCAGCCATTTAGCAGCACCTGATGGCCAACATTGCACTTTCCACCGTGGCACAAGTAGTAGATGTGCAATGTTTGAGTGCTATAGTGAAAGGTCAGGCAGCTGCCATCTCAGCTGTGGCTTAATGTGTGCAAAAGGGGCTTCAAGCATCAATTCACCAATCCATTCTCCAGCATGTTACAAAATGCCTCCTTGGGCAGCGACTTTGCCTCCGTTGAGGACAGACCTTCTGAGAAAACAGAATTCATCTTCCCACCCCAACACTCTGCTACTGCCCTTGGTCTCACCAGGCAGCAGCCCAACTGCTGCTGCTCAAGGTAGAATTGTGGCTGCAACAAGTCGCTTATTTTAGTAAAGACATCCTCTCTCACATGTTCCTTGCTGAGATTCAGGTAGTCATGATGTGGAGATGCCAGCGTTGGACTGAGGTGGGCATGGTAAGAAGTCTCACAACACCAGATTAAAGTCCAACAGGTTTATTTGGAATCGTGAGTTTTCGGGGTGCTGCTCCTTCCTCAGGTCAGTCACTTCAAAAGCTCGTGATTCCAAATAAACCTGTTGGACTTTAACCTGGTGCTTTGAGACTTCTTACTGAGATTCAGGTAGGCAAGTTTCTCCCTCAACCTGAGCAAATATGGCTTTCCTCTGACAGTCCTTCTCCCTCAACTTTGCAGCAACTTGTCAGGTGAGCCATAAATGGAGCTTTCAGTGCCAAAAAGGTGTCACTGGTGTCGAATAAGCATTGCATTCTAATGTACATCATGATCCTTCTGCTCTGCATGCTTCTGACAGGGATTGACTACACGTGTTAATGCCCTCATTAGCTAAAGCTGGCAGACATCTTCGACCTCTCTCTCTACACCAAACTGAGGTCCCTATCTGCTTCAAGAAGACAACCATCATCCCGGTACCAAAGAAAAGCCAGGCAGCGTGCCTTAATGACTATTGTCTGGTGGTTCTGACATCCATCATTATGAAGTATTTCGAAAGGTTAGTCATGGCATGAATCAATTCTGGCCTTCCAGATTGCCTGGATCCACTACAGTTTGCCTACCGTGAACAGGTCCACAGCAGGCGCCATCTCCCTGGCCCTGCACTCAACCCTGGAACACCTAGATAACAAAGACACCTTTGTCAGACTCCTATTTATTGACTACAGCTCAACCTTCAACACCATTATTCCTACGAAATTAATCTCCAACCTCCTTGACCTGGGTTTGGCTCCTCCCTTTGTGACTGAATCCTGAACTTCCTAACCCACAGACCGCAATCAGTAAGGATAGGCAACAACACCTCCTCCATGATCATCCTCAACATCGGTGCCCCACAAGCCTGTGTTCTCAGCCCTCACTAAACTCCTTATACACCTGTGACTGTGTGGCCAAATTCCTCTCCAACTTGATTTTCAAGTTTGCTGTTGACACCACCGTAATGGGTCAGATCTCAAACAGTGACGAGGTGGAGTACAGGAAAGAGATAGAGAATCTGGTGAACTGGTGTGATGACAATAATCTCTCGTTCAATGTCAAAAATACAAAGGAGATAGTCATCTACTTCAGGAAGTGTAGTGGAGGGCATGCCCCTGTCTACATCAATGGAGACGAAGTAGAAATGGTGAAGAGCTTCAAACTTTTAAGTGTCCAGATCACCAACAACCTGTCCTGATATCTCCATGCCGACACTATCGTTAAGGAAGCCCACCAATGCCTCAGGAGGCTAAGGAAATTTGACATGTCCACTACGACTCTCACCAGCTTTTACAGATGCTTCATGGAAAGCATTCTTTCTGGTTGTATCACAGCTTGCTTCGGCTACTGCTCTGTCCAAGACCACAAGAAACTACAAAGGATTGTGAAGAAAGCCCAGTCCATCATGCAAACCTGCCTCCAACCCATTGACTCTGACTCTGCCTACACTTCCCGCTGCCTTGGAAAAGCAGCCAGCATAATTAAGGATCCCCACGCACCCTGAACATTCTCTCTTCCATCTTCTTCCGTCGGTAAAAAGATACAAAAGTCTGAGATCAAGTACCAACCATCTCAAAACCAGCTTCTTCCCTGCTGCCATCAGACTTTTGAATGGGCCTACCTCGCCTTGAGTTGAACTTTCTCTACACCCGTGCTATGACTGTAATACTACATTCTACACTCTCTCCTTTCCTTCCCTATGTATGGTATGCTTTGTCTGTATAGCACGCAAGAAACAAAACTTTTCATTATATACTAATATATGTGACAATAAATCAAATCAAGCCTCATCAATATGGCATATGGTGCAAATAGCCCCACAGTGTATGTCCATACCCCAGACGTTTTCGACCTCTATGAGCACATGTAGCAACCAAAGTTTGGGTGCTAATGGACTCCATTTCAGACATTTATGTTCTTTTGAACTTAATTTTTCATTATTTTCTATGTTCCCATTTTCCTGTCGTGCTGTATTAGCCACATAGATAGATGAAAGCTGCAGGCATCTTCAAGAATTCTGCTAATGCCATTCTTTCATTGATTGGCCAAGAGAACTGGAAGAATCACCAATTTTCTGTTCTTAATCAAGACAAAGTAGCTGGGAATATATCAAAGCTTGCTCCCCACAGGAACACTTTAAGTATTAGTTAAGACCAGCAATCACTCTTGGCTCTCTGAGCCGAGAAACTGAGAGTCCAACATGCTGTTGGCAATTCTCCCACAACATGGATGTTTCTGCACTTATTGTGTGATAGGGACAACTGGTAGTTCACACTTGAACAAGATTACTTGTACACTAAATAAGGATGTTATTATCCCTCTGAAAAACACTCTGCCTCTTTATCCTTCTTTACATTTCTCCATAAAATCCATTAAGCTTTCGATCACCCACCCTAACATCTCCTTATGTGGTTTAGTGTAAGACTTTGCCTAATAACCCTGCTCGGCAGTGCCTTGCCTTGTTTTTACTATGTTGGTGGAGCTGCATTCATGTAAGTTGTTGTTTATTTTGTCCTGAAATACTGCTTTGGTTACATCGATCGGTGATATTTTTGGCTGATATTGTTGCTCATGTTTACTGAAACACAAACTCTAAAACCATGCTCGCCTTGTCTTTTACAGGTCGCGTCGGCCAAGCTGTTGCTGTTCGAGCCAAAATCTTTGGGTTTAATATAATATTTTACGATCCATATTTGCCTGATGGTATTGAGAGATCACTAGGCGTTCAGCGAGTTTATACCCTGCAGGACCTGCTGTACCAGAGTGACTGCGTGTCATTGCACTGCAACCTGAACGAACACAACCACCATCTTATTAATGACTTCACCATCAAACAGGTAAAAACACTGTTAGTCAGAACACTTACTCGGAACGTAGGGGAATGAGGGGTGACTTGGATTTTGGGGTGGCACGATGGCACAGTGGTTAGCATTGCTGCCTCACAGCTCCAGGGACCTGAGTTTGATGACTGTGTGGAGTTTGAACGTTCTCCCTGTGTCTGCGTAGGTTCTTCCGGGCGCCCTGGTCTCCTCCCACAGTCCAAAGATTTGTGGGTTAGGTGCATTGGCCGTGCTGAATCCAGGATGCATAGGTTAGAGGGATTGGCAGGGTAAATATGTGAGGTTGCAGGGATCGTTGTCGGTGCAGACTCGATGGGCTGCATGGCCTCCTTCTGCACTGTAGGGGTTCTATGATTCTATGAACTTATTGATGCGTATAAAATCATGAGGGGCAGAGATAGGATGAATGCATAGTCTTTTCCCCAGGGTAGCAGAGTTGAAAACTAGAGAGCATAGGTTTAAGTGAGAGGGGAAAGATTTGAAAGGAACCTGAGGGGCAACTTCTTCATGTAGAGAAAGTGTTTGAGGCAGGTACAATAGCAACATTTAAAAAGCATTTGGATAGGTACATGGATGGGAAAGGATTAGAGGGATATGGGCTAAACATGGGCAATTGGGACTAGCTGGGAGGGCACCACGATCGGCATGGACCGGTTGGGCCGAAGAGTCTGTTTCAGTGCTGTATTGCTGTATGACCCTATGTATTTCAGTGTTCCTTGATTGTTTAATTCTGTTTCTAATTGACATGTAATGCAATATCAATAGGGGTAAGGTAGGATCCCCTATTCAACATACACAATGATCACAGCTAAAACTGATGGCATTGATACCCCTTGCCCTGCCTCTGGTCTTTTCTGCCAATCAGTGGCTGAAACATGAGTGTAACCCAGGACATGCAGAAGGGAATACTGGTGCCGATGTTTTACAATTACTCTGTTGTGCTGTTTTTGATGTTTGATGTATAAAAACAAAGACTGTAGGCCGGGATTTTACACTCCTGCATGCGTCAGGCAGGAATGCCGATGGGAACACAAAATCTCGCAACAGGTCCAAATCACATTGCGTTTCCGTGGACACACTGTTGCGATTGTCCCTGTTTCCATAACGGCAGAGTTATGTCCCAGTAACATAACGGCAGATATGGACTTTGACTTTTGGGGGGCTCATGCTCTGCCTCCAAACCGAGACCTCCCCCATGATGTCATGCTCCACCCCTCCAGTAACATGGCGCTCCACCCCGGTCATGTCAAGCCACACCCACCAGTGATGTCAAGCCCTGCCTCAAATGGCATCAAGCCCCACCCCCAGGTGTCATCATTGCCCTCCTGACTATGCCCAAACTCAGTTCAATGCAAGCCACAAAAATACAGACAAGTACACAAATCACCGCTTCAATACTTTTTAACTTAAGAAAGCAAGCTTGTAAATTATGAATTCACATCCATAATACAAGCTTCAGGAACCCAAAAAAGTACAAGTACACAAATCAGTGCTGACTGTTACAGTGCTTTGTAACTGGTGAAAACAAGCCTGTTATTGATTAATTCAAATTCACAATGCAAGCCGCAAAAATTACACAAGTAACAAATCATTGCTTTACTGCTTTTTAACTTATGAAAACAAGTCTACCTGTTGTCAGCATGATGGTAGAGATGGTCACTATTGCGATCTATGTGTCTTGAGGCGAACAAACATGGAACTGGCCTTTGAGCAGCGAGATGGAGAAATCAGCCAATGATATGACTGCAGCACAGGACAATGCAGGACAGAATGAGCCAGAAAAAGTCCAGTGCAGGAGCAAATATTCCATCAAGTGGAGTCCAGTGAGTCCAAGTCCAATATCAGTGACTTTACTGGCAACTGTCTGGCAGGATTCCATTCTTTGTCCAAAAGAGACTTTCTGAAGGCCAGTATTGAGAGCAATGGGGGATAGCAGTTACTCGCTGGTTATAACTGTCTACATGTGACAGCCATGATATCAGACCAGCAAATCGTGGTCCGATTTGAACAACAGAATTTTAACAAGAGAATATGGAAATGGGACGTATTTTAAAGATTTTCTTGCTTCATCCCTTGCTGACATGGCAATTTAGATAACCTTTCTTCTGCACTTTTTCTTCACAAAGTCATCAATAACACCACCATAGGTAAAATCTTATAAAGATGCAGCATTTCAATCGGATGTATTACCCAACTTGTCCAATGTTCCTGACTCATCATACTTCATAGATCATTTTTAACACTTTCTAATACAGAGAACGTTCACCGGAAGTATTTGTGACAGGTATCGTTAAAAATATTTTCAGAATGGTTTCCACATTTGGAAAGATTGTCCACAAACCATCACATACAAGTCTGCATAAATCAGCTGGTGATCTCAAAATATGGAACTCATCATTATTGATGAAATGAATGAATTGTTTCATCTTCATCTTTCATAAAGATTTGTATCTATGTCCTCCCAATAGAATTCAGCTTTTTTTTACTGCAGCAGCAATCTCATCCAAATTTCTGTCGAAAAGCACGGAAAATAATTCAACAATTTTCTTCAGAGCTTCACTTCTACTCTGCAATTGCACCATTATTGTGTCACAAATACCACTAACAGCCTCCATGATGATCTTCTCTTTCCCTTTTAAAGTGATTTCATTGTCTCTAGTTTCAGCAAAAACAACTTCCTGTGTCTTGTACGATTCTCATCATCAGAGGGATCTGTATTCTTTGTACTTCCACTGAAATATAGTCATTTTGAAATCCAGGACAAAACTTCTAACTGAGGCTAACAATTGTGAAGCAGTAAGTGGAGTTGTATCAACATTTTGCAGCGATTTGCTGATGGCGTTGATTCTTTCAAGTAAATAGTTCCACATCACTTTAAAAACTGCAATATTGCACCTTTTCTGCTGAGGATTTTGCTTCAGCTTTCACGTGTGGTTTCTCTGAATTTGATGTGGCTATGTTAATAAATGTTCCTTTATATCAATAATATTCAATTGTAAATCCAAAACAGCATCTGTACGAGTGGACCTCCTGGTGTCACAAAGTCTTTTGACTGTCAAATCTTTTTCATGTGCCTGCTCCAAGCGTGATTGCAGCATATTCCATGGATGCGTGGAATATGCTGTAATGCTCCCCCACCCCTTACATTATCCACTCATGTCGGCATGAGGGTATGCCAATATGAATTACGATTGGTCTTCTGTGGCGTACACATGTCGGAGCTGGAGGAGCTCAGCTGAGTGCATCACTTGGGGAGAGGGCCATGCCCAGGCATTCCTTGGCCCTGCCCCTTGTCACTACTCCGCCCGCTACAACACTCTGCAGAAAAATGTAAAAATACCGCCCTCTGTTTATGAAGTGCTTTCTTTTCATGACCGCCAGATGTCTCAAAGCACTTTGTAGCCAATGAAACACTTTTGAAGTGTACTCATTGTTATCATGTAGGAAACGCAGCAGCCAATTTTCACACAGCAATCTTCCACATTCAGCAATGTGATAATGAGCAGATAATCTGTTCCTGTGATTTTGGTTGAAGGATAAATATTGGCCAAGGCATCGAGCATAACTTCCCCGCTCTTCTTCAAAGTAATACCATGGGATCTGTTACATCCACGCGAGCAGGCAGGTGGGGCCTCAGGTTAACTAAATCCCATCCAAAAGACAGCCCCTCCGACAATGCAGCAATCCCTTAGTCCTGTACTGGAGTATCAACCTCGATTTGCGTACTCAAGCCCTGGAGTGGGATTTGATCCTTGTCATTCAGCAATCTGAATGCTACAAGTGAGTCACAGCTGACACTGTTAGCAATGTTGGGTGGGGAGCCCAATGTTTGAGTACATCATGGTATCTGTACTCCAGTTTGATGTGCAAGAACATGGCAATAACGGAGTGACAAGTTTCGAATCCTAATTGGATCATTGCTGATGCAGGAGGCTGTCAGACTGATGCTTGGCCTCAGGGCTGGAGGTCACATCAGCAAATCAGGCATCTTGACTGCCCAAGTTTGAGAATGACATTCAAACTCCTCGCTCTGCATGCCAGACAATGAGATGGGAACCAAGGGGAGAAACGCCTTTCAAAATAATGATGAGGGGGAGATAAATTATTTACAGAGCCAGCAGTGTGAGAGTGTGTGTACATGTCATTTTGCATTCCTTACAGTTTCTGTTGTCCTTCATTTTTATGACCTATTAATAATTTTTTTTAATGGCTGCCGTATTTGAATAGACAAAAAACAAAATAGCAAGAAGGCATATTTATTGTGAGAATATGAGGACGTAAGAGATAGAAGCAAGAGTAGGCCATTTGGCCCCTGGAGCCTGCTCCACCATTCAATTAAATCATAGCTGATCTTATTGTGGCTGTAACTCCACTTCCCTGCCTGTACCAGATCTCTCTCCCTCTCACACACACACGCACTATTCAGTGATTCCGTCTGCCTTGTTCTCGGGAATAGATGATACCAAAGATTAACAAACCTGAGAGAGAGTAAATTTCTCCTTACCTCAGTCTTAAATGATGGAGACCCCATCTTTTGCAACGAGGATTCTCCAACCTTGCCTGCGGCTGTGATTGTCCAGCCCCATTGCTGTGAATGGAGATTTGGCTGAGCGCCAAATTCTCCATTCTCGCTGGCAGCAACATTGAAGCATTCCAGCCAGTGTCCCCAGGTTCTATATACTGCAATAAGGTTACTTCTCGTTCCTCTAAATTCAACCTAGTAAGCGTTAAATCCCTGCTTAAATAAAGCGACCAATTGTATGCATAAAGCATAAAATGCTGTGATATTAAGAAAAATGTGTTGCTGTGGGCTTGTTTCATTAGAATGATGGAGACAGTGCACAGATTCTAGATGGTAATCTGTACTGCACTGATTAAGAAGGGTTTCAAAACTTTATAAATCCTGGTTGCCAACTTGTTGATCACTGTTGTAGCTGTTGCCACCCCAAAGTTCTGGCTATGTTATTCATAAATAGCAATGTTGTTCCCTATATACTATTTCAGAACGAGCTTGTGTTTGTCTCACACTTTATCCCAACCTTAGGATATCTCCCATCCGATGATTTGCTTCTGACATGTAGCCGCATTTCTTTAAGCAATTTAAGCAACAACGGATTATTACTTTCTTTGTCTCATGTTATCCATATTTTCCTCCAGATGATAGTAACTAGTGCTGCATATAGTTTAATTGCTCAGATGGTAATTGGACATACGCCAGCCTGCACCAACACTTTGATCCCATCTGCATATCAGTTTTCTAGCAAGAGTCATCAGGCAGTGAGAAAGATGCCCTGCCCCTTCCTCCTCCTCCTCCTTCCAGGCCCCAAAACTATTGAGCACGCGGCGCTATACGTTGAATTAGTTTAACTTCACGGAGCTGACTTGTTTCTTGAGTTATGTTTTCAATCAGTTTCACAATAGGCAAGATAGAAACTATCGTAAGTCTAGCACTTGATGGGATTTTTGCTCAGTACTTCTGTTTGTGTGAAAACAAGTCCGTCTTGTTAGTCAGTCTGATCTGAAAGCTCACTCCAAAGTGACTGCAGAAGCACAATGTTCAGAGGGAGAACAAGGCAGTGTCTGTAATTTAAACCAGCTGAGGTCGGGTAGGGTTGCTGCAAAGTGAGATTCTCCTACAATGACTTTGTTGCACAATGAGCTAAACTTAGGCAGCTATTTTAATTGAGTGTATGAAGTTAGAGCATAAGGAGAGCCTTACATCAAATATGACAGAATCTTCTGCTGAAGTCACCTGTCTGAAAAATTCCTCGTACTAAATATGAAGGAAATTAACTTTTTCGTACTAAACCGTGGTTGAATTGACTTCTTTATTTTAGCGTTGTTGGACAATCTCTTCATGGCATTGTTGAACTTGTCCTGGGAGGTATTGCGTTTAGCCCAGAGTATCTGCAGAAACCCTGTGTAGAAAATGGTGCGATTCAGCCCTTTGGACTGAACTCTTTCTCTCCTGCTTGGTTCCCAGATGAGGCAGGGGGCATTTTTGGTGAACACCGCCCGAGGAGGATTGGTCGACGAGAAGGCTTTAGCTCAGGGGCTGAAAGAGGGAAGAATACGAGGCGCTGCCCTGGATGTTCACGAGAGTGAGCCCTTCAGGTAAGATGCACACACAGTTTAACAAACCCAGACCTGAGGATGTTCATCCAGAAGGTACAGTATGACAATGCCTCAAAGGGTATCAGGAAATGTAATCCTGAGGAGCCCTGCATTAACTTGATATCCTGAGGTGCTTGTAAAAATTACATTGTGGTGGCAACAGGCAAAGTTTGCAAAAAAACAGAAGTGATCGAGGTAACATTTTTTAAAAATGGCAACGAGCAAAATGGATTATACACAGTGAACCAGCCTAGTGGCACAGATGAGCTACAAACCATTGGTGTTTTGCTCTTGTAGTTTATAATATAGTCTGGCTGCTGTGCAGAGGGATCTGGGCTTCCTTGTACACGAATCCCAAAGATTTAGGATGCAAGCAATTAGGGAGGCAAATGGAATGTTGGCCTTTATTGAAAGGGGGCTTGAGTATAAAACCAGGGAAGTCTTGTTACAGTTGTATAGGACATCAGTAAGACCGCACAGTTTTGGTCTCCTTTCCTCAGGAGGGATATACTTGCATTTGAACCAGTTGAGAGAAGGTTCACGAGGCTGATTCCTGGGATGAGGGCGTTGTCTTGTAAGGAAAGGTTGGGCAGGTTGGGAATATATTTACTGGTGTTTTGAAGAATAAATGCTGATCTTGTTGAAACATGTAAGGTTCTAAAGGGGCGGCAGGGTGGATTGACAGTGTAGATGTTGGGAGAATCTAAAGTTTTGCAAGCACGGGACTGCTACTATACAGAAGCAACGCTTTCCACTAACTGAGTGTTGCACTCAAGGCAAAATGCCATTCTGCCTCCCACGCAAATGAGTTACGTATATGAATTTCATTGCCATGCAATACCTAGTATGTGGGGCATATATCCCAAGGACAGGTGGATCATATCAAACAATGTGTCCTTCGGCTGTTCTCAATAGGCAGAGTACGCCTGGCCATACTTAACCAGCCCATGCTTGTAAAACTCAGAATATAATGTTAGATGTGATTCCATGTTGGACAGCACTTGTTGAATAATTCTGAGTGTGCTAAGAATTAGGCCAACAATCAATGTAAAATTATCAGTCCGGCTTGCAATGTGGCTCATTACGCTTGCTAAAAGCTACACATACTCATGCGCAGGAACCTTGTAATGCCCTAACTATGTTAGGGGTTGTGGGTTTTAAACATAAGAAAAAGATATGGTTTGCACATGTAGATTCAATGTAACACACAACAGGTTTATTGAAAGAGATGTTGCCTGCACAGAACAGACTCTGAAACAGCCTGTGAAACATCCCAAATTACATCACCATCAAATCATGTGACTGGCTCTTAAAGCAAACACGCAACTGCTTAAATATATAAAAACTTGCCTTCTGCAGGCAAAGGGAATATGTCCAGGCATTTGAATTAAACAAAAGCATGGGAAACAATAGTCGCCTGGCGCATTTTCTGAGGCAAAACCTGGGCCAATCACAGTCAACTTGCCAACCTTTTTTATGCTGTATATATTGTTGCTCCTTTGAGATTTGGCATTTTGTATCTGCCCTGATAAGTGCAGGATGAAAAGCTTTGACAGAATGTCTTTTTTTTAGCAATAATCAAATTCTGTGCCATCAAACAACTATTTGTAAAATATTCAATTCCACTGATTGCAGCAGCACTGAATCTTGGCCAGGTACGTCACAGTCCATCTGCACCACCACCCCATATGAATTTCCAGTTTTCTACATTATGCCGGAGGTGATAGCAATGACTAACTTCACCTGAAAGTGAAGCTCCGGGTTCAATCAGCCCTTATTGGTTCACACAGATTGACTGTGTGAGCCTCCAGCAGTATTTTCTCTCTTTTTTTTGACATTTTGTACTACAAATCTAATCAAGGTTTTAAGGTATAATCTGCACTACAACATAATCAAATCAGTTTTGTGTTGTATTCCGACCTATCCCCGCAGCTTCAGTGATACCTAAATATCACTTCATATACATCAAGGATATTCCAGAAAACCGAGCACAATCATTTTGTCAATTTACAGAATTCTGTTCACTGGGGAGCAGTGCAAATATGCAGAAAATTAACTTTTTTACTGTATGCATGTTGTGACAGCCCTTCGTTGTGGACTGTTTCAATGCATGCTGACCTGCATTGTTCATCTGAAGAGGTTCAGTGAATGAGCTCAACTAACATGGGAAGAAACCCGGTGTCTCACCACAGTTCAGCATCAGTCTGGCGACCTGCAGAAACCTATTTCACGCCTCGGTTGAATCACATGACCATGCAGATAAAGAAACTTGTTCACCTCCCAGGTTACTAAAACAGTGGTAAGTTAGTCATGTCTATGCCGAAATAGTGAGTTTAAGATTGCAGAAGACTTACCTAGCTGCAGAAAGCCACACAACTAAAACCCCCAAAATAGGCTTATATTTTCTAAACACAACGACAAGCTGGAAAGGCCTCTTTTCACTATTTACTGAATGACAACAGTGATTATGGGCTAGGTATTAGCTCATGGAGGGGCGGGGGTTGCGCTGCATCAGCGACGGGAAACCTGGAAGTCTTGAAGTCATGGATTTTTTTGTTCTGTAGGTTTCTCACCCACAGCCGGCCTGACCGGCTGCGTGGGCGGCCTGACCACTGGCCAGGTGGGAAATCCTACAGCACACGACTGTAGAAAGGTCTACAGGCAGGCAGGTCTAGTGGAGATTGTGGAGGGGGGGAATAAATGTGATGCTGAATGAAAGGGGGGACCAATCATGGTGGTTGGGTGAGTTTAAGCGAGGAAGCAGTTGGTGGTTGAGTGAGTGGGGCGTATCTGGACGCGGTGGGTGTTGTAGGCAGACAGATTGTGGGAGGGGTGGGTGGTAATTGGGTTGTTTGTTGAAGGAAGCTCTTCATGACCCACAACTAAAGGCACCAAACTCGGGGATTCTGCCTCTTTGCTTCCATTTGACAGGTTTCCTGAGGCCTGGAAAATCCAGGCAACTTAAAGGTGCTTAAAAAGAGAACCTTTGTCAAAAGGAAGGCAAAATAATAATAAATAACTAACCCATCTCCTGCAATAGTCCACCCCTCATCCTATCTCTGTTAATGCCAGAAATGGGTGGATTGGGTGCTGTTTTGGCTTTCTAACTTTCCAACCTCCCACCCAAACCCTAACCCAGCCGTTTTTGAGTGGTTGAAATTCCCTGTTAGATTTCGGAAATACTAAACTGGCTATAAAGCACGTTGTGATGTATTGAGGTTGTGGAAGGTGCTATATAAATGCATGTTTTTTTCTTTCTCGCGTTGAGGGCCTGAAGAAACTGACCGCAGCATGAACACCCACAAATTCATTTGGCAAAAGGACCCCAAACACATATCAAGTCTCCAATGTGCATAACTTGTTTAAGTTGAAGTTTATTTATTAGTGTCACATGTAGGTTTACATTAACACTGCAATGAAGTTACTGTAAAAAGGACCGAAAGCCAGTTTCAGGTGACCTGGGTGCTGATCTGCTTAACCAATATAACGGGTGGCATACTTAGAGCATGGACTGAGTGTGCTAATGTCATTTGCCATATTGGACCCTTAGGTGTCTGTTTCATACTTGCAAAATGCACAAAGTGTGATAAAATTCCTAGGCCAAGCAATCTTATGCTTTTTTCCAAAGCCATTTCCAACGTAGGCTGTTAGGGCGAGCACCAAATGCTTGGTGTGGTCTGGGCTCAGTGCTGGAGATATACAGGAGAAACCAGTCACGCAACACCCAGCGTTCAGGAGGAGAATTGGATAGTACCTTGACGTGAAATGTGGATCCTTGTCTGGTTTATTTAGGCTCGTGACCTTTACTTGGTAACGTACTGTTAAAATGTAGTTTTCAGGGAGACAGTGAGAGAGATTTTATTGACAGGGATGGAAGAAAAAGAGAACACGTTGATGGAAGGGGAGAGGGAGAAAATGCGATGTTGTACGTTGATAAAAGGAGAGACATTCTGTTTGAGAGAGAAAAGGAAAGACACCCTTAGGTGTGAGGAGAGAGAGTAACCTTTTGGTGGGAAGGAGGGAATGAGCTAGTTGAATGGGGGAGGGAGCAAAACCCCTTTGGAGAAAGAAAAGCAGGAGGTGAGGGTGGGTGGGTGGGGGGGGGGGGGGGGGGGGGGGGGTAGGGGGCTAGCAGGGTAAGTATAGGGGAATAGGGCCTGGGTGGGTCCGTGCAGACTTGATGGGCCAAATGACCTCCTTCTGCACTGTAGGATTTTATGGGAGCAATGAATATGAGGAAAAAGTGGTGATAGAAATCCAATTAATCAAAATATCTAATATAGAGATAATACTTGAATGGTCTAAATCTAAATGTTGTTGTACTTTCTTAATCAAAGTATTGCAAATCCAGAATTGTTACGAAAGTACTATTCATCTTGTCCATCAATTTCAGGATTTTAAAAGTTGTAACTTCTTAAAATGGTGCATATATTGTTCCTCTGGTATTGTAAATATTCATTCTATAGGCGAGGCATTTGTTCTATTTATTACAGAGATGACGAGGGATAAAGCCATGAAGGAAACTTTAGGTTCAGGAATATTCAGTTGGCGTTCTTGAGTGCTGCTCTTTTTGGCTCTAAGTTTAAATGTTTATTTTATTAATATCACAAATAGGCTTACATTAACACTGCAATGAAGTTACTGTGAAAATATAGATAAAGGAAGTTAAAATTGGAAAGGATTGACCTTTAGAACCTGACTACATATGATAACACTGAGGTTTTTTATTTGGACAGGCAGTGTACGTGGATGTAAGATTTTTATCAGCTTATAAATGGTAAATAAGATTTAGATTTATACTTGTGGTAGAACTGTACATTTATATTGGCAAACTGAATGAACAGTTTCCAAAAAAAATGAGCATCATGTTTCAGATTAAGAAAGATCCTTCCTTGTGGATGTTTGTAATAAATAAGTCTTATTACTATGGCACCTCAGCTTCCTGCAACACTTAGCTATAGTTTCACGTCACCTCAGACGTCCCTGTGCTCATCTTAAAGTGGTTAGTAGTAGTGCTCAAATAGACTTTGCTCTTAAATTACATTATACTGTTAACAAGAGGCAACTGTTTCTATATTGTACATATGGATCTCATTGATGGCCTTAAACCTGTACACATATATACACGTCAGCATTTGTAAGTGGCTATAGGATATAGAAAAACTCATTTCTCTTTCTCCTGCCTCTAGCCCAGCACAGGTCTGGTTTGAATTTAATCGTGGGACAAAATCCTGGAACACTCACCCTAACAGCACTGTGGGTGTACCTATACCACGTCGACTCCAGAGATTCAAGAAGGCAGCACACAACCACCTTCTCAAGGGCATTGGGAGATGGACAATAAATGATGGCCTAGCCAGCTATGCCCATATTGCACAAGAACATTTTTAAAAAAGTTTCCCAGTCTGACTCACCATCCTATTATGAGGATGTATTCAACAAGCGTGCCAGGCAGGGGAGCCATTGCCAGATAACTTTGCCAGTGATTTCAAGGCAGTAATGGAGCTACTCCCTATAAATCATCGCGTCCATAACACTCACCAGTTCTGGTGCCCACAGCTTTATTTCTTTAGCTGGGTTTTCACACTGAAGCAGTGCATTTCCTTAATCCTGATAAATTTGCACACATTTTGCTCCTTCCATAGTGCAAGTTCTCTGCCCTATTGCAAGTGAGCTGTGCAAATTGCTAACCTTCTTTCAATTTTCAATCGATTTTGTGAAAAGGTATAACTGCATGCTGTAGTACCTCAGGTTTATAGTGTTATTATTCAGTCACCAAGCCCTGACAGTACATTCACTGTATTGTGCTTCTCCATATAAAACAATCAATCATACAAAGCTTTTAAACAAGAGGAATGGATAGTTATCTATGTTACAGGCAGTCACAAAATGACCATCACTACGAGAAAAGTTCCAACTTCAAGCTGATTTATGGCAAAGAATATTGAGACTGAAGTGTGCCACTTAATAAGTTTTTCCACTAAGTAATTTCTATATTTCAATGGGAAAATAGTCACCGCATGTACAGGTATCACTATTAGAAATGTATGCATATTTTATTATGTATCATAGAATCACTACTGTGCAGAAGGAGGCCATTTGGCCTATCGAGCCTACACTGACAATTCCACCCGGGCTCTATCCCCGTAACTCCACATATTTACCCTGCTAGTCCCCTAACACTAAGGGCAATTTAGCATGGCCAATCAACCTTATCTGCACGTCTTTGGGAGGATACCGGAGCACCCGGAGGAAACCCAAGCAGACACGGGGAGAATGTGCAAACTCCACACACACAGTCACCCGAGGCTGAAATTGAACCTGGGCCCCGTGCGCTGTGAGGCAGCAGTGCCAGCCGCTGTGCTGCCCCTCAGGTTTCCACGGGGAAAAGGACTCCAATAGAAACTCCATTGAGGCATCGAGTGGCAGCTTTCGCACCTTTCGCAGCTCAGAGTAGTGAAGAAAAACTGCTGCCTAGGTGCAGAGAGACAGGACACTGCTGCTTTCAAGAAGTAGGGAAAACTGCTAAAGACCAAACAGGGATAATTTCAAGGGTTCAGTTTCTGTTCAAACAAAAGAAAATGAGAAAGATGGGATCCTTGAGGATTTCAGGCACAGGGAGTCATCGAGGTGATGGAATTGGTCCGGAAGACTAAGGCGAGGTGAAACATTTGTTGAAGGGTGCTAGGAGTTTTGACCTGACGTGGTGCAGAGTGCTGCCCTCTGCAGGAGAGCTGACTTTGAGATGTTCCTTTAATGCGACACATGTGCCAGAAGCGTGCGGTAGCATAGAAGTGTTTTGTAAGACATATTTTGGTTGCGTTACTTAGTTTATGTGAAACATACCTTCTTCCTTAGTTTGTTATATCAGTTGTCTGTGAATAAATGTTTGAACCAAGTTGATTTTAAACTCTGTTATAGTAAAGTCTTTTTAAAAAAAGTGAGATCTTGTCCATCGGTTTATTTCTGTTGGCGTCATAGGGATTCAATTCTTCTAAAAAAGTTATCGATCTCTATGAGGATAGTTAAACAATCGTTTGATGGAGATTTAACCAAAGATTGGCATGACTGAGGAACTTGCTACCACTGACAAGTGATTGAAGCAAATAGTATAGATGTGTTTAAGGAGAAGCCAGACTAGAATATGAGGCAGAAGATAATGGAGGGTGACAGTGATAGATTTAGATAGGAAGAGACTTGTGTCAAGCGTACACATGGTGAGCATGGTGGCTGGTTGGGCTGAGTGGCTTGTTTCTATGACGTATATTCTATGTAATCTTATATAATGTGACATGTGATTAATACGTGTTTTAATACAGTAATTTAGGCATCTCATTGCTATTATGGGTATTGGGGTCGCTTGCCTTCTGTAGCAATCTCCAACCAAAGAATGCAAGAAGATTAAATGTTACTTCCTACAAGTAGAGTCTGCGAGAGGATTGAGCATTGCGTTAATGCTGCTGGCCATGTCAGCAAGCAGAGACTGCTGCTTTTAACACCATACTTGACCTGAGCAAACCCCAGGTGTCCAACAACAATGTAGACAACTTTGATCATTCTGGTTAGGTGCGTTTGCCACATCAGCTTGAATTGTTCACTGCTTTGTCTTACTGGCTTGTTTCACGTGCAGAGTGTAGTCAGAATGAATAAAAGTTGATGTTTTTATTCCTGTGCAGTTTTACACAAGGCCCATTGAAAGACGCTCCCAACTTGATCTGCACACCACACACATCCTGGTACAGTGAGCAGGCGTCCCTAGAGATGAGAGAAGCAGCTGCCACTGAGATTCGTAGAGCTATTACAGGTGAGACCATCTGACAGTGAGATGTAATTTAGATGCAATTTGAGAAACTTTAACAATAATGATGCTTATCAATGTGTAATTATGGAAAGGTGTAACACTGAATATAAGTAAATATTTTCATCAATCCGCTCAAAAGATTATAATTTGATATTTAAAGCATATTTAGAATTATTTTAATCGCAGTATGGGTGTGACAATTTAGGAGTAAAATAATGGATTTGTTCGCACTGCGTGATCTTTGCTGACAAGGGTAGTATTTCTTGTCCATCCCTCACTGTCCTTGGGAAGGTGGTGGTGAGCTGCCTCCTTGAACCGCTGCAGCCCGTGTGGTGTAGGTACACCCACAGTGCTGTTGGGGAGGAAATTCCAGGATTTTGACCCAGTGACAGTGCAAGAAACATTTCCAAGTCAGGCTGCGGATGTTCCCATGTACCAGCTGTTCTTGTTATTCCACGTGGTGGAGGCTACAGGTTTGGAAAGTGCTGCCGAAGGAGCCTTGACAAGATGCTGCAGTGCACCTTGTAGATAGTACACACTGCTAACATTGTCCATTGGTGGCGGAGGGAGTGAATGTTTACGCTTAAATTATTATTAAATTGGTTGTGTTTGACATGAATATATATGGTTGTACCTTGGTCATTCTGATATCCTTGCCCTTCCTTCCTCTTTGCCTCCCCGCCCCCCCAGGCCGAATTCCAGACAGCTTAAGAAACTGTGTAAATAAGGATTACTTTGTTACAACAGCAGCCTGGCCAACGATGGACCAGCAAGCTGTCCACCCAGAGCTCAATGGGGCCACCTACAGGTAAGAGGATTATTTATTTGTGTATTTGAGGGGAGAATAAATTCAGATCCAATCTCTTACTAGATGCAGCTAATTTAATTTTTATAATTTAAATTTACTTCCATGCGCCCAGATTCCTCGCTGTCCTTCATCAGCCTTTAAAACATTCCATTTTTGGGTGCAGATACTCTACAGCAAACATTTTACATTGACACCTAACACTAGAAATGCTTTGCTGGGGGCGTCTAGGTCTAGCTGGTTGTATTTTTGTCTGAAGCTCCTTGGATAAACAATATTAGTACTGTGAGGCATCTCACTTTGTGACTGGGTTAGGAGATTGGGTTGCACAGTGGTTAGCACTGCTGCTTCACAGCTCCAGGGACCTGGGTTCGATTCCCGGCTTGGGTCACTGTCTGTGTGGAGTTTGCACATTCTCCTCGTGTCTGCGTGGGTTTCCTCCGGGTGCTCCGATTTCCTCCCACAGTCCAAAGATGTGCGGGTTAGGTTGATTGGCCATGCTAAAAATTGCCCTTAGTGTCCTTAGCGTAGGTTAGAGGGATTAGTGGGTAAATATGTCGGGATATGGGCGTAGGGCCTGGATGGGATTGTGGTCGGTGCAGACTCGATGGGCCGAACGGCCTCTTTCTGTACTGTCGGGTTTCTATCATTCCATGATCTTGGGACTGCCTCATACCCAGGATCTGAGCTCAGACTTTTTGAATAATGGTTCTCATCATTAGCGTTTGTTGTAGCCTCTCCCATAGCAGAATGCTAATCCTTCCTCCAGTGTCAGTCTTGGCAAAACAATAACACTCTTGCCTCTGAGTTGGAGATGCCATCTTTGGGGTGAGATGTTTATGACTGAGGCCTGTCAACCACTTGGTAGTGTTATACAGCTTTAATTTAAACATCTTCCAAGCATTCCAGTTTAATGAGACCAACAAGGACAGTAATTCAATTATTTTTTAATTTAACACTTCTAGTACCAACTCAAACATAAACAGTTGCAACTCTTTAACTCTAACTGAACTTTAACTCTAAAACCGACCATCAACTTTAACTGAACATCAACTTTAACTAAACATCAACTTTGACTATTTAACTGAAAATAGACACTACAGAGTTTAGGAAAACCTTAGCCAAGAAATATCCTTGATTCTAGAATCTATCTTCTCCTTCTCTGAAGCATCCTTCAGGGCACAAGTCTTCTTGCGATGGTTGGTCTCTTTGAGTTATCGCTGCCAAACTCACATGTCTCTTTATCCACAATTCTCCACTCGCTTCCGGAAGATTCTCTGTCATCCAGCCAATGAATTGATCCAAAACCCCAATTACATCATTGGATTAGGCCAATCAAATGCAGGCAAAACAGTGGCAGTGGTCACTTCAGGTCTCATCTCTCTAGGCCCCTTAAGTGCATATTGTTTACATTCCAATGCCCAGATAAGGAACACTGGCTCCAAGAGTCTGTTTAGAACTCATCCCTGCCCAGGACAAGCTGTTGAATCTGACACTTTCTGTCCTTTGGTAAATTCTAGGCCACTGACCACAAGAAATCCCAGCACAGTGAAAAAACAACTTAAAGCCACTATTGCCAATATTGTTGTTAAATTATTGTTGCAGCCATTCTTTCTCCATCCACAGTAGGATGGTCTGAGGTTGTGAACAATGATGACATTGTGTGACCCTGTTGCCACACTGTCAATATTCAGCTCAGTGAACTGAGGAAATTCTCCCTTTTTTTGACGAACAAATGCGCTGCTGATTGTAGCAGAGATATTAACTGCTCTGCTTAATATTTTAACTTTATTCTACAAGTGACGATGCAGTGTTCTTAGAATATTCTAATTATGACTTTGACACTTATCATAGTGGATTTTTAACTAACACTTGAGAACAGTGTTACAAGAAGTCTTAAGTCTATTTTTTATTCATTCGTGGGACATGGGTGTCGTTGGCTGGCCAGCATTTATTGCCCATCTCTAGTTGCCCGAGGGCAATTGAGAGTCAACCACATTGCTGTGGCTCTGGCGTCACATGTAGGCCAGACTGGGTAAGGACAGCAGATTTCCTTCCCTAAAGGACATTAGTGAACCAGATGGGTTTTTTCCAACAATTGACAATGATTTCATGGTCATCAGTAGATTTTTAATTCCAGATATTTTTTATTGAATTCAAATTCCACCATCTGCCATGGAGGAATTCGAACCCGGGTCCCCAGAACATTAGCTGAGTTTCTGGATTAATAACCTAGCGCTAATACCACTAGGCCATCGCCTCCTCTTAATTGCTTAATAATTTTGCTAAGTAAAGACAAACATTGTACATATTGTTTGGTAACTCCTGCTGACTGACTGATCCTCTGTGCGTGGGCTTCAGTTTAAAGTCCAGCTCTGATACATTCACCAGTCACGGCTGGGAGGAGCTTGTCAGCAATGCTAGATATTGGACAAGAGAACAAAGAACAATACAGCACAGGAACAGGCCCTTCGGCCCTCCAAGCCCGTGCCGCTCCCTCGTCCAAACTAGACCATTCTTTTGTATCCCTCCATTCCCACTCCGTTCATGTGGCTATCTAGATAAGTCTTAAACGTTCCCAGTGCGTCCGCCTCCACCACCTTGCCCGGCAGCGCATCCCAGGCCCCCACCACCCTCTGTGTAAAATATGTCCTTCTGATATCCATGTTAAACCTCCCCCTGCCTCACCTTGAACCTATGACCCCTCGTGAACATCACCACCGACCTGGGAAAAAGCTTCCCACCGTTCACCCTTTCTATGCCTTTCATAATTTTATACACCTCTATTAGGTCTCCCCTCATCCTCCGTCTTTCCAGTGACAACAACCCCAGTTTACCTAATCTCTCCTCATAACTAAGCCCTTCCATACCAGGCAACATCCTGGTAAACCTCCTCTGCACTCTCTCTAAAGCCTCCACGTCCTTTTGGTAGTGTGGCGACCAGAACTGGGTGCAGTATTCCAAATGCGGCCGAACCAACGTTCTATACATCTGCAACATCAGACCCCAACTTTTATACTCTATGCCCCGTCCTATAAAGGCAAGCATGCCATATGCCTTCATCACCACCTTCTCCACCTGTGACGTCACCTTCAAGGATCTGTGGACTTGCACACCCAGGTCCCTCTGCGTATATACACCCTTTATGGTTTTGCCATTTATCGTATAGCTCCCCCCTATATTAGCTCTACCAAAATGCATCGCTTTGCATTTATCTGGATTGAACTCCATCTGCCATTTCTTTGCCCAAATTTTCAGCCTATCTATATCCTTCTGTAGTCTCTGACAATGTTCCTCACTATCTGCAAGTCCAGCCAATTTCGTGTCATCTGCAAACTTACTGGTCACCCCAGTTACACCTTCCAGATCGTTTATATAAATCACAAACAGCAGAGGTCCCAATACAGAGCCTTGCGGAACACCACTAGTCACAGGCCTCCAGCCGGGAAAAGACCCTTCCACTATCACCCTCTGTCTTCTGTGACCAAGCCAGTTCTCCACCCATCTAGCCACCTCCTCCTTTATCCCATGAAATCCAACCTTTTTCGCCAACCTACCATGAGGTACTTTGTCAAACGCTTTACTGAAGTCCATATAGATGACATCCATGGCCCTTCCCTCGTCAACCATTCTAGTCACTTCTTCAAAAAACTCCACCAGGTTAGTGAGGCATGACCTCCCTCTCACAAAACCATGCTGACTATCATTAATGAGTTTATTCCTTTCTAAATGCACATACATCCTATCTCTAAGAATCCTCTCCAACAACTTCCCTACCACGGGCGTCAAGCTCACCGGCCTATAATTACCCGGGTTATCCTTCCTACCCTTCTTAAATAACGGGACCACATTAGCTATCCTCCAATCCTCTGGTACCTCACCCGAGTCCAGTGACGAGACAAAGATTTGTGTCAGAGGCCCAGCGATTTCATCTCTCGTCTCCCTGAGCAGCCTTGGACAGATTCCATCAGGCCCTGGGAATTTGTCAGTCTTTATATTCTCTAAAAAACCTAACACTTCCTCCCTTGTAATGGAGATTTTCTCTAACGGTTCAACACTCCCCTCCGAGACACTCCCAGTCAACACATCCCTCTCCTTTGTGAATACCGACGCAAAGTATTCATTTAGGATCTCCCCTACTTCTTTGGGCTCTAAGCATAATTCCCCATTTTTGTCCCTGAGAGGTCCGATTTTTTCCCTGACAACCCTTTTGTTCCTAACGTATGAATAAAATGCCTTGGGATTCTCCTTAATCCTGTCTGCCAAGGACATTTCGTGACCCCTTTTTGCCCTTCTAATTCCTCGTTTGAGTTCTTTCCTACTTTCTTTGTATTCCTCCAGAGTTCCCTCCGTTTTTAGCTGCCTGGACCTAACGTACGCCTCTCTTTTCTTTTTGACCAGTCCCTCAATTTCCCTGGTTATCCACGGTTCTCGAATCCTACCCTTCCTATCCTTTTTTACAGGCACATGCCTGTCCTGCAGCCTTAATTAAGTCACAATTAAGTCCTTCATTGTGGAAGTTTAGGGGAAGTTGGTACAACCACTCATTTACAATCATCCAATCACTGAGTGTTATTGATGATGGCCAGAGGACAGTTCCTATGCCAAACTCTCTCACCACCCTTAACCAAAGGAAGAGGTTGTCAGCAGAGGCAAGAACAGCGAGCAACACTAACTAAATGATTAGCTATCGTGGTGAATTATAATTGATATTTCATTCACCAGAATATTTTGTTCGACAATGATAATCTTGCAGCTGCCGAGGTTTGATAAAGGTGAACTAACTTTGTTGCTATTCAAGTCTAATTGCTAAATTGTTCTTTAAAGACCAGAACGGCCTAAGAAAGAATAAGGAGGCTTTCGATCAATAAGCCTTTGCCCCCTCAAGATAATTAGTCTGACTTGTATTTGAAAATGAAATGTTGAAGCGTTCATCATTCTTCATGATTCAACTAATTATCGTCCAGAAATTCTATCTTTTCCTGTTGATGTCTCAACAATTGACATTGTTAGTGATATCCTGCAATCCTCTTGTTGTAAAGCCTCAGTTAGAATGGCAGGTAACCCCATATAGGCTGTTAACCGTACACAAATCACTGCTGTTAAATCAGAATTCTAGCAAGGATTGTTAGTGGTATTGTTAGGTTTTAAATCCTCAATGCACTCCCGCCTGGGTTTCAGGAACTTTAAGTGGCTCCAATTTCTCTGAGTGGACTTGTTCAACAATGATGCCACTAGTTAAATTTCAGCCAGGCATTTCACCTCCATTCCCATGTTCAAACTGAGTTTTCACTCAGTGAAGGCACTTGCACCACCTCACCAACAAAATGTATGATGCAGAGCTTGGATTTAGGTTATTTCGACAAGGTCTTTTGGGGCAACACAGTGGCACAGTGGTTAGCACTGCTGCCTCACAGCGCCAGGAACCCGGTTCGATTCCCGGCTTGGTTCACTGTCTGTGCGGAGTCTACTCGTTCTCCCCGTGTCTGCTTGGGTTTCCTCCGGGTGCCCCGGTTTCTTCCCACAGCCCAAAAAATGTGCTGGTTAGGTGTATTGGCCATGCTAAATTCTCCCTCAGTGTATCCGAGTGTGGCGACTAGGGGATTTTCATAGTAACTTCATTGCAGTGTTAATGTAAGCCTACTTGTGATACTAATAAATAAACTTTAACCTTTAGAGTAGTCTCCAAAACCTCTTTGGAGAGGTGGTTTATGGCTTTTTGTCATTGGATGATGGCAGGAGGCTACCTGTTCCTGGCTTAAAGACAGCAAAAAAGGAGTTGTGTGTATTTCTATCTTAAGGGCAGGTTGCACAATGCCTATCAGCAGAAAACAAACTCCTTTTCCGTTTGATCGTTTGATAAAAGTCTAACTGTTGTGAGCTCTCCTCTTCACAAAAACCCTCCTACATTGATGTTTAAAGTTTGCCATATATTTCAGCCAGCAGCTGATATCATTTGGTGACAAAATGCTACAAGGTAAGGAAAACCTATATTTTAAAAGTTGCATTTCACTTACTAGATTAAGTGATGAGAAGCTTCTGTGTCCCGTCTCCGCCAACCCACCCCACCCCTGTGCCTCCAGTCCTAAAGGTGCTGGTTCGTGCAGTGGCTCCCTCCACAGGCACTACCAGTTCATTAATAGTTCACTCAAGTTTCCATCTTTCATTGGCAATGCAAGATGTATTGCTGTCAGAGTTTTCAAACACTGGGCATCACAGCGAATCCCATTCAATCCTCTCACCCAATACCCATAACTGCATTACCTGGCTGTATAGCTCCTTTTTAAAATGGTGTTTGGGTATTGAAGTATTGTTTGCCATGAATGTAATTCAATTTGGAGCCTGGCATGTCTTTTAGGGTGTGTAGAGATATACAAAATGTGTCAATGTTAGATTTTCAAGTGTGTTTTTCAGTTTCTCATTGACTGGAATGCTGATAAATAAAAAAGCATGATTGGTGAGAATTTATCAGTGTCTGAGTCAGGCTTGTCTGTACCTCTTTTTTTGGAAGTTTTGTATTCAATTGATCCTGTCTTCTTTTGTAGGTACCCTCCTGGTATAGTAGGAGTCACACCTGCAGGAATCCCAACCTCCATGGAAGGAATGGTCCCTGGGGGGGTCCCCGTCTCCCATAACCTTCCTGCAGTGGTGCATCCTTCCCACACTCCATCTCCCAATCAGCCCACAAAACATGAAGCCGACAGAGATCACACCACTGAGCAATAGCATATTACAGAGCTCATCCGCTTGTAGGGTTGGGACCAAGAGACACTGAAAATATCATTATAAAAATGGAATATTTATAGGATATTTGAGACCTGAAACTCTTCTAAGAATTTGTACTCTTTACAGCTGCCAGCTTGGGATGTTACAGTGTTATCCATGGATGGGGATAAAAGCTGCATTAAACCCAAGAGAACTCCCTTCACTCAACAGAAACTAAGAAGTATTTTACAAAGTGTGTTTTCCAATGATATGTCCCTGTTGATAAATGTCTGTCACGTTCCCTCATATCTTTTATCTGTTGATCACAAACTTTACTGGGTAGATTTTTCTTATATAATTTGAAATAAGTGTTTGATAGATGACAAGCGAGAGTGAAATGTGTTATTGACAGAAAATGGTAGCCTTAGGTGTGGAATTTTAATAGGTAGCTTGAAGCATTTCCCTTCATCCTCAGGAACAAGCTCTTTTGTATTGTTTGTCAGCAAGTTTGACTTCAAAACATTTGTTCCTCAAGGACTCCCATTTCTTAAACGCTCAAAACTGTTCTTTTCTTCATAATGTGGCATTTTATATGAACTCATCTTAAATGTGTTTTGTCTGGACATTTGAGTCCATCATGGTCTTAAGAGCTAAGTGCATCACAGTGAGCCTGGCGAAGAAGGATGAACTGTAACATGGGATATGACAGCCAGCAGTGATGATCCTTATGGTGTGGTGTTGATTGGAGTGGACTCTCTTCCAGTAAAAAGCATACCAGATCCAAATGTAGAACGTTACAAATCCCTTCTCATTCACTCCTCTTAGATAGAACTCATGATCCAGGTATAACGACTACCCAAGCAGAGCTCTAAGTCATGCTTATGTATTTCCACTATCAATTTTATTTCTTTTTGATACTCAACACACTGGATGTTATCAATCCATTTGCCTGATTTCACTTAAAAACAGCAGCTCATATTGCATTTTCAGTTTCCCGTAAAACATCATTTTTGCTTAATGTTGTTTTCAAATAACAGAAGTGTTTTGTGTTTTATTTTAGTTATACTCAGTTGTCGAGTGAATGACTAACTTGAGTTGAGTTTAGTATTGCACAATATTATTATAACCCATGCAAAGTCCTGATCCGAACATTTATCTTTGCTAAGTATGTGTTTATTGTGATTCCACTCTTTTTATTTTTATTCTAGACTTCTAGCAATCATTTCTTGTATGTAGGTTACAAAGTTTTTTTTAAAAAAAAAATCAGCAAAGACAAAAATGTCTGGCGATTTCTGTGAATTTATGGAAGTGCAGACCACTGCTGAGAGGTGGGAAGGGGGAAGAGACACTGACTATACCTGGATATCAACCTACCCCTTTATAAGATGGGTCATCACCCAATAATGGAGTATTTGTATGTGAAAAACTCTGTTAAAACATTTTTTTTAGGCTAAAGTGTTATCATTTAATCTAGAAAGCTCTTTATTACCGTTTGTTAAACTGTGTCATAAAACTTGCTGTTCTGTTGTTCCGATGTTGTGTGCAGCCATGTTGGGTTAACATTACCTAGTGTTAAACCTTTTTTCACTTGAAACTTTTTTGGTAGCTGTGCAGTGACAGTTTCCAATTGCAGGTAAAATCATTTTTTAAAGTCAGTCTTTCAATTTCTATATTTCTTCTTCAACAATTTGTGTTAACAGTGAAAAATATAAAGAATTAAAAATATTCCAAATTCTGTTTGCATGTGTTTTACTGTCAGATTCTGCTGAAAACCATACCTACACAGAATATAATTCACTATTCGTCCTGTCACTTGTGTAAAATGTTTTTACATATTTATCAAATCTGGAATCGTTTTCCTCAGTTCAAATGACATTTTCAGGCTATTGTTATATCTCTAAACTTTTTTCCTCATTCCTGAGTTTTAAAAACAGAGCGACTCAACCTTTTAGAATCTTACAGTGCAGAAGAAGGCCACTCGGCCCATCGAGTCAGCACCGACCACAATCCCACCCAGGCTCCATCCTCACAACTCCACGCACTTACCTTAGCTATTCCTCCCCGACAGTAAGGGGCAATTTACCATGGTCAATCCACATAAACAGCACGTCTTTGGACTGTGGGAGGAAACTGGAACACCTGGAGGAAACCCACACAGACACACGGAGAATGTGCAGAATCCGCAGGTGACCCAAGCCAGGAATCGAACCCGGGTCCCTGGCACTGTGAGGCAGCAGTGCTAACCACCCTTTTAAATGAGGCTTTGGCCTTTTGGTTGAAAATTAGCAGTAAAGGACCTGTTAATTAGAAAAGAACCATCTAGAAGCAGAAGTAGGCCATTCAGGCCTTCGAGCCTGCTGCGCCATTCATTTTGATCATGGCTGATCACCGAATTCAATATCCTGATCCCCACTTCCAACCCCCCAATCCCTTGATCCCTTTAGCCCCTATAGAAATATATCTCTCCCCATTTCCTTCATTCCTGAATCATTTACTGATTTATTCTCGATTTTCAATGAGCACAGTCACCACCTAGAATATATTGTGCCTACCCTCGTTTTGGGAACTGTAACAGTTTGCAGAGCGGAAGACAATGACTTGGCTTATTGTGACATTGCTGGGAAAATTCAGAACTAATCCATTTGCCTTGCTGTCTGTCCATAGCTTGCTTCAAAGCTTTATCTGCTTTTCCCTTAATTACATTCGACTGGAGTCGTAAAGCTCTATTATTGTCCCCTCAGCCCTCATAATTGTTTTAAATGTATGGTCCCTCGTCATCAACTCTATTGAAACCTTTGAGTCTCCTTTGGATACGCCCACACATGGGTTCCATCTCTGCACTCTCTAAAAGGCTTCCTGAGGTGTTTATTCCCTTACATTTGTTTCTCTGGACACTTGGACAATCATGATCGGATTGGCCATAGTCAACATGGATTTATGAATGGGAAGTCGTGTTTGACCAACTTGTTGGGAGTTTTTTTGAAGATGTTAATACCAAAATTGATAAAGGAGCGTTGACTACACGGTGGTTAGCACTACTCCCTCAGCGCCAGGGACCTGGGATCGATTCTGGCTTTGGGTGACTGTCTATGTGGAATTGGCATTCTCCCTGTGTCTGCATGGGTTTCCTCCCACAGTCCAAAGATGTGTAGGTTGGGTGGATTGGCCATGATAAATGCACAGGGTTATGGAGATAGGATGGAGGGAGGGCATGGGATGGAGAGTCAGTGTAGACTCAATGGGGCTGAAGAGCCTCTTTTTAAACTGTAAGGATTCTATGCTTCTATGATACATTTAGACTTGTGAAAAAAAGTCCCCTACCGGAGGTCAATTAGCAAAATAAAAGCACCTGGTATAGGAGGGAACACACTACCATGAATTGGTTAGCCTGAGAGTAGGATAAACGGGTCATTCTCGCATCGGTAAGTTGTGGCTAGTGGGGTACCACAGCAATCAGTATTAGAGCCCAGCTGTTCGCAATATATTTCAATGATTTGGATGTGGGACAAAATGTAAAATTTCCAAGTTCAGGGATGATAGGTGGGAATGTGTGTTGTGAGAAAGAGGTAAAGCGAATACAGGAGGATTTGGACAGACTTAGTGGGTAAAAACATGACAGGTGGAATATAACATGAAAAAATGAGAGGTAATCCAATTTGGTAGAAGGAACAGATGTGTAGAGTATTTCCTAAACGGTAAGAAATTAGAAAGTGTAGATATACATCGGGACAGTCAGCATGGCTTTGTGAGTGGAAAATCATGTCTCACAAAGTTGAATGAGTTTTTTGAAGGGGTAACCAAGAAGGTAGATGAGGGCAGTGCAGTTGATGTTGTCTACATGGACTTTCCAAGGCCTTTGACAAGGTACCACATGTTAGGTTGTTGCATAAGGTTAAATCTCACGGGATTCAGGGTGAGGTATCTAAATGGATACAAAATTGGCTTGATGACAGAAGCCAGAGGATGGTTGTAGAGGGTTGTTTTTCAAGCTGGAGGCCTGTGACCAGCGGTGTGCCTCAGGGATCGGTGCTGGGTCTACTGTTACTTGTCATTTATATTAATGATTTGGATGAGAATAAAGGAGGCATGGTTAGTAAGTTTGCAGATGACACCAAGATTGGTGGCATAGTGGACAGTGAAGAAGGTTATCTCGGATTGCAATGGGATCTTGATCAATTGGGCCAGTGGGCTGACGAATGGCAGATGGAGTTTAATTTAGATAAATGCAAGGTGATGCATTTTGGTCGATTGAACCAGGGCAGGACTTACTCAGTTAATGGTAGGGAGTTGGGGAGAGTTACAGAACAAAGAGATCTAGGGGTACAAGTTCATAGATCCTTGAAAGTGGAGTCACAGGTGGACAGAGTGGTGAAGAAGGCATTCAGCATGCTTGGTTTCATCAGTCAGAACATTGAATACAGGAGTTGGGACATCTTGTTCAAGTTGTACAAGACATTGGGAAGGCCACACTTGGAACACTGTGTACAGTTCTGGTCACCCTATTAGAGAAAGGATATTATTAAACTAAAAAGAGTACAGAAGAGATTTACGAGGATGCTAACAGGACTTGATGGCTTGAGTTATAAGGAGAGGCTGGATAGATTGGGATTTTTTCCTCTGGAGTGTAGAAGGCTGAGGGGTGAACTTATAGAGGTCTATAAAATAATGAGGAGCACAGATCAGCTAGATAGTCAATATCTTTTCCTAAAGGTAGGAGAGTCTAAAACTAGAGGGCATAGGTTTAAGGGGAGAGGGGAGAGATAAAAAAGAGTCCAGAGGGGCCATTTTTTCACACACAGGATGGTGAGTGTCTGGAACAAGCTGCCAGAGGTAGAAGTAGAGGCGGGTACAATTTTGTCTTTTAAAAAGCGTTTAGACAGCTACATGGGTAAGGTGGGTATAGAGGGATATGGGCCAAATGGGACTAGCTTAGGGGTTTAAAAAATGGACAGCATGGACAAGTTGGGCTGTAAACCTCTATGACCTGGGTGTCCTTGTTCATAAAAGCAAATTACTGCAGATGCTGGAATCTGAAATCAAAAGAGAAAATGCTGGGAAATCCCAGCAGGTCGGGCAGCATCTGTCAGGAGAGAAAAGAGCTGATGTTTCGAGTCCAGATGACCCTATGACAAAGGGTCATCTGGACTCAAAACGTTAGCTCTTCTCTCATAGAAATCATAGAAAAATCATAGAAACCCTACAGTGCAGAAGGAGGCCATTCGGCCCATCGAGTCTGCACCGACCACAATCCCACCCAGGCCGTACCCCCACATATTTTACCTATTAATCCCTCTAACCTACGCATCCCAGGACTCTAAGGGGCAATTTTTTAAACCTGGCCAATCAACCTAACCCGCACATCTTTGGACTGTGGGAGGAAACCGGAGCACCCGGAGGAAACCCACGCAGACACGAGGAGAATGTGCAAACTCCACACAGACAGTGACCCGAGCCGGGAATCGAACCCGGGACCCTGGAGCTGTGAAGCAGCAGTGCTAACCACTGTGCTACCGTGCCGCCCAGATACTGCCAGACCTGCTGAGATTTTCCTACATTTTTTTCTTTTGGTCCTTGCTCATAAGACTGACATGCAGGTGCAGCAAGTTATTAGGAAGGCTAATAGAATGTTGGCCTTTATTGTAAGAGAATTGGAGTACAGGAGTAGAGAGGCCTTTCTTCATAGAAGTTTGGTTAGACCGCACCTGGAGTATTGTGTATAGTTTTGGTCCCCTTACCTCAAAGGATATTATTGCTATGGAGGGAGTGTAACAAAGGTTCACCAGACTTGTTCCCAGGATGGCAGGACTATCTTATGAAGAAAGATTGGTCAAACTGAGCCTGTATTCTCTGGAGTTTCGGAGGATGAGAATAGATCTAATTGAAACCTACAAAATACTTCAAGGAATAGACAGGGTAGATGCAGGTGAGATGTTTGGGGAGTCTAAAACCAGGAGCATAATTTGAAAATAAGGGGGATGCCACTTAGGACCGAGAGGAGGAGAAATTTCTTTACACAGAGGGCTGTGAATCTTTGGAATTCTCTACCCCAGAGGGCTGTGGAAGCTCAGTCACTGAGTGTGTTTAAAGCAGAGACTGATAGATTTCTGATTAACAATAATTTAAAGGGTTATGGGGATATTGGGTGTAAAAGGCATTGAAATGTCTGTACAGCCATGATCTTATTGAATGGTGCTGGAGGTGTGATGGGCTGAATGGCCTACTTCTGTTATGTTCTTTACAATCAGCAAACTCTATTCCATCTTCTACTCACTTGAGGCTTAATCTCCCCACCCTCCTTCAGGCCAGGTTACTCTACCTACAATTGCTCCCTCACATACTGCCACTGGATCAACAAGAACTGCCCCTCTATTTTCTACAGAATGTCTGCTTTCTTAGGAAGGCATTTTCTTGCCTTCCGCAACATTATTGTCAATGATTGAAACTTGGTTCACGCATGCTGATGACCTGCCCCTGCCTGGCTATACTTTTCATTTGCCTGCTTAAATCACTATGTGGAAAATGTGGCCTTTACCATATCTCGATCCTTGCTCTCAGTCCTACCTTCAAACACCTTGGCTGGAATTCTCCAGCCGTTCACACCAGCGGGATTCTCTGGTCCTGCTGCAGCAAACATAGATTTGGCTGGAATGCACCAAGCACGAGAGTGGTTTTGTTTTAGAAGCTCTGGTATCTCCTGCTAACCTTCTCTGCTCGAGTCGAAAGCACCCAATCATCATCGGCCAAATGTTCATCGCTTCCATTTCCAATTTAAGTTTATACAGAACATTCAGTGTCACTAATCTTGTACCTCTTGCTACAGCTCAGTGCTTGACGCCCCTTGACTGAGAGTGGGATTTTCCTGCAGTGAGGTCTTCCAGTCTCGCCAAAGTTGATCTCTGGCAGCAGGGCGGTCGAGCCATGCAAAAGCCAGTAGACTTTGGTAGGACTAAAATATCCCATTGACGGCAATGGTTCACTGCGGGCAGGGGGTGACCTGCCACTGGCTTGGTAGGGGGAGAGAAATCCCATCCACAGACTCAGCAGGCTTAAGGATTATGATAAACATCAGGAGCTAGTGTCCTCTTGATGTGTCACGAGGTGCCCAACTGCTACTTAAATAACAAAACTTGGCCTTGTTTGCAGAGTTACCAGGTACATATAGGAAAGATAAGAGGTCACTTGTGGGAGTAGTTTAGCCCCCACATCCCATCAGTAGTCACACTGTAAGACAGAAAGAAATGGGATGTGTAAGGAAGGCATTGCAATGATCATGGATGACTTTAATCCTCACGTAGATAGGGTGGGTCAGATTGGCAAAGGTGGGCCAAAGTCTACGTTTTAAACCAAAATAAAGGTAATTAGAACAATACAAAGACAGTTGGCTAAATAAAGAGGGCAACTAGGCTAAAAGGTTGAACAATAGAGATGTAGTGGAAGACTAGAGATATTTAATAACTCTCTCACCAGGATAAATCTTTGCTGAAAGACTCCTTGAAAAGGATACATCATCCATGCCTAAAGAAGGAAATTGAGGATAGTATCAAATTGAAAGAAACACTATACGATTTTGTAGATTAGACAGATTTTAAGAACCAGCAAATAAAGACCAAATAGGGAGAAATTAGTACGAGAGAAAGCTTGCTAGAAAAATAAAAACAGAACAGTAAGAGTTTCTAGAAGTATTTTAAAAAGGAAAGAATAACTAAAGTGAGTGTTCCTCCCACTAAGGTGCTGAGACTAGGGAATTAATATTGGAAAGCAAGGAAATAACAGTAACATTGAACAGGTATTGTGTGTCTGGTTTCATTATAAAAGACTTCAAAAAGATATTTGAATGTCAAGAGATGAAAGAGACAGAGGAACTTAAAAACAATCACTATGCCCAGGGAAAGGGTACTGGGAAAACTATTAAACCTAAAGGCTAACAAGTCCACATGACTTTATGGCCTCCATCCTAGGGTCTTAAAAAATCAAGTGGCTCCAGAGGTAGTAGAGGCATTGGTTATAATGATCTAAAATTCATTAGATTCTGGGAGGGTCCCAGCGGATTGGAAAATAGCAAGAAATAGGAAAATATAGGCCAGTTAACTTAACATCTGTCATCAGAAAATTCCAAGAATCCATTACTAAGGAAGTTTTAACAGGATACTTAGACTCTGCCTGATTGAATTGAGATTTTCTATGTGGTTTTGTGAAAGGGAGTTCTTTGAGTAAGTAGCAAGCAAGATGGATAACGGGAATGTTTGATAAGTAGCAAGCAAGATGGATAACGGGAATGTTTGATAAGGTGCCATGTCAAGGGTTGTTGTGTGGGGGTGAGATATTAGCTAACCCATCCTTTATCCATGATGACAGGAAGCAGAGAGTGGAGATAAATGGGTCATTTTCTGGTTGGCAAGCTGCAACTATTGAGTATCACAGGGATCAGCGTTGATGCACTATTTAGAATCTATATTTGGGTCGGCACAGTGGTTAGCACTGCTGCCTCACAGTGGCCAGGGCCCTGGGTTCAATTCCCGGCTTGGGTCACTGTGTGGAGTCTGCACGGGTTTCCTCCAGAGTCCTTCCATGGTCCAAAGGTGTGCAGGTTAGGTGGATTAGCCATGTTAAATTGCCCCTTAAATGTCAGGCAGACTAGCAGGGTAAATACATGGGGTTACAGGGATAGGGCCTGGGTGGGATTATGGTCAGTGCAGACTTGATGGGCCGAATGGCCTCTTATGGCACTGTAGGGATTCAATGACCCTGGATGAAGGGACCACATGTATAGCTGTTAAATTTGCTGATGAAGCAAAGGTAGGAAAGTAAGGTGTGAAGATGACATAAGATTTAGATAGAACACAAATGGTAGGAGTAGACCATATGGCCCAGTGCACCTGCTCCACCATTCAGCACCATCATAGATGATCTTGGACTGCAACTCCTTTCCTTCCTGTTCTCCATATCCCTCAATTCCCTGAGACTCAAAAACTCTGCCTATCCCAGGGTTAAAAATATTCAACCAGGAAGCATCCATAAATCTCAGTGAAGTCATTTCTCCTCATCTCAAGCCTAAATTGGGGGCGGCACAGTGGTTAGCACTGCTGCTTCACAGTGCCTGGGACCCGGGTTCGATTCCAAGCTTGGGTCACTGTCTGGGTGGAGTTTACACATTCTCCCCATGTCTGTGTGGGTTTCCTCCGGGTGCTCCGGTTTCCTCCCACATTCTGAAAGACATGCTGGTTAGGATGCATTGACCTGAACAGGCACCAGACTGTGGTTACTAGGGGAATTTCACAGTAACTTCATTGCAGTGTTAATGTAAGCCTTACTTGTGACTAATAAATAAACTTTACTTTAAATAATCGGCCCCTTTTCCTGAAATTGTTTCCCCACTTTTTAGATTCCTGGATCAGCCACTTCATAATTTGGTAGGTTTCAGTGAGATCACCTCTTATTAGAACCATGGAATTCCTACAGTGCAGTGCAGGGCCATTCGGCCCATCAAATCTGGACTGACTGGATGAACATCCCACCTAGGCACTTCCCTCCACCCTCCCCTGTACGTCTACCATGGCTAATCCACCTAATCCACACATCTTTGGAGTGAGGGAGGAAACCGGAGCACCCAGGGCAAACCCACGCAGACACGGGGAGAACGTGCAAATTCCATGCAGACACTGACCTCAGGCTGGAATTGAACCCAGGTCCCTGGCACTGTGAGACAGCAGTGCTAAAGTCTGTGCCACCGTGATTGTTCTAAACTGCAAGGTAAATAGATCCAATTTGCTCAGCCTCTCATCATAGGACAACCCCCTCACCCCTGGGAACAAATTTAGTGCACCTTCACTGCATACAATATTGGAAGATGGTTCTTCTTGTTCAGAGGTGTGACTTGTTAGTGAGTTTACCTTTGTGTTGGGTTGTGTGATGTGCTGTCAATGGATGGCTGCTACTCAGTTCCAGCACTGCTTGTAGCATTGTCATGGTGGATGGGGATTGCAGCGTCTGTGTGTTTCTCTCTCCAACTGGCATCAGAGCTGGAGGTGAGGTTTTTGTTGCTGGTGCCACTCTTGACTTTCATCAAGGTGTCATGGTAACCATCTGAATGATTGGCTTGTCTGACTAATGAGGGCCATCAGACACCTGCATCAAAAGTGGAGAATCCTATTCTGCAAAGATAGAAGACTGTTCAGAGCTGAAGTCCCAGTCGAGAGAATGTTTCTTGTTGGAGCTCTTGGGAACTTGCAGTTCTGTATAGTTTACAACAGTGGTTGTCTTGACATCTGCTGTTTTTGAGGAGATTCAGGGATACACAGGAATCTTTGTTCAGCAGAGAAAAAGACAGTTACAGACAGAAAAAGACATTCAACAGTTCTCAGGTTTGTTTGCTGCCATATTTTAATAGTTCCGGAATCATGCCTATAACTGAGTTGGAGTTTGGACCCATAAAGTGGTTTGTTCTTCCTAGCCAGAAGTTTTTAGTCACAGTTCTTTGTCAGCTAGGACCATAACACTGGCGCCCATGTCCAGTTTACCATTAACTAAGATGTCTGCATTCCATAACAAAAAATCCGGGACCTTTGGCCTCACCCAAGCAGCATGGTTGTGTGTCCTCTTGCTGTGCTCTCTTATTCCCATTAATCCACTTGGGATTTTCTGTGTTTTTTCATGCTTTGGTTTAACACAACTTCCCAAGTGTCCCACTCAGTTACATGGAAAGCATTGGAATGAAATTGCTGAACATTGATCACATCCGTGAATGCACTTTGCTCTACAGCGCTGGAATGGTCAATCAATTGGTTGGTGAGGGTATTGCTTTCCTTGGCTTGAAGTGTCCCTGTTTCTGTGCTGTTCCACTAGCGGTTACTTAGCACCGTGGTTTCCTTTCTCCCTTTAATGTAGGTCTGCGCTGCAAACAAATTTCAGATTACCTGACAATCTGGATGGCTTTCTGAAGTGTTAGAGAGTGGGAGAGTTTAAACTAGATAGGTTGGGGGGAGGGGATCGAGACGAGGTGACTGGGAGCGAGGAAGTTAGCTCGCAAACAGAGAAGGGTTATAGACAGTGCAAGAGGGAGGATGGACGGGGGGAATAGAGAAGGGGAGAGCTCAGAGCAAAGGATTGAGACGTGTTTACTTTAATGCCAGGAGTATAGTGAGTAAAGGGGATGAGCTCAGAGCGTGGATCGATGCCTGGAAGTGTGATGTGGTGGCCATTACGGAGACTTGGATGTCTCAGGGACAGGACTGGATACTCCAGGTGTCGGGATTCAGATGTTTCAGGAAGGACAGGGAGGGAGGCAAGAGAGGGGGTGGAGTGGCACTGCTGATCAGGGATAGTGTCACAGCTGTAGAGAAGGTGTATGCTGTGGAGGGATTGTCTACAGAGTCTCTGTGAGTGGAAGTTCGGAGTGGGAAGGGGTCGATCACTTTGCTGGGAGTTTTCTATAGGCCGCCCAATAGTAACAGGGAGGTGGAGGAGCGGATAGGGAAACAGATCCTGGAGAGATGCAGTAATAGCAGAGTTGTTGTGATGGGAGACTTTAATCTCCCAAACAAAGATTGGAATATCCCTAGGGTAAGGGGATTGGATGGGGAGGAGTTCGTTAGGTGTGTTCAGGAGGGTTTCCTGACACAGCATGTGGACAAGCCGACAAGAGGAGAGGCTGTACTTGATCTGATACTGACCAATGAACCTGGACAGGTGTCAGATCTCAGTGGGAGAGCATCTTGGGGATAGCGATCATAACTCTATCTCCTTTATGCTTGCATTGGAAAAAGAGAGGATCAAGCAAGCTAGGAATGCGTTTATATGGAGTAAGGGGAAATATGAAGACATAAGGCAGCAAATTAGAAGAGTAAATTGGAAAGAGGTATTCTCAGGGAAATGTATTGAAGAGAGGTGGCAGTTTTTCAAGGAACGTCTGTCTAGAGTTCTACAGGACAACGTTCCGAGCAGACAGGGAGGAGTTGGTCGGTTAAAGGAACTGTGGTGCACGAAAGCTGTGCGGGACCGAGTCGAGAAGAAAAGGAAAGTGTACAAAAGGTTCAGAGAGCTTGGCGAAGATAGGGATTTAGATGAGTATACGGCTTGTAGGAAGGGACTAAAGAAGGAAATTAGGAGAACCAGAAGGGGTCACGAGAAGGCCTTGGCAGGTAGGATTAAGGAGAACCCCAAGGCGTTCTATAAATATGTGAAGAGTAAAAGAATGAGACGTGAAAGAATAGGGCCTATAAAAGGTGAAGGCGGGAAAATCTGTACGGAACCAGTACAGAGGTGCTTAATGAGTATTTTGCCTCGATTTTCACAGAGGAGAAGGACCTGGGTGGATGTACTGCGGGCTTGCGGTGGACTGAAAAGATGAGTATGTGGAATTTAACAAAGAGGTTGTGCTGGAATCTTTGAATGGCATCAAGATAGATAAGTCGCCGGGTCTGGATGGGATGTACCCCAGGTTACTGTGGGAGGCAAGGGAAGAGATTGCAGAGCCTCTGGCGATGATCTTTGCGTCGTCGATGGAGACAGGGGAGGTGCCGGAGGATTGCGGATGTGGTTCCTATTTTCAAGAAGGGGAATAGGGATAGCCCAGGAACTTACCGACCGGTGAGGCTAACCTCAGTGGTTGGTAAGCTGATGGAGAAGATCCCGAGGGACAAGATTTATGAGCATTTAGAGAGGTTTAGTATGCTCAAGAATACTCAGCATGGCTTTGTCAAAGGCAGATCGTGCCTTACGAGCCTGGTGGAGTTCTTCGAAAATGTGACTAAACACATTGATGAACGGAAAGCGGTAGATGTGGTTTATATGGATTTTAGCAAGGCGTTCGATAAGGTCCCCCATGCAAGGCTTCTAAAAGTGAGAGGGCATGGGATCCAAGGGGCTGCTGCCCTGTGGATCCAGAACTGGCTTGCCCAAAGGAGGCAGAGAGTGGGTATAGATGGATCTTTTTCTAAATGGAGGTCGGTCACCAGTGGTGTGCCCCAGGGATCTGTTCTGGGACCCTTGCTGTTTGTCATTTTCATAAATGACCTGGATGAGGAAGTGGAGGGATGGGTTGGTAAGTTTGCCGACGACACGCAGGTTGGTGGGGTTGTGGATAGTCTGGAGGGATGTCAGAAGTTACAGAGGGACATAGATAGGATGCAAGACTGGGCGGAGAAGTGGCAGATGGACTTCAACCCAGATAAATGCGTAGTGGGCCATTTTGGCAGGTCAAATGGGATGAAGGAGTACCTTGGGGTCCGGGTCCATAGGACTCTAAAATCGGCCCCGCAGGTGGAGGTGGTTGTTAAGAAGGCGTATGGTGTGCTGGCCTTTATCAATCGAGGGATTGAGTTTAGGAGTCCGGGGATAATGATGGAACTATATAAGACCCTCGTCAGACCCCACTTGGAGTAGTGTGCTCAGTTCTGGTCGCCTCATTACAGGAAGGATGTGGAAAAGATTGAAAGGGTGCAGAGGAGATTTACAAGGATGTTGCCTGGATTGAGTGGCATGCCTTATGAGGTTAGGCTGAGGGAGCTCGGTCTTTTCTCAGAGACGTAGGATGAGAAGGGACCTAATAGAGGTATATAAGATGTTGAGAGGCATAGATCGGGTGGACTTTGAAGCTTTTTCCCAGGGTGGAAATGGCTATGAGAAGACACAGGTTTAAGGTGCTGGGGGGTAGGTACAGGGGAGATGTTAGGAGGAAGTTTTTCACAGAGGGTGGTGGGCGAGTGGAATTGGCTGCCGTCAGTGGTGGTGGAGGCAAACTCAATAGGGTCTTTTAAGAGACTCCTGGATGAGTACATGGGACTTAATAGGATGGAGGGTTATAGGTAGGCCTGAAAGGTAGGGATATGTTCGGCACAACTTGTGGGGCCGAAGGGCCTGTTTTGTGCTGTAGTTTTTCTATGTTTCTATCTCCCTTCACTTGAAGCATGACTGAGTGCATTGTCCACCACTTCTACAACTAATCCACTGCCCCCCCACCCTGTTCAGATTTCAGATCACTGTAATCACAGCCTTCAGCATTCTTTCTCCATAGAATCTCTACAGTGCAGAGGAGGCCTTTCAGCCCATCGAATCTCCACTGACTCTCTGACAGAGAATCTTACCCATGGTACCACATTTACCATGGCTAATCTCCTAATCCACACATTTTGGACACACAACAATTTAGCATAGCCAATCCACCTAACCAGCATGTCTTTGGACTGTGGGAGGAAATCGGAGCACCTGGAGGAAACCCACGCAGACACAGGAATGACGTACAAACTCCACACAGTGACCCAAGGCTGGAACTGAACCTGGAGCTGAGGCAGCAGTGCAAATCACTGTGGCACCATGCCATAACTTTGAGATTGATCTGGGTCTTGTAGAACTCTGACTTGATTTCAAGAGTGGATTTCTGATCCATGGATAAAAATTTGAATTGCTTTAAATGGTTTTTAAAAATGCAAGATAGTGCCTCTGCACAAAAGGTTTTGCCATGCTTGCCAGTTTTGGCAGACTCCCGCAGGAATGGCATTCACAATCTCAATGTTCACATTTTTTTCAAGAATGGCTGCTTGAGTCATCTTTTTGCTCGAGTGCAATGCTATGGGGTCTTGGAAGAATCCCAGCTTTTTATGAGCTCTTAAAGCTGCCCACTCAGACATGATTAATTTTTAATTAATTATATTTTTCTCTTTGTTTGGAGTGAGCTCAGCCACCACATGCTCAAATTTCTCAAGCTACAACTTAAATGGCAATTTCAGACCACTGCAGTGTCTAACTTTCTTCAGGACTTGCTTTACCCAGGAAATTAAATTGTTTGGATCACGTCTTCTAGGTCTGTTGACTCTGTACACTCCAGGTAGTGAAGCCAGAATTCCATAGGATTTGAAGAGAGCTGCTGTTGTACTGAGGAATTTCTGCCTTCAGCTTCCAAGCCTTTCCTAGGAGCTTTTCTCTGGCAATTCCCTTTTGCACTTTCAATTGAATTTTTCTTCAGTTCAGCACCTTTGGCATTTCCTTCAGTTTTCCAGGATTTTAAATTTTCTTTTCCAGTCTCTGCTGGAGTTCAATTTGCTGCCATTAAGGTATCCATGATATCAGATATTAGTATTTATTAACTATTGGAAACTATAAACATGGGTACGTAACAGTCCAAGCCAGGAGCTGTCCACCATGCTTGCTTCTATAGGCAGTTCTCTCCACCACTAAACTGACTCTTAGGTTTGGGTCAAGTGTTCTCTTACATCACTGTGAATGACACTACTCTGTACAAGATCCTTATACTGAAGAAAATACAGCTAGCAATATGTTGGCATTTATTTCAAATGGAATGGAACGTAAAAGCAGGCAGATTTTGCTGCAGGTGTATAGGTCAGCAATGAAACCACATCTGGAATTGTGTAATTTTGATCTCTTTATTTGAAAAAAAATCCAGTTGCATTCGAACAGAGAAGGTTCACTTGACTCATTCCTAGGATGGTCTTTTCTTATGAAGGCCAAACAGGTGGGCCTGTTCCCATTGGTGTTTAGAAGAATTAAAAAGGTGATAAGGTGCATTCCAGATGTTTCCATTTGTGGGGGATTCCAGACAGAAAAAGATTCACCTCAGGGTAGAGGCTCATTAGTCTGCAGATTTCTCTTCCTCAGAAAGCATTGGAGACTGGGTAATTGAATTCATTCAAGGTAGTTGATAGAAAAGAGAATCAATGGGGAGGGTTGGGGGCCGGGGGTGAGGGGGTGTAGCTATGAAAGCAGAGTGGAGACTACAATCAGATCAGCTGTGATCTTATTAAATGCAACAACAAGTTCAAAAGGGTTCTTATTCCTAATGTAATTGTTGCCTTCTCAGTAAGGCTATGAAGTCTGGTTTATTCATAGCAAATTCAGTCTTTCAGAAAATTATTCAACTGACCTAATATTTAGTACAAAGATCGCCAAACGTTGGGAGTAAATACCAAAGATGGATAATTGTAGTGGTGAAATTTTAGGAATTTATTTTGTAACAGGAATTTCTCTTGCAATTTATGACCAGTTGTACCACTAGGTGTCAGCATTTCACTAAAGTTTAATATACAATCTAAAAATTTAGTGCAACTTTTGTCCTAACACAGTTTTTAGGTGGAGATCTATAAAAGTGCAGCTTACTAATGATTGTTTTATACCACCAATTTTTACTTACTTGAATCGTGGCATATTATCTTCAGACAATAGCACTTTCTAATATTTGGAGATTCACTTGTCATTCCCAAAATCTCTTGCTCAGAAATTGTAATGCCAATTACATGAAGTCTTTTATCCAACTCGATGAGCAATAAACCACATTTATCACTCTAGACAATTCTGTGACAAAGGTAAAATGTAGAATGTTTCAATGATTCATTGAACTTAAAGATTAAATAATCATTTGACTGAAAATCCCTGACATCAGTGCATGATTCATTATAAGGAAAGGGTAAATTGGTTACTCAGAGTTAAGGCAGAACATTAAGTGCAGAGTGGTGTGTCAGGGTGTAACCAGCGAGAAGAATAAAGGGTGTTTAAACTAGTTCTGGCTCAACTCTTAACACTTGGAAGAGTCAGAGCCAATGACTCACTGCACAGGTATAGCCCTGAAATCATTTGCTCCACCTATAATGCCATTAACACTATCCTAACACTGTTCTTGCATACCTGCAGCTTCACAAGAATAGAATGTAAACGAAAACAGACATTGGTAGTATATTTATTGCAAGAACATTAGAAGAACACAGATGACAAAGGGTTATCTGGACTCGAAATGTCAGCACTTTCCTCTCCTTGCAGATGCTACCAGGCCTGCTGAGAGTTTCCAGCATTTTCTCTTTTGATTGGAGGAACACAACTGTGACTAAAAATTAGCTAGTCTTGACTGATATACAAATGAGTAAAGCCATCAGACCTGGCTATATATTGTCGAGAGAAAAATCATTCTACCATTTCTTTTGATAAATCTAGTTAAGGCCTGTGATGTGCTTTTGAAGCTTTGCTACAACACTTTCAAAATGCCATATAATTTATAGTTCCCACACAAATAAAATCCTTTCAAACACAAAATTACTAAAATGTTAGGTATTGCTGTCAATTCCAGTACAAGTTTTCAAGCATAAAGAAACCTTCATTAAAAAGTAAATAAAATATGTTAAGCTAAAATGTTAAGCAAAACATCTTTTTGATTAGTGTATAATGGAACTATTGCTTCATTATTGAGGTAATGTTACTTGTTTTATCTTGTTTTCCAAGAAACTTTGAAATAGATTTTGACTTTTAAATGATGCCCTGGTGGAAAATGCAGAGACACCCCCATCAGTTAATCGATGGGGAAGTTGCAGGGTGTCAGATATGTACTGGTGCAGCCAGATTGAGACCTGAAGAGCAGATCAGGGTGATGTAATACCTGAGGGTCCAGTATGGCCGATATCAAGGTTATTGCTGGGGAACTCAAAAGTAGTTCAACATTTATCTTTGGTGGGTCCCTTTTGGTTGCATTACTTATGGAGCTGAACAGTGCAAGGTGGAGGCTCTTGCCAGTTCTGAGCTAAAATGAGTAATTTCTGTCACTGGACCCCATTTCTACATTAAGCAGCCCATTGCCCGAAACAGCATGCAATCTGGGCACCACCTAGGGCCTTTACAATATGAAGCCGGCTCAACTGCTGATGTCAATAGGTGATACAGTTAGCAATACCAGTTTGAGGCTTTTATAGCCATGCAAAAAGTATTCAAAATTGGTTCCTTGAATTTCAGATTCTCCTAAATCTCGTTAAAATTGCATATTTTTCTTTAAACTCTCAGCAGATCATCTAAATAGGGACAGCTGATGTCTCACACCAAGTTTTCAAACTCCAGCATGTGATCAGCACCTGATGTTGCATTATGGAAATCAGCTGAGATGATGAGAGCTGACATGGCAAAATGACTACATGGGGTTTAATCTGAAGATCGCCTGCTGAGAAAAAATCCCTTCATTGAAAAATCTTTACGAACCAGAAGTTCAATTTCCAGTATGCTCTTTTCCTGCAGCTTAGCAAAGAGGCAGGCTTCCAGAATAGAAGTGTGCTGGCAGTGTGCCATGAAGTATTTGATTTACAAAAACAAACCGATTTCCAAACCTACCTAAAAATAGCAAGACTAAGTTCATTTTGTTCAGCATTGCAGTTTTGTAAGTGGCAACTTTAAAAAAACAATTGGTAAGAGCTTGGTTTAATCCACTTCCAGGGTTAAAACCCCAAAGCTAGACCACTACAAGTCAACAACATCAAGCAAACAAACTCTGAAATATTAACAAGACACTCAAGCATGTTTCTAAATTGGGTGCTAGTCAGGATCAACTGGTTGGTTGGCCCATTTCCATACAACTTGGCCAATGGCCAAATCCCCACTCAGCTCCAGTGTGTTAATAAGCTGTAAGGTCATATACCTTCTAACATTTCAACTGGTTCACTTTATTTGTTGCACGTACCGAACAATTTTTCCCCCAACCTTTCTCCTCTACTCCCCCTCACCGTTGCACAATACTGTAGCAAACAAGTATAAATCATTAGTACAGCAAAAGACATTTTAAAATTTTCCTCTGCTTCACCACACAACTATCCTGTTGCTGATTGTACTGCATAAAATTATTTATAAACAGCAGGCACAGATTGAATCCCAACCATGGAAAAAAACAATGCAGTTCATATAGATGATTAAGACAACAGGAGGAGATGATTTTTATTCATTTGTGGGACATGGGCGTCACTGGCTGACCAAGCATTTATTGCCCATCCCTAGTTGCCCTTGAGGTGATGGTGAGCCGCCTTCTTGAATCGCTGCAGCCCACGTGCTATAGGTTGACCCACAATGCCGTTAGGGAGGGAATTCCAGGATTTTGACCCAGCAACTGCAAAGGAGCGGCGATATATTTCTAAGTTAGGATGATGAGTGATTTGGAGGGGAACTTGCAGGTGGTGGTGTTCCCATGTATCTGTTGCCCTGGTCCTTCTAGATGGAAGTGGTCATGAATTTGGAAGGTGCTGTCTATGAGTTAAGGAAATGAAGATATTGAAAGATTGAAGAGTGGCCAGGAGTGTTGGGCCAAAAGAACAGCATGGTGGGTAAGCTGCTCATACTTCACTCAGTCACAATTTAAGAAGCTGAAGAGAAAGTTAACAGGAATAAGCAACAATTTCCATTTCTCATTAAGGACATGAACAAATTCAGATATTTACCTTCTAAGCAGCAATCTAAAACCTCACATTGAGAATCAATGAAATTAAACTCGGGGCTACGGATTCCAGTGAACAAACTGAACTGTTGAAGTGCAGGAGGCCATTTGGCCCATTGCGTCTCCGCTGACTCTTCCAAACAAACTAATCACTATTGTCTCATCTTCTCCTCATAAACTGCACCTTCTTCCTCTTCAGATAAGTCTAACTTGCTTTTCAATGCTTCTTTTTAACCTATCTCCACCACATAGACTGTGCATTCCAGAACTTAACGACTCGCTGCGGGAAAATAACAAAACTACAGAATCTTTTAATGTTGAAATATCAAAATACATCAAGTTTGAGTTGGATTTAAATCACCATGACCCAGTATGCTGGGAAAATAATGGGTGAGTTCATGGCACACGCAGATATAGATGCTAAAATATACGAGCGGGGAACAATCAGTTTCAGTTGTGAACGGCTACAATTTGCCGGGTTATTTGACTCAAATTAGCTCACATTTAACATCCCTGCATCGGATGATTCTTTTAATGTAATCTCTTCCCACTGTATTTCTCTCTCTATATCCAACACATTTGGTTTGCCCTATTCCTTTCTCCTTCAATTGCTGTTTCTATATGTCATTTACCAAGGCCCTCCCCTAGGTTGCCCCTCTGAAGTTGCTGCTTCGTTAACAATTCGAACTTTCAACAACTTTCATACAAAATTAATTGTGGTAAAGAGTGAGGCGGAAAGAATCCCACTCTTGTTGCTCGCCCCGAGTGCCCCACTCCAACAAATTCTGGGGCTATTTGTTTAATACAAACAGATCACAGGTCATGTCGGTCAGAAACGTTGGAATCGAGTTGCAATTGGTTGCTGAGAAAGCTTCATAATTTGCATTGTTTCTACAATGTACAAGGAAATCCAAACATTTCTAGATTACTGATAAATCTGCAGAAATCTGCAGCAAACACTAAGCTAAGGTGCCAGTGACATTTAGTTTGACAATTAATTTTGTTGAATTTTATCAAGAACATTTCGATCAAACACAGCAGTAGAGTGTAGCAAAGTAAGATTGTGTACTATTAGTGAAAATAATTGGACACCAGTTTCACAAACCAAAATGATGCTTCAAATATCAAGATAGTACATATTCAACATCCTGTCACATTTAATGCAGCCTCCAATTGCCTACAGTGTATCTGTGCCAGGTGGTTGACAAACAATGCTGTTGGGGTCTCTTGGAATGTGCAAAGTTCACCAGCAGAGATCAATATTGGAGGTGCACATTCATTCATACGAGGTGGGTATATGACCTTTGCTCACCTTGATCTAAACAGGTATGGGAACATGACAAATTGTATCTCCTCCCCTCCCCCTCTCCAGGTCCAAATATCAGGACAAACTAGTTTCTAACCCACAATCTCTATGGACTTCCAGCAAGTTACTTCAAGACAGCAGCAGCTACCCGGTATCCTGAGAAACTTTTATGCATGGAATTTCTTGTGCCAAATTTATAGTTTAGAGATGGTAGTAATGAAACGAAGTGACTGCATGAAGGCAAATATGGTTTAAAAATATCACTGCAGCCACCTTAGCTATGCATCCAATGACATCTTGAAGTATTAAAGTTGCTTCTTTTTGATAATGTGGAAGCCAACAGCCCTCAAGTCTGTTCCACCATCCTTGGATATTAACCAATCAATACCTCTATTCCACGTATTCACCTACTCCCCATATCCACTGAATACACATACCAACCCAAAAGAATGCATTAAATTTCAAATAACTCAGCATCGACAGCCTTTAAGGGTGGAGTGAGGAAGAATTCTCAACATCCACTTTCCCATCCCGCTGCAGTGAACGGAGATTTGGCTGGGCGTCAAATTCTCCAACTTCACTGCAGCCACAGAGTGGCGTGAACAGCCAGTAAGTTCATGCCCAAAGTCTCCTTTATCAACTTCATTAACTTCCAACCACCAGAAATGTGATCATCCCCCACAAGATCTGCTTCAGAAAACTCTTCGGCCATCTTTACAAACTTTCCCTTCACCAGGAAAAGATCTTGGAATGTTTTAACATGATGCCTGATGGAAGAGGAGAAAAACAAAAAGGGAGGTATGATGACAAAAACAATTTTTCAAAATGTTCAATCAATTGCATTTAGATAGAAAAGCCCCTGAGGCGATAACTAGAACTAAAATAGTCTTTTAGGATTAGCGATTTCATTCAGCTGAAGATTGCAAAAACTGACTTTGAATAACATCCGGCTAACCTATCCCTTCACTGTGATAAAAAATGCAAAGCCAAGAAAAACAAGAGATGCCTTGAGATGGAAAAGGAATGTAATATAGATCTGAAAAAAGGAGATAGAAATAAGAGAAATCAGAGCAGTCATTAAGAGAAAGACAAAGGCCCAAAGGAGGGATATACAGGATCATAAACATATGAATTAGGAAAAGGCCACTCCATCCTTGAGCCTGCTCTCCCATTTAATAAGATCAAGGCTGATCTGATAACCGGAACATCATATTCCCACCTATCTCCGCTAATCACCCCCTTGCTTATTAAGGATCTACCTACCTCTGCCTTAAAAATATTCCAGCATTCTGCTTCCACTGCTCTGATGAATTATACATGGAGAAAATAAATTCTCTGCTTCTCTGTCTGAGCGACCATTATTTTTAAAGTGACCCAGAGTTCTAAATCCTCGCACAAGAGAAAACATCCTCTCTACATCAACCTCAAGACCCCTCAAGATTTTGTATTTCAGTCAGGTCACATCTAATTTCAATGGATACAAACCTAACCTCACTCATAAGAGGACCTTTTCATTCCACTTATTAGTCCAAAGGAATGTTGGTAGGTGGATTAGCTATGGTAAATGCACAGGGTCACAAGGATAGGGCGGAGGGGAGGCCTGGGTGGGATGCTCTTGCAGAGAGTCAGTGACAGAGAGCTTAAGTATTTAAACTTTATTAAGCCAACATATCCCTTCAGTCTAGGATGGTTTCTGAGCAGTGTGCAGTTATCAGCATGTGAATTTATGAAGCAAGATTATGGCACAATAGCCATTACAAAACATCATTCACAAAAATAATCCAAGTTGGAGAACAGAATAATGTGGAAATTACAATTTGATGCTAAGAGGAAACAATATCCCTTCTCACTGGGAACTTAATTTGCTTGCTGATTAGCATACAGACAGTGCATGTAAAAAGTTATGCAACGGCATTACTAATTTATTAAGTGTCATGGCTGGAGTTTATATTGTAACTTTCAAACAAGTTTTACAAGTAGGGGTGCCTGGAGATGAAAACCTATTGTGAGCTAAACTTGTATAAAATAAGTCAGAAATGAATGTAAATATTTGAGATCGCGTTCAGTGCAAATGTAATCAAATGCAAGCATTGGAGTTCATACAAGCGTTGCTCACAATAGGTTTTCGCCTTTCAAACTGCAGATTATTAATGACGTGTTTACCAGTCTGACGTATTCCAATCCCATTCCAATCTACTCTTCAGATGGTTTTTCCAATATAAAAAACTACTTAGCACTCCAATAAAGGCAAGTATGAATTTTCAGATGTAAAAGGGGTTGATATAGTTAAGTAAATGTTCTTCCCTCCTGTGCAACTCCTGTAGGGCCCCAAGATCCCGTTATACCTTTTGGTCTACTTCTATCTGTACTGAATTACACCATGTTTTCCACTCAGTTTATTAGTGACGGAAAGATGGCTATCACGAGGAAAACTTGCATCTCAACATCTGCAAGGCCCAACGAAAGGCTTTTGAAATGCTGGTTCAGTCAGGATACAAACAGTTTTGTTCCATTCATTCACATCAACTTTTTGACCTTACTCTGGCTGACATTTGAGAAACTGTCAAGTGTATGGCATGCATTTTGCTTTAAAAATGCTTACAAGCAAAGACATATTTGTTAACCAACAGCAAATAGGCAGATAAAAATACACCTAAATGAGGTACAGAAGGAGAAGCCTTGAAATAGTAACATTACACCATTTTATTTTAATCTGATTATGTCATCAGTGTTAGCAGCAAACCGCTGGTAGTGTCAGAGAACAGGTTACCACCGACTCTTCCCTACCCCCCCACAGTACAAACTCCTAGCTTAGAGATGATTTCAGAATAGCATCACACTACAACAGCATGCACCCAAATACAAGCTACAAGTACTCTTTGCCAAAAAATGGTAGGACAGAGAAGAAAAAAATGACAAAGAGGAAGTGTTTTTGTAAACTATATAGTAACTCAGTGGATCTAAATTTGTAACACAAAATGAACCACCTTATCAGCTTACAGATCATACCAAAGTGCATCTCAAGAGCTTTCAATTTTTAAAAATTTAAATTTGCGTTTTCCTTTTAACTTTTAGATGTATTTTCATTAAGTGAGAAACAAGTTTAAAAAAATAAAAACACAAGAACTAAAATGGGAGATTGACCAGGATGGCATGGTGGCACAGTGGTTAGCACTGCTGCTTCTCAGTGCCAGGGACCTGGGCTCAATTCCAACTTTGGGTGACTGTGTTGCATCTGCATGTTCCTCCCGAGTCTGCATGGGTTTCCACCAGGTGCTCCAGTTTCTTCCCACAGTCCAAAGATGTGCAGGTTAGGTGGGTTGCCATGCTAAATTGTCTCTTAGTGTTCCAAGATGTGCAAATTAGATGGATTAGCCATGGTAAATGTATGTGGTTACAGGATAGGGCCTGGATAATGCACTCTGTCAGAGTCAGTGCAGACTTGGTGGGCTGAATGGCATCCTTCTGCACTGTAGAGATTCTATGATTATTTAATATTTAGGACCTTTGTAATTTACTTCCTTTCCTAGCTCCTCACTCATTTATTTTTCCCTTGCACCTCAATTTGTTCCCTAAAATCTCAAAGGAAACCAAGTTCAAATTTCCCCAATAGTCACACAAATAATTGGTTCAGAGCCAGATGGAGATCATTATAACAGTGGTTTCATACCCCAAATTTATCTTACTCTTCACGGAATCTCTTCAGCTATTCCACCCAACTAAAACTGCATTATATTCTACGTCATTTCCCTTATTGCCAGCATTACTTGCTAGAAAATACATACCTACATAAACGTTCGACTTAAACAAATTCTTCCTCTCACCAACTGCTGCATCAAATCACTTTTTGCTCATTGTATTTAAAACTTACCCTCTATTGTACGCACTTGGCTATTTTAATGCACCAATATGTATTCTTGCACATTAATACACAGCATCTCTCCTTGTTGCAAGAGTTCTATACGTGTTTTTGAACCATATTCCTCAATAGAAAAAACTTACAGGCAGGAAGTTGTCCATTTAGGCATTATATGTACTCATTTTCAAGGCTAATACCTGTATCACTAAATTAATTTTGTTTTAGACAATTCATCATCCAATTTACAAATTCAGCTTCAATTTGGTGACATTTCACTTTAACCAGCATCTTGTTTGGAACTTTAAATTATTTATTTTGAAATTTGAATTATAATATTAATGTTTTCAAATGTAGCCAGACAGTCACCAAGGTCCAAAAAGATGCTCAGTACATTTGATATCTCTGATCTCCCCTTTCAATAGCTCACATTTACTTATATCTGATGTCCTTCCATTATAATGGGTTCATTCCACAAAACTCCCATCATAAAAATATCAAAATCAGCTTACACAATCTTAGGTACAGATTACAAAGAAAAACAAAACTGCTGCCTTAGTTACATGCCCACATCCAATGAATGTCAAGACAACTTCTTCAATGACACTACTTGACACTGGTGCTTCATTAATATTCCAGTGTTCTAGATTGTGAATTGCTGACTGTAGTTTTCTCCACAAACCTGAACACATCATCACTTTAATCAACATATTTGAGATGTAATTTCTATCTAAAGAGAGGAGGTTAAATTGGGAAGTCCTACTTCCCAATTAAACGTTCCCATTTCCTTCCTGCCCTCCTGAGCAGAGAGTGCAGAATGATAGCATAATTAAATCAGCAGCACTTGCAACACTTAAATGTTGGCTGGTCATTTCCTTTTTCATTGAAGGATAAATAACACAATCAGAATTATAAATATGCAGATAAATTCCCTACCCAAATGAGATGAAATAGCCACTGAAAATAACGGACATTTCCAGAGGCCTTCTGCAGCCTCTCGCTTCCACGACAGCAGAACAGATACTGAAAATGGGTGTATTCCCTTACCACGTGTACTGAGTATTAATGGAAATATTCCACTTGTGGCCCAAGCTGATTCAGATGAATTTCTTTTTAATATTGTGATTTCCCAATGCACATTATATTTCATATTAAAAAATGAAAGCACTTAAATTATAAAATACCTTTAAATGGCATTTCCTTCACATTGCATTCGCAATCGAGTTATCCTCGCCAGTCTTGCACTTAAAATTTTACATGGATGCATCACCTGAAGATATTGCGGGTGTACACAGGTCTTAATGTGAGCGAATTTAATGCAGTACAATTAAACAGGGAAGTCAAGTGCATGCCTGAGAAAAATGCATGGTGTATCTCAACTCAACGGAGTTACATTATGCACTAATACCTTAAAGCCATACGAGGAATTTAAACTCAAAGCCAAGGTGGCACCTTGAATAACTCTCATAAAACAGTTCTTTAAAAATCACACTCCCAATTTTGGAATTACTTTGTGCCTAATGCATGCTTTACTCACATTTCCAATTATAGCCTCTGAACAGAAAATTGTAATTTCCTTCATAAAATAACTCATCTAAATATTTCACATCAATGTAGTTTAATTTGTCTGGCTGCTGACGTGACAAGTACTGAACATTAGGGATTACATAGAAAACTCAATTTGCATAAGATGCCTAGAATGTTACCAAGAGAAAGTATTTCTTGTAAAGTTCAAAAGTGTACTGAATAGAATTATAAAATTTCAGTGAGACACATGCAACTGCAATATAATAACCTTGTTAAGTGGAAACCTTTGGCTTAGCAGTGGTGCACAGCATTTGCATAGACAAAAAAAGTCAACAGCACATTCAGCAACATTTTCACAGCAAGAGTATGTATTTGTGCAACATGAAATTCTTCATCGGGGTTGAGTAAACAATCAACAAAATCCACACAATTGGTTCTGAACTTAATTTTATGGGGAAAAAAAGTACCTCATGTCTCCAGGTCACTTTAAATAAATAGGCTTATCAGAATAGAATTACTGCCAGAGTTCAGGGTCTAAACTAGATTTGTAGTAGTGAACATTAGTGAAGAGAGGAGAATGTGTATGACCTCTGCAAACTTGAAAACAATAATTTGCCGACTCCATACTATATAGAGTAACAGTTTCTTTTTTTAAAAAAAAATCAGAAACAAAGACAATACTTTGGTGAACACTTTCCAAACACAACCCAACATCTCTATTTTGTTCCTTAGAGATTTTACTTCATTACAGTATTCAATTCTAATGCGTTTTAGAGAATACTCATGCACTTGTTCTCATGATGGTTTGTACCATCCATGACACCCCTTACTCTTCAAACCCCAGTACACAAACCTGTCACCAGTCCCTCAGCAACATAATTTGGCATAAATTCTCTCTCAAAAGAACACATGCACAAGTATCTTGAAAACATTGACTAAAGACTGTAAATGGCTATAATAAAATAAATCTAAAAGGAACAAACCGGAATCTAAAATGAGGAGATCTTTTAAGTGCCCTTGCTAGGAAACTGATATAAATTCATTATTTTTAGATGCTGGTATAGTTCTTTCCCTGTTACACAAGTTCTTACACAACCACATGCAGTACATTTATAGCTAAGGATGTACAATTTGGGGGCAGGGGGGAAAAAAGCTTTTTCTCTTAACATTAAAGTAAATTTAGTATTCATAGTTTATTGTTGTCCAACCACGCCAGTTCTGATTTCAATATGGCAAAACACATCAGCCTTTTTTGTTGCCAAAGATCAGATCTCAAAACGTGACTTCTATTTGGTATCCAAACTTTCCATGATGCACGACAAACCAGAAGAGTCCAATCTGCAGGCTTCTTAGCAAAGTAATGCCCATGACTCCATCAGATACCTAGCATCATTCGTCGTCCTCCTCCTCATCTTCCTCACCATCTGAAAGAGAAGTGCATGGTCGTATCTGCCGATACCGATCCAACCATTTCTCCACCATTTGTGTAACCAATGGATGGTTGCGCCGACGGGAGCTCCTTTGTTGTGCAACTAGAACTCCACCCTCAGTGACACAACAGTCAAGCCATTCTCTCAGTAGCTTCTCCTGCTGGTCCTCGTTACCAATCTGTGGAAAAAAATAAATGTTCAGCTATTTAAATCAATTTATAACTTAACAGGGTTGTCAATGGTGCCGGGAATCACTCACGACTTAAATCTAATGCATGAAAATAGTGCATACAAGTCGAGGTTTAATGTCTACTGACTGTTCACTCAATTTTATAAACGTCTAATATTAAACAAAAACAAACTAATTGGTTTCTTTCACAGCAACCTATCCATATGCCAAAATCATGACCTGGTAATTAATGCCAGGTCAATCTTTATAGTTCAATTTTTAAAAAAAAATCTTTGTCCTGCTTTTAGTTAACCAAATGTCTCATTTGGAGATGAAAACGTTGTTCCTACTTTCAAAAGAGTGAATAGGGATGCCAAAATATTTAAAATTGATAAAAGATACAAGTGGAATAGGTTATGCTATAAAAGACTAAAATTAAACTTCAAACAAAACAGTGTCAAAGCAAACCAGTGACTTAATTTAACCTTGTATATTAACATTGCATTCAAGTTGTTCCTGAATAGAAATTACTTGGTGTTTGTCAGCATCAAAATTTATGCATCTCAAATGTACTTTATGCCTACATTGTCAATGTCACTCATTTTAAAATCACCATCAGCTTATGATCATTCATCAACATTCTCCATGTAAACAAGTTGTCTATTATTCACTAGCTGAATCCCATACACAGTTATGATACTTACAGCTCAAAGTAACAGAACACAAGTGAACAATTGCATAAGTTGAAGTTAAATTTCAGGATCTAAAGCATTTTAAAATTAGTGATTTGGTTAACAAAAATTGAAAGAAAAATGGAATGTGGTGCACAATGGAATGCTAAAACCACCACCAAACCTACATGTACCTCATGAGCCGAAAGGAAGTGTATGTGCAATAGCTTCCTCTCACTGTCCACCAGTGGCAAGAAGGTAATGTTGACATCATCATCTGTATTTAGGTTGGCGCCAGCACCTCGATTGTCATAGCCAACATTTTCCATAGCGACCAGTGCAGAGAAATGGCCCCTAGTATATCCCAGAGCTATAGGGCTTTTCCAACAGAAACTCTGCTCCCATAGCAAAGGCAAGTACACACCTGTGAAGGATGAGAGTCATATTAGTAGACAAACTTAAATTTAATATCAACAGTAATCTAATAAGGCCCCATCATAAATATAGGGTTAACTGTCTATAATGCCATTTATACATACTCCTGTTTTTGTTCACTGATTACATTTGCTACTCTTCATTACAACCATGTATTTATACAACTTCTAAAATCTTTGCTCATCTCCTGGAGAATTTTAGGGTACGTCATCTATTCATATTTCCATCAAAATGTGCATCATTGCCTTCCTCAGAATATACACATTTTGGAATAACTTGTGAATAATAAATTAACATTTGCAATTTCCAAACATCCCCCACACATCTTTGCAAAGTGCCTAACTGCTCTTTAACACTCCTACTTACATAGCTGAAACATTTCTCTCGACACAAGGTCAAATTCTTAACAGGCAGGGTGGTGCTGGAAGGGAAGGATGCGAATATAACTAGATGATCATAATCAGGATAAATAAACCAAAGTTTCAGCTTTCATTCTGCAAATTTTCCCTACTTAGTTGCACCATCTGTTCTCGGAGCTAAACTATATGTTTGACAAATCTTCAGTTCTAGGCTGGACACGCAACTTTCTTGAAATCTTTGTTCCACAGAATTGATACAAAGATTAATAGTATCCAAACTACCAACCACACGTTTCAAAAACGTTGATTAAGGGAACAACCACGTGTGCATCTGCTGATTGTGTAGTAAGAGTACCAGATATTGATCTGTACGTGAATTAAGCATTAGACAAAGCAATTATCCAAGTGTACAAAAATTGCAGAGGAACATTGGAAGGAAACATAGGAGTAGGCCATTTGGCCCTTCAAGCCATTCTGTAACATTTAATTAACAGTCAACTTTGTATAATTGTGTTTTTTTAAAAACTAATCTACGATATTCTTTGCAATTACTATGGAGCTGGGAATTGTCTAGTTTATAAATTAGCGAGGGATGTGAATAATGGGAAATTATATGTTGAGGTACTGCCAAAACTACTTAATTCTCAAAAGGTAGCCTCAAGGCAATATCTGAGCAAGAGCTTGGCCGTGGAGCCTTTACTGTCATCCTCACTATTTTAATGTTACCTTAAATTTGGAGCTTTTTCAGGATTCCAATATTATTGTTGCCAACAATAATATTGATGTGGAGATGTCGGCGTTGGACTGGGGTAAACACAGTAAGAAGTTTCACAACACCAGGTTAAAGTCCAACAGGTTTATTTGGTAGCAAAATTATTTTGCTACCAAATAAACCTGTTGGACTTTAACCTGGTGTTGTGAGACTTTGTACAACAATAATATTGCCAGTGATGGAGACTGATTGGTTTTACTTTAGAGGAAAGCTGCATAAACCTACTGTCCTGCAACAGAACTGTTACACTGCACCCAGTTCTCCTTTTTATCCTTTTCTGAATCCAATAGACAATCCAAGAATTTGGACTGATCAGTTGTACAGGACAATTTAAAACATATTGCCATAGCTTTGATTCAATATATACTAGCAGAGTGGTCCTGATCTTAAATCATTATTCCATAGAAACCAACATTTTGCCTGTAGCAATTCTGTCAAATATTATTTGTTCAACGTAGCTTATCTCTCAAGTACCAACCAACTATCTCTTACCAATTGAGACATTTAATTAAAATATTCTCTGCAATATTGAAAGAATGTCTGACTTAATACCTTCTATCATGAAGCTCATATTTAACTATAAAAGCCTATTTATTATTGTGTCTATCATTAACCTCACTGTCCACTGAAAACTCTAGCATCAGGTCAGCAAAAACCATATTTGTTAAGAGACAGTTCGTAATCCAGAAATTTCAGTTAATCCCATCCACTTAAAAACCTAACTGCAAGTTATGCCAATTTTCCAGATACTATGCACTTGGGTGGATGGGAATGGGAAATTAAGTAGTGACCCATTCTACTACTTTTGCAGCCTCAAGAATCATCTAGCATTACTTCATCAGCCTCTCAATTTAATTTGAATCAGAAGGACATGAATTCAAACCCCACTCTAGAGACTGAAGCAGATAGTCTAAGCTGCTCTACTTAAAGTTAAGATGACAATGCTTAGAGCAGTTCTCAGAATAGTTTTGTACAACTTGACTTTGATATTTTTAAATTCCTTACCTTGAAATCGTGTGTACCCTAGAGTCTCACCACGAAAACTCTTGTAGTACTTCACTCCATAGACTATAATTGGTCGGCGAAGAATGTGAGCTAGAACAAAGATGTGGGTCTGCTCTAGACTGGCTCCAGGCTGAAATAAGTGAACATGATGCAATTTGTCTTAAAATAAAAGTTGGTTTATCTTTTGAAATAGATGGACAAGACATATAGTTTGGAAGTTTCCAATATACCCACTTTAAATTAAAATATAGATTGAAGCGCTCCTGCAACAAACATACACTAAATATAAATTTACACTATCAGCAAACATTACTTCTTGGTAATCTATTGAGGATTATTTCTGTGGTGATTATGTCACACATCTAATCCTTAGTGACCACGTCATCATGTTTCAATTGCACGAAATGTCCAAGCTGTCAGCAACACCTGTTTTGAACTGAAAAACCTTCCACTGACAGCAACACATGGCAACAGGCCAGATTTCATTTCAACTATTTAAAATAATACTGCAGTAAGTATTACATGGATACTTGGGGTGGCAGAAAGATCACAAAATAAACAAACGAACAGTCTTGTTTGGAAATCAGATGGCAGTTGCTGGGATCCTAACCAATAGTAACAGTCATGAACTATCTGTGCTTAATGGATGCCTCTTGCAGAAGATACCCTTATCTGTGGTTTAGCATGCCACCCAGCCAGGTGATGAAATGTCAGTATCATTCTGACCTATTCATCGCAAGTTATAGAAGACAATTCATATTAAATTCCTATAGTTTTGCAGTGAGTAAAGCAAGGACATTACTATGCATCAACTGAGACATCCTGGGGATGTCCTTCAAGGCACTTGATGTGAATAAACAAAATAAAAACAAATCTGCCTCCTCAAATCAACACTGTACAAAGTCGTCACAACTTTATTTTGAGGTAGATCATTTGTTAAAATAACAAATTCACTCAATTAGATTACCTTGTAGTCACCTCAGTGTTTCCATTATCGAAGAATGCTTGAAATGATAAAGCCTTGGAACTGCAAATTATCCCTCATCATATCTTCCATAATCTTTGGCCTAAATGTAGCATGACTTTTAATAGCACAATTTGCTGTCAACACAACAGCAATGCTAATGACACCCAACGTTTTTGTGAGCAAATTCTATAACGACTTGAGAAAGTAATGGTTTGCAAACACGTCTGGTCATCTGCTTCACCAGTGAATGGCATGAAATTTCTGTACCTGCACAGTAGATAAGGACTAAACTCACCACAATGCTTTATCATTTCAAGCACTCTTCTAATTATATGATTATTGTTAATAACTGCTGGGCAACCCGATGATCACTGAAAATTAACTACTGCAAGTGTGAATCACATCCTTCAGGTATTAATTGAAGATTTTTTTTAAATTAATTTTTGAATTGGCCTTTGCACCATTTCTCCCCCTCTTAATCCAACTTTCCTTTTTGGTAAACTTTCCACCACCTTTCTCAACCTGACTGCAGCCTTTAACGCAGTTAACTGTAGCATCCTCCTCCAATGTCTCCCTGTTATGATCTGACTTGGTTAAATTCTTACCTGACTGCAGCCAGAGAATCACTTGCAGTGGCTTTTCTTCCTGCTCCTGCACCATTACCTCTGGTGTCCCTTGAGGATCTATCCTTGGTCCTCTCCCATTTCACAACTATATGCTGTCCCTCGACAATATTAGTTTTCACAAGTACACAGACAACACAGTTCTCTCACCATCAACTCTTGCTAGCCCTCCATTATTGCAAAATCAGTATCTAAGATTGAATAAATAGAAATTTCTTTCAATGAAAATATTGAAAAGATTAAGACCATTGTTCACAGTCTCCTTTTCTAATTCTATCCCCTAGCTACTAACTCCATCCCTCTCCCAGCAAACGATCCGTTTGCAAACTTGGTGTCAAAACCCCAAAGTGAGCTTCTAATCTCATATTCATCCATCACTAAAACTGCCAATTTCCATCTTTGCTGAAACTCTTATTTATACCTTCATTACCTCGAGACATCACTATTCCAATGCACTCTTAGTTGGTTTCTCTCTCATTCTACTCTCCAAACTGGAGATCACCCAATATTCTGCTGCCCGCGTCTTAACTCGCATCAAGTTCCGGTGCCCCATAACCCCCGTTCTTGCTGACCTACAAATGACTCCCATCAATGAAAGTTTCACCATTAGGAAGACTAGCTTTATATTCCAGATTTTATTAATTGAATTTTATTTGCACCAGCTGCTATAATCCACATGCCCAGAGCATTAAGCCTGAGCTTCTGGACTGCTAGTCCACTAACATTACCATTCCACCACCATCTCTCTGATTAGGGAACAAGGCTAGGAGTTTGGGGAATGAGGTATGGCAGGAATGATTGGCTCAGAGGATTAGAGAAGACAGAGCAATAGCTATTGAAAAGAGGGAATAGCCATTCAGGACAGCATAATGAACAGCATGAGAATGCCGAGTGTAGATATTGGCTTACAAGTTGACCTTTGAAGCCTGGAAAAATGTCGCAAGGTACGGTACTGATTTCATGGACAGAACAGCTGTAATATATGATTCTAGTACAATGCAACCAAAAAAAAACTCAACAAAAATAAAAAGTGAGCGTAAAGGTTTAGCGAACTAATCTTTCTCCCATTCGAACAGGTGAAGTATACAAAATTCTCAATACCTATACAGCAAAAGGAAAAAAGAGCAACAGAACCAAAAAAGGGTTCTTATTTAGGTTGTGATACAAGTTAAAAGCTTAAAGTAAAGAGAGAGTTTATTAAGTCCTACAGAAAAAGCCCACAGGGTTAATGTCCACAAAGTTTGAAGATATTGAGAAGATTGAAATACTGTTCAAGTATTAACTGATCCATTAATGCTAAAACTACCCTGATAAGTCACAGTTCAATCATTAAGAATCCTTTTTGTTTCATGCTTAGTTCCATTATGGAGAATAGCATTGCAGAGGTACAGTTCATTGGATATTTCTGTCTATATTCTTTTTAAGTGGAAACTCCAAATTTTGGTAATTGATTGCTGGGTCAGGTTGCCTGAAGCATTAATCAGAAAAATATGTAAAAACTCTCATCCTTGTTTTCAAATCACTTTACAGTCTCCCTCCTTATATGGATATCCATGAAGCAATATTAAGCATTAATCAGAAAAATGTTTACTTTTTTTTATAATCCTTTCATTGGGTGTGCATGCCGTTGACAAGGCCAGCATTTGCTGCACATCCAAAAGCCCATGTTTGCTAGTTTATTTCGGAGGTGAATTAAGAGTCAACCACATTGCAGTGGTATTACAGTCACGTGCAGGAACAGCATTTTCCCTTCCCTAAAGGGCATTAGTGAACCAGATGGGTTTTCTATTGTTTTGTAGTCAATTATTGACTAGCTTTTTGATTAACGAATTGAATTTTAAATTCCAGCTGCTTGCTCTGGATTACTAGGCTGGTGACATTACCATGACACCACCCTTGCTCATTACAAAACACAACTTACCTCGGTGTCGAGCTTCAAAACTTCAACGTGTGACAGAACTCGAACTTTCTGCGCATACACAAGCCAAGAGCAAGCCACACGTGTGCAGTTCAGCATCTTTATGTTCTTTGGGCCCAGAAAAGACCTGCCTGCACAGAGAGAAAAATCTGGGTCCAGTGACCAGGTGCAGAGTGCCAGTGTCCCAGGCAGTGGACAAGACCTGGGACAAGCAGAGGGCCCAAGATGGGACAGGGAGAGTTCCCAAAACTAAGTCCAAGGTAAGAGAAAGATGGGATGAAACAGGTCCCAGTTAAGGAAGAGAGAAGCAGGCTCTAAATTAGAGAAAGGGCTTGGGGGGGGGGGGGGTGGGAGGACAGATTTTATTTAGAGGCTTCATGAGAAACCTTGGTAATTGAGAAGAGCCGTTGGGGCAAAGATGCCCCTTTAGGAGCAGGGGGATTGTTTGCCATGGCTGAAGAGCTGAAATTGTGCTTGTGTGTTGGCGCTGGAGTGTAAACTCGGGAATCTAGGGAAATGGAGATGAGATTGAAACCCTACGAGGCGGGCCGTAGTTGAATCCATCAGAGTTGGAGCGAATTTCACAGTGAGATCCTCAAAGGTTAAGATTGGAAATGCTTGCGAGGAAGATGAAATTTCTGAGAGCCTGGTTGACTCGGTGTTACTGATGTCTGGTGTGTTGAGAAATCCGTGGAATCTGTTTTGGTCACATTCATAATTTACTGTACAGCGTGGTATGTTCCACCACAGTTTGCTTCTTAATTCACATGAGCCATATATTAACCATACAGGTTAGATACAAGACGGATAAAGTTTATTTTTGTTTGTTCAAAACCTGCGGAACCTTGTGGCTTTCTTCACTGAAGTATCTTAAATCTAACCTTGTCTACTTTAAGCAATATTATTGATCCCTAATCAGATCCTACTAACAACTTGGATGTCTAGGCTAGGATCATAATATTCTCCAACAGCCTCAATCATCAACTTAAACCTCAGAACATAATAGAAAGTGAAATAAAAGCAGCTGTTTGTAGTACAAGTTGAACCTCGTCAGTTTGTGATATTTCATACTAAGCCAAAAGTTAATTACATGCCTATTGCTGTGGCTGTATTTTTGTTTCCAGTGCCTCACAAATAAAACTAGGCACAAACCTAAACGCCTACAGCCCAAATTATAAACACATTTATCAGGTTCAAAAAAAGCAAAATAATTGTTAAAAGTCCATCAACTTAGTGTGAAAGTTGAGTCCAAATGGGCCATTTCATGCCACAACCAATCAACAAGAAATCACTACATCTTTTTGGAAACTCTGAAAACCGCAAAGTTACTAGAAAGCACAGCAACCTAAACATCTATAAAAATTGATTGAATACCTTGAAAAGAAACTTCCAATATTTAAGAACAGTTATTTTCCACTATAACTTGAAATTCCTAAACTATTGACAGAATTTTCATCTATGTTGAAAGTCTATTTTCAAATGCAAATAATTGAACATATACTTTAAACAAATATTGGTATAATTCATTTACCCAAAGTAAACTTTATAACGATTATGATTTTTAGGTGGCTGCACAACCACCTAACTTGAATTATTTAAAATTCCTGTCATAATCATATTATTAAAGAACAATTTGAAAAATGTTGAGATAGCACTCACAGCAAAAATGCCAACTACAGGATATAAAACACTGCTGCATTGTTTGGAGAGTTGTTCAGAGTCGGTACATTTTTCATAATGTCCTTGGATGAACTGCAATCCTCTGCTACCTATTTCACTGTTCATTCCTTACATACAGGATGCTATAAATCATCAGCCAGTGTTCTAGGCAGTTTATTATGAAAACAATTTGTTATGACTGGGATGGGAGAAGCATGCAGTTGATGTTACCCACTACTCTGCACGTCGCATCATTACTTTAAAAGTTTAATTCACTCATTAAAATCATTTACCTTTGCTGCTTGTAGACCCAGAATAAGAGATTTTAATAGGCTTCTTTCAATAAACTCAATGATTGACTTATTATAAAACTGTACTCGAAGTATAATTATCACTTTTTAAAAATACCCCAATGTGTGGGCATGAACGCACACACGCAAAAAGGGAACAGGCAGATCCCTGCAAGAGATGGGCTTTGGAAAACAGGCTTTTTAAGAAAGAGGATAAGGTTTGCAAGGTTTTGATTCTGTCAATCTGGAGCACCATCATGTGAAGATGGCACGCTGGATGGCCCAGTAGATGCCTGGAGGTTCTTACAACAGAACTTCGGCATGGAGGGGAATTCAGAGCTGGGCCAATTCTTCCCATCTCTGTTTCTCAGATTTCCAAATGCAGACACGTTACACTCAGAGGAGGATTGTTTGGCTACAGGCTGATAACCACACACAAATTTCAGGAAAGGCAGGGAGAGGACACGTTAGGGCAGCCTTGCTTTTCTGCTTATCCCCCAAATCACTGGCTTTAATAACAGGTCTGAAACATAAAGCTTGCCTCTGTCATGCAATTTCTAGTATTTCACTAGCCTTTGCCAGTTTGCTCCCCACCAATTAAAGTGATTGCAGTGCAAACAAGCACACAGCTCAGTCCCCCTCAAGTACCATACAGGTCGGGCAATTTCTTGGAGCAAAGGCAGGCTTGCTCCCAGTTCAAGGTGAACTTATGACTTCCTTCAAAAAAATCCAAGTGTCCAAATAATAGTGCCCTTCCACTTTTTTTAAACATAGTTATATATATTTTGATTTGATTTCTTGTCACATGTATTAGTACACAGTGAAAAGTATTGTTTCTTGCACGCTATACAAAGCATATCATACACAAAGGAAAGAGTGCAGAATATAGTGTTACAGTCAAAGAAAAAAGAACAAAGAACAGTACAGCACAGGAAACAGGCCCTTCGGCCCTCCAAGCCTGTGCCGCTCCTTGGTCCAACTAGACCAATCGTTTGTATCCCTCCGTTCCCAGGCTGCTCATGTGACTATCCAGGTAAGTCTTAAACGATGTCAGCGTGCCTGCCTCCACCACCCTACTTGGCAGCGCATTCCAGGCCCCCACCACCCTCTGTGTAAAAAACATCCCTCTGATATCTGAGTTATACTTCGCCCCTCTCACCTTGAGCCCGTGACCCCTCGTGATCGTCACCTCCGACCTGGGAAAAAGCTTCCCACTGTTCACCCTATCTATACCCATCATAATCTTATACACCTCTATTAGATCTCCCCTCATTCTCCGTCTTTCCAAGGAGAACAACCCCAGTCTACCCAATCTCTCCTCATAGCTAAGACCCTCCATACCAGGCAACATCCTGGTAAACCTTCTCTGCACTCTCTCTAATGCCTCCACGTCCTTCTGGTAGTGCGGCGACCAGAACTGGACGCAGTACTCCAAATGTGGCCTAACCAGAGTTCTATACAGCTGCATCATCAGACTCCAGCTTTTATACTCTATACCCCGTCCTATAAAGGCAAGCATGCCATATGCCTTCTTCACCACCTTCTCCACCTGTGTTGCCACCTTCAAGGATTTGTGGACTTGCACACCTAGGTCCCTCTGTGTTTCTATACTCCTGATGACTCTGCCATTTATTGTATAACTCCTCCCTACATTATTTCTTCCAAAATGCATCACTTCGCATTTATCCGGATTAAACTCCATCTGCCACCTCTCCGCCCAATTTTCCAGCCTATTTATATCCTGCTGTATTGCCCGACAATGCTCTTTGCTATCCGCAAGTCCAGCCATCTTCGTGTCATCCGCAAACTTGCTGATTACACCAGTTACACCTTCTTCCAAATCATTTATATATATCACAAATAGCAGAGGTCCCAGTACAGAGCCCTGCAGAACACCACTGGTCACAGACCTCCAGCCGGAAAAAGACCCTTCGACCACTACCCTCTGTCTCGATTTCTGTGTCTGTGCCCTGTTTGAGAACAGAGACCACTCCATCTGACGAAGGAGCATTGCTCCGAAAGCTTATGGTATTTGCTACCAAATAAACCTGTTGGACTTTAACCTGGTGTTGTGAGACTTCTTACTGTCCTATGGCCAAGCCAGTTCTCCACCCATCTAGCCACTTCTCCTTGTATCCCATGAGCCTTAACCTTCTTAACCAACCTGCCATGTGGGACTGTGTCAAAGTTAGGGTTAGGTTAGTCATAGCTAGGGTTAGTCATAGCTAGGGTGTAGAAAAAGATCAACATAATACTTGGTAGGTCCATACTATATATAATATATATAGTTTTGAAGCCTATGATTTGTATAAACTGTCCTATCATTGGGTTCATGGCTTTTAAATTACAGTCATGTCTCCTGTTCTCAATTCACAGAACTACCTAGATTCAGGTCACACTTATGGACAAGCGAGAGATGCAAGAGAATTTCCCCCTTTTTCCACCTCTCGACTGACTGGACAAGATGGATTTTTAGAGAAGAAATGGTTCAAGTCCTTGAGTCCTAGGTCTTTTAATAAAAGACACAAAATAGGCAGGTTTCTGGCTTTACCAGTTGATGTTGTAGTTGAGCTTCTATAGTAAAGATGTAATCCACAGATAAAGAATTGCCCCATTTCTCAGCCAGTGAGTGAATTTATTGACAGTTTTTTTTCTGGGTGAGATGTCTTCCTTCTGTAAACTTTGTACCCCAGACTGCCTGCCCTGCTCTTACAAATTAATAAGGTATTATTTTTAAACCATAAGCTAATTTCAGCCATGTGGCCACGGTATTGGTGTCCCCACTGTCCACATAAAGGGTTTGATTGTCACACATTTTGGGGAATGTTTGAAATCCCCATCAACATTCCGGCTATGAACTGCCTCCAATACCTTTAGTTCCATTTCCAACTCTAGGATATCAGCAGGTCTATCGGGTATTGTTATTCTGAGTCACTTTAAGAGAAATAGAAGAGGGATAGTCATCAGTACCTGGGAAGGTAATTCACATTTTAAATGGCTTCCCAGAGACATGCCCAGACATGAATCAAACCCAGTGATCGTACAGAAAACACAAGGTTACCTGACATCTGGAGTCCAGCTTGTCAAGACAAATTTTCCATATTCCATGCTGCTTGTTAAAACTTAAAATGTCCAGCTTCTTCATAAAATCATGGTTTTATGACAGGGGCAGAACAATCCCAAAATCATTACCAAAGTAAATGCATTAACACTCAAATATCTACTTATGGCAAAAGAAAATTCTAACTGCTGGTTTACCTTGACACTGCAAAGTTATTCTGCTCTATAATAACTATTCTATTCAGAAAAATCATGCATAAAATGAATTTTTACTATTCCAGTCAGATTACAAAAGCCATCCCCTTGATAACTCACAACTGAACAGGATTAAATAGACGGTGTTTTCTAAACTTGCAGCTCCAAAAGATCTTCTCATTTTAAGTTGATGCATGGAGCTCTACTTTATTCGGTATCCATTCAAAAAACTTAGACAGTGATTGAGTGCAAAATTACAATCAAAAATAAATCTAACTTCCAAGATCTTCGTAGAAGACAGAAAAAAGTAACTATTTACCTGACTTGCAAGGGATAGAATGAATGCCCAATCCTCCTGCCACTGTTCCTCGCGCAGTGAGAAATGTAACCCGAAACTCTGAGAATACCAAGATTCCCATTCTTTCCAGCGTGTATAAAACCTGACAAGGAAAAAGGGGATTTAACATTGTTAGGAAACCAAAACCAGTTTTAAGGGATTTATATTAGTAAGGATCAACATTAAAAATAAGGTATAGTTTTAGGTAGGTTTAACTTAATGTTTGTGCCCGGAAGGGAGGTTAGGCTAGATTTCATGCTGAACAAAAGTGGATGTCTGTGTGGAGATTAGTTTCAGTTCCAAATGAGATACTATTGTTTAGAGAGCAATAACATCAAGAAAGATAGTTGATTAGCAAGTAGAGGGGCTCTGAAAGGGGAGCAACAGCTTTCTATGTTTTTAGTTTCAGCTGAAAGCTAGAGGCAGTTGAAGATAGACAATGAGGCAGTAAATAACACTCTCAGCTCTGCTCGGGGAAGCTAAAGAGGAACTAGCTCTTTTAGCTTTGCTGCAAGAAAAACCCTACAATGGAGTAATGTTTCAGACAACCAGTACTACAGATTTAAAAGCAACTAGTTAAGAAGCCAGAGAATTCCAGAAGATGGAACAAGTAAGAAACTAGGAAACAAAAGAGTTCTGTTCAGGGTCTCCAAAGCTGAGGAAAAAAATCAATTGGTAAGGATACGAGAGAAAAAGTATTCTAAAAATAACCCTAAAGTTTGAAATGTCTTGCTTATTGACTGGATATCTGAATTGGTGCAACAGTGAAAATATGAAAGGATTAATCTGAAATCCTTGCACGGACTTGCTGCTAAAAGTGAGACAGAAGCTCTAGTCAAACAGGTCTTTGGAAAACGTGAACAGGATTTTGAAATGCGAACCAGTAACAGAATGTATGAGAGAAGATTTTAAAATGTATCGAGTGGAAACTTTCATATGGCAATCATCTGGGGGAGTTTGAGGAGAAATAACTTGCAGATAGTGAGGAACATTGTCAGAGGCTACAGAAGGATATGGATAGGCTGGAAATTTGGGCAAAGAAATGGCAGATGGAGTCCAATCCAGATAAATGCGAAGTGATGCATTTTGGTAGAACGTAGGGGGGAGCTATTCGATAAATGGCAGAACCATAAAGGGTGTAGATACGCAGAGGGACCTGGGTGTGCAAGTCCACAGATCCTTGAAGGTGACGTCACAGGTGGAGAAGGTAGTGAATAAGGCATATGGCATGCTTGCCTTTATAGGACAGGGCATAGAGTATAAAAGTTGGGGTCTGATGTTGCAGTTGTATAGAACGTTGGTTCAGCCGCATTTGGAATACTGCGCCCAGTTCTGGTCGCCACACTACCAGAAGGACGTGGAGGCTTTAGAGAGAGTGCAGAGGAGGTTTACCAGGATGTTGCCTGGTATGGAAGGGCTTAGTTATGAGGAGAGATTGGGTAAACTGGGATTGTTCTCACTGGAAAGACGGAGGATGAGGGGAGACCTAATAGAGGTGTATAAAATTATGAAAGGCATAGATAAGGTGAACGGTGGGAAGCTTTTTTCCAGATCGGTGGTGACGTTCACGAGGGGTCATAGGTTCAAGGTGAGGGGTGGGGGGGGGGGGGGGTGGGGGGGGGGTGGAGGTTTAACACGGATATCAGAAGGACGTATTTTACACAGGAGGGTGGTGGGGGCCTGGAATGCGCTGCCGGGCAAGGTGGTGGAGGCAGACACACTGGGAACGTTTAAGACTTATCTAGATAGCCACATGAATGGAGTGGGAATGGAGGGATACAAAAGAATGGTCGAGTTTGGACCAGGGAGCGGCGCGGGCTTGGAGGGCCGAAGGGCCTGTTCCTGTGCTGTATTGTTCTTTGTTCTAAATCCAAAAACATTAGCTGTGTGTGCTAATTAGACCATTGTACTTCACCATCCATGTTGATCTTAAAACCGGTGTGTAATAGTTAAGTTAAAGGAGGAGTTACAACATTCTTACAATAAAATATAACATTGGAAATCTGCGTTTGCAATTAATAAACTCTTTTCTTTTATCGTGAACTACCAACACCAAACCTCTTTCATGGCAAAACATTAACACTTTTTTTTCATGCATGCAACATAGTCCCTTTTCAGTTAACTTACAACCTGCATAACCAGTCAAACAAATACCCATTAATAGAACACCTATGAACTATAGTCCATCTGGTGCAGGTATACAAAGCTGCTCGTAAGGGAGTTCTGGGATTTTGATCTTTTGATAATGAAGGAACTGTAATTATACTTCCAAATCAGAATGGTGTACGAAAAGAAGAGGAACTTGCAGGTGAGGATGTTCCCATCCATCTGCTGTCTTTGTCCTTCTAGGTGGTAGACGTTGCAGCTTTGGAAGGTGCTGTCAAAGGAGACTTGGTGAATTGCTAAAGTGCATCTTGCATATGGTACACACTGTTGCCACTGTGCATCGATGATGGAGGGAGCAAATATCTAAGGTGGTAGAAACTGATCTTGGCAAACTACTTTGTACTGGATGATGTTAAGCTTCTTTAGTGTTGTTGGAGTTGCACTCATCCAGACAAGTGAAGTACACAATTACATTCCTGACTTGTGCCTTGGGGATGATGCACAAACTTTCAGGGAGCAGATGGGGAATTATTTGTCACAAAATTCCCAGCTTTCGACCAGTTCTTATAGCCACAATATTTATATGACAAGTCCAGTTCAGTTTCTGTCAATGGTAACCCACCGGATGTTGATGGTGAGGGAATTCATCATCAGTAATGCCATTGAATATCATGGGGTGATGGTTGGATTCTCTTGTTGGAGATGGTCATTATCTGGCATTTGTGCAACAAAAATGTTATTTGCCACTTATCACCCCAGGCCGGAATGTTGTGCAGATCTTGCTGCATATGGACACCTACTGCTTCAGCATCTGCATCAATTTGCACACAATATTCCACAAACATAATGAAGATGAAGCTAATCAGTTCTGGTGCAAATGCTTCAGGAAGAAATGCTAGCCACAACACAAAGAGACTCCTTGTACTATAAAAAACATCATATGATTTTTAGCATCAATCAGAATAGGCAAGTGGAACCCCAGTTTAATTTCTCATCCAAATGACAGATCTGCCTTTAGTGCTGTGCTCAAGTATAAATTTGGACAATGTGCTCAGATTCTGGTGGATTCAACCCAACATTCTGGCTCAAAGGCAAAAGAACTACTACTGAAAACTGAATCAAATTAATTTGAATCTTTTCATTTTTTAAGCACACTGTTTAAACAGTAAGTCCAGCTCATAGATTTGAAACATTTACTGATTTAGGTAGCACTGAATTCATAATGCTACAAGTATTCACCGTGCTTAAGTTGCACGTCATCACTTGGCGAACCTAATGTGTTTCAAAACTTCCCATCCTTTGGTTTAACCACTGTTCATCGGTGCTGGAGGGAATGAATGTCTGTGGAAGGAGTATCAATCAAGGATGCAGTTGTGTCTTGGATGGTGTTGAGCTTCGAGTGCTGTTGGAGTTGTACTCATCCACACAAGTGGTGAGTATCCCTTCAAACTCCTGACTTGTAGATTGTGAACAGGCTTTGGAGAGTCAAGAGGCAAGTTACTCACTGCAAGATTCTCAGTCTCTGACCTGCTCTTGTAGCCACAGTACTTACATGGCGAATCTAGTTCAGTTTCTGGTCAATGGTAAACCCTGGGATGTTGATAATGGGAATTCAGTTATGGCAATGCCACTGAATGTCATGGGGCAATGGTTAGATTATCACTTGTTGGAGATGGTCATTGCCTGGCATGTGTCTTACTTGCCATTTGGCAGAACCCAAACTGAGCATCAATGCACAGGATATTGCTGCTTGATAGCACTAATGAAGACTCGTTCCATCACTTTAGGGATGATTGAGAGTAGACTGACGGAGTGGTGATTAGCCAGATTGGATTTGTCCTGCTTTTTGACTACAGGACATACCTGGGAAGTCTTCCACATTCCCAGGTAGATACCAGAGTTGTAGTTGTGCTGGTGCTGCTTGGCTAGGGGCACAGCAAGTTCTAGAACACAAGTCTTCAGTACTATTGCCAGAATGTTGTCAGTACTTTCAGCAGCTTGAATGAATCGCATTGGCTCAAGACTGACATCTGTGGTGCTGGGGGCTACCGGAGGTAGCAGAGATAGATCATTCACTCGGCACTTCTGGCTCAGATTGTGCCAATGCTTCAGCCTTATCTTGTGCACGGATATGCTGGGCTCTTCCATCAGTGAGTTTGGGGATATTTGTGGAGTCTCGGTCCAGAGAGTTGTTTAACTGCCCACCACCATTCACGACAGGATGCGGCAGGACTGAAGAGCTTAGATCTGATCTGTTGGCTGTGGAATCGTTTAACTCTATTACTTGCAGTTTATTTGGTGTTTGATATACAAGTAGCCCTGTGTTGTTGCTTCATCAGACTGATTCATTTTCAAGTATGCCTGGTATTGCTCCTGGCACGCCCTCCTGCACTGAACCAGGGTTAATCTCCTGGCTTGGTAGTGATGGTAGAGTGAGAGATCTGCCAGGCCACAAGATTACTGGTTGTGGTTGAGTACAATTCGGCTGCTGATGGCCCACAGTGCTTCATAGATGCCCCAAGTTGCTCGGTTTGCTCGAAGTCTATCCTATTTAGCACAGTGGGAGTGTCACACAACACAACGGAGGATATCCTCAGCATGAAGACGGGACGACGTCTCCACAAGAAATATGCAGTGGTCACTCCCTCCGATACGGTTATGGACTGGTGCAGCTGGCAGGTAAGGGTGAAAATGTTTTTCCCTCCTCTTGGTTCATTCACCATCTGCTGTAGACCCAGTCCAGCAGCTATGTCCTTTAACACTCAGTCAGTGATGCTACCAAACCACTTGGTGATGGACTTCGAAGTCTCCCACCCAGAGTAAATTTTGCACCCTTTCATCCTCTAAGCAGTGTTTGACACGGAGTAGAGCTGATTCACTGGCAGGGGATGGAGTTGTTGGTGGTGATGGGGTGGGGGGGGGGGGGGGAGGAGGGAGGGAGGGGTGGAATACATAGGTTGCCTTGCTCATGTTTCACCATGTGCCATGAGACTTCATTGTGTCCATGTTGAGGATTCCCAGGGTAACTGGGGGCTACCGGAGGTAGCAGAGATAGATCAAATGTACCACTGTGTTGCCATCTCTGCTGGGTCTGTCATGCGGTGGGACAAGAGATCCTCAAGGGTGGTGGTGGTGACGTCTAGAACACTATCTGTAAAGTATGACTCCATGAGTACGTCTATGTCAAACTGTTGCTCAACTAGCCTGAGAGGCAGCTCTCCTAATTTTGGCCCCAGCACCCAGATTAGTAAAGAGGGTCGACAGGGCTGGGTTTGCCGTTGTTGTTTCCAGTGCCTAGGTTGATGCCAGGTGATCGGCCCAGTTTTATTCCTTATTAACTTTGTAGCAGTGTGATATGACTGCGTGGCCATTTCAGAGGATACTTGAGACTCAAGGGTCAACCCACATTGCTGTGGATCTCGAGTCGTAAGTAGATCTGACCAGGTAAGGACAGCAGATTTCCTTCCTTAGACATGGGTGGAGTTCTACATATTCAGTTCTGGGTACTACAATATGGCACCACAAAGAAAACAGCAAAGCAATCGCACTGGGTCATTTCACTGCACTCCTGTTTCCTTCCTCCACCCACAGCCCCAAATTGTCATTTTTTATTCAGATAGCATTTCAATACCAAGAAATACAGTTCTATATATACATGCAGATCAACAATTGATTGAAATGTCTGACTTTCAAACTATTATTTGCTTTTGTGGTTAAATTACAATTATGCAGCATATAATTTTGCAGATTAAATGGGTTTACAGTTTCTTTGGAGGAAAATTAAAACAAATTCCTACCAATGTGAGCAGTCGTGCAAGCTGTCATGAAGAGCTTTACGCAGAACAGAGTCTTTGTCATAAATACCCCATGTTGCTTGTAGCACCGAGTCAAGCAGGCAGTCACCTGCTGTGCGGTTCCAGAGAGCATAAAGTCGACTATCCAGGCGGCTTCCTAGCTCCAAGGACCAGTTTATAATGGGAGATTCTTCCTCTAATTCTACAAAAGCAAAAGAGTTAAGAATTACAATAGCCTTATGTAAAGTTATTCATTTTCAAATTAAAGTTATTGAAAAGCTTGTTTCACAAGAAAGACACTTCTAAAATTAAGTCCATTTATCTAATAAAGTATTTCCAAACATCTGCAGATCTTTATACTGAAAATATGGCTTTGATTAGGCAAAGCAATCTGCTGATACTCAATCTTCTGAGACCGTGGACTCACACCTATAATTCCACAGAGTCTGTTCCCAATCATACAGGAAATTAGACTGTAGAACGTAGAAGTCACGCAATTATCTATCAGGAACTGAGATAGGAAACAATGAATTGCTTTTGCACATCTTATGGAACAGGTAATTCAACTGAATCAATGTTATTAACCCCACTTAATTCCCAGAAGATCTATCTGATTAGGAACTTACTTCAGAGGTTGGGGATTTGGGTGGGCTTGTTTGAAGAGCTTTTCACTTACCCTATCCATGGAAGGAAATTTAAAAAAAAACACTATCTTAAGCCCATCAGCAAGAATGCACTGTCAACAACACTGCAGCTATAGGATCGAGACCAGCGAGTGCCTATAATTGCCCAGATACATTTCGATAAAATTGGAGGTGCCCTGTAAATTGGCCCACTAATTTTGCTAGGCCTGGTTTACCTCCAAAATGACACGAGCCCCTTCTTTTAACACCTTGATTAGTCAATCCTCACCTTCTAACCTGAAGGGAATACCAACCACATTTTTGTAACCTGTCCTCAATTATGGGCAGTTATAGAACAGAAATTTTCTTCTTATTCCCTTCAGTTTGATGCTTGATGTGGATATCACCCCCACCCCAGAATATCACAAAAGGAGGAAACAAAACAAGTAGTTTACTTTTTCTGCAGTACCAATTTTGTGCAAATATTTCGGCTCAGCAAGATCATTTTGCTGGGGGAAAGAAAAGCATTTTTAACCCAGCAGCTCCATTAAAAACTTCAAAACGCAGAGTTGTCAAAATCACATATGCAAGAAAAGCTCTTCTTTCTGTCCAATCACACAGCGCAGTGTTCCCCTGCTGCAACAACATTATCTTTTACATTTATCATTATGTCATAACAATGGCGAGGATATCACTGATTTTGTGCCAAATTAGAGGTTGTTTTGAACTGTAATTTGGGACTTAGCAAATTAATTTCATGTAGGAATCTCAAGTCACAGACTATTTATCTCCCTGCCCTTTATTTGAACCCTGATGGTACAGATAAAACAGTATATTAACCCATCACATGATCTCCCATCCCAGATCACTTCCTTGTAGCATCTGTTAGGTTTTAATAATATTGCCCTGAATCAATTCAATTTAACGCAAAAAATATAGATGCTCACTACAATTGAAAACATCTAATATCAGAAATGTTATTATTCAATAAGAATTGAAAAAGCATAATAAACTGCTTACCTTTCTGTACATCCCGATCAAGCACCTCATCAAACAATTTTTCCTGCACTGATGGTGGCAGGTCCTCAACATCTGCAAGAGACAACAAGCCAGATTGCATCATACAATCTAACCATGGAATTCACTCACTCACCAACTCTCCCTAGCCCCAAAAATTCACCGCCCATTCAAAAAGGAATTGATATTTCAGATATATGATTATTAGATTGCATTAAATACTTAATGTAGATTCCTCGCTAATTGCTAGAGAACAGTACAGCACAGGAACAGGCCCTTTGGCCCTTCAAGCCTGCGCTGATCATGTTTACCTATCTAGACCAACCGCTTACATCTCTCTATTTCACGTTTGTTGATATGTCTATCAAGATAAGTCTTAAAAGTGGCTAACATAACTGCCTCAACCACCTCACTTGGCAGTGCATTCCAGGCCCCCACCAACCTCTGTGTAAAAAAACTTCCCCCGCACATCTTCACTGAACCTTCCCCCCCTTATCTTGAACTTGTGCCCCCTTGTAATTGTCATTTCTGTCCTGGGAAAAAGCTTCCAACTGTTCACCCTATCTAGACTTCTCAGTAGTTCATAAACTTTTATCAGGTCACCCCTCAGCCTCCATCTTTCCAGGGAGAACAATCCCAATTTATTCAAATCTCTCCTGATAGCTAATACCCTCCATACCAGGCAACGCCCTGGTAAACCTTTTCTGTACTCTCTCCAAGGCCTCCACGTCCTTCTGGTAGTGTGGTGACCAGAACTGGACACAGTATTCCAAATGTGGCCTAAACAATGTTTTATACAGCTGTAACATAATTTGCCAACTTTTATACTCGATGCCCCGTCCGGTGAAGGCATGCATGCCATATGCTTTCTTCACCTCCTTTTCTACCTGTGCTGCCACTTTCAAGGATCCGTGGACCTGTACTCCCAGATCTGTGTGTCTATGCTCCCGATGGTTCTGCTATTTATTTTATAGCTCCCACCCGAATTGGATCTACCAAAATGCATCACCTTGCATTTGTCTGGATTAAATTTCATCTGCCAGTTCTCCGCCCAATTTTCCAGCCTATATCCTACTGTATTCTCTGACAATCTTCATCACTATCCGCAACTCCACCAATCTTAGTATCATCCGCAAATTTGCTAATCAGACCAGCTACGTTTTCTTCCAAATCATTTATATATATTACAAACAGCAGAGGTCCCAGCACTGATCTCTGCGGAACACCACTAGTTACAGACCTCCATTCAGAAAAACACCCTTCCACTGCTACCCTCTGTCTTCTATGGCCATGGAAATTTATTAACACAAATCAGAAGAGGTGTATAATGTATATAACGTAAAATGTATACAGGAAAACTTTTTAGGCCAATATGTAGAGGGTCCAACAAGGGATGGCACAGTGCTGGACCAAATTCTGGGGAATGAAGCAAGACAGGTGGTTGATGTGTTGGTGGGGGAGCATTTTGGTGATAGCGGCCACAACATGGTTCAATTCAAATTTGTTATGGACAAAGAAATTGACAAGTTGCAGAAAAAGGTTTTGGATTGGGGGGGGGGGGGGGGGGGAGAAGATTTTAATAAAGTAAGGCAGGATCTGGCCAAGGTAGACTGGAACGAGTTACTTGTGGGGAAATCTACTGAAGAGCAGTGGGGGGGGGGGGGTGTTCAATGAAGAAATGGGGAGAGTACAGGCCCAACATGTTCCCTCGAGGGCAATAGGAAGGTGTAACAAACCCAGAGAACCATGGATGATCAGAGACATTCAGGATACAATGAGAAGGAACAGAGGGGCTTTCAACAAGTATAAGGGGAGTAAGTCTGTGGAGGCAGTAGTGGAGTACAGCAAGTGCAGGATGGAGCTTAAGAAATCAATTAGGAGAGCAAAGAGGGGGATAGGAGAAAGCTCTGGCTGGTAAAAATAGGGAAAATCCTAAGATACAGATGGGAAGAGGATAACCAAAGAGTAGAGCCCATTAAGGATCAAGGGGAAATCTATGGGTGGAGGCAGAGGACATTGGTAGGGTGTTAATATTTCACATCCGTCTTCACCCACGAGAATGAGGAGGTAGTTATGGAACTTGGGGAGAGAGGCTGAGGTTCTAGGGTAAATTGTGATAGGGGGTGACAAGGTATTGGTGGCTTCAAGTGGACAAATCTCAAGGTCTGGATGAATTGTGTCCCAAGCTGTTGTGGGAGGTGAGGGAGGAAATTGCAGGGGCTCTGATCCAAATTTTTAATTCCTCTCTGGCCACCGGGGAGGTGCCAGAGGACTGGAGAACAGCTAATGTGGTCCCACTATTTAAGAAAGGGTGTAGAGAACAAGCCAGGAACCTACGGACAGTGAGTCTCACATCTGTGGTTGGGAAACTACTGGAGAAAATTCTGAAGGAGAGAATCTAACTCCATTTGGAGAGGCAAGATTTGATCAGGGATAGTCAGCATGGTTTTGTCAGAGGGAGGTCATGCTTAACAAATTTGATTGAATTTTTTGCGCATGTAACCAAGTGTGTGGATTAGAGTAGTGTGGTTGATGTAGTTTAAATGGATTTCAGCAAAGTGAAAAAGTCCCACATGGGAGACTTAAGGCAAATGCATATGGGATACAAGGTGATCTGATAAGGTGGATTCATAATTGGCTTAGCAGTAGGAGATAGAGGGTGATGACAGATGGTTGCTTCAGTGACTGGAGGCCAATGACCAGTGGCGTACCACAGGGATCTGTGCTGAGCCCACTATTGTTTGTCATTTATATAAATGACTTAGATAACTACATGGGGACAAGATCAGTAAGTCTGCCGATGACAAAGATTGGTCGGGTGATTAACAGTGAGGTTGAGTGTCTTGGGTTACAGGAAGATATAAACAAAATGGTCAAATGGACAGACAAGTGGCAAATGGAATTTAACCCAGAAAAGTGTGAGGTGATACACTTTGAAAGGAGTAATTTAACAAGGAAGCGTACAATGAAAGGTCTTACACTGGGAAGTTCTGAAGAACAAAGGGGCCTTGGCATGTTTGTTCATAGATCTCTGAAGGCAGAAAGACAGGTTAACAGGGTGGTGAAAAAGGCAGACAGCACACTCGCCTTTATCAATCAGGGTATAAATTACAAAAGCAGAGAGATCATGATGGAGTTATATAGAACTTCGGTGAGGCCACAGCTGGACTACTGTGTGCAGTTCTGGTCGCCACATTATAGGAAGGATGTGGTCGCACTGGAAAGGTGCAGAGGAGATTCACCAGGATGCTGCCTGTCATTACCCTCTTGTCTCCTACTGCTAAGCCAATTTATGAAGTTATATAAAGAGGTTGGGTAGGCTTGGGTTGTTTTCTCTGGAGCAGAGAAGACTGAGGGGCGACGTGATTGAAGTGTTCAAGATTATGAGGGGCATGGACAAGCTGGATAGGGAGCAGCTGTTTCCCTTAGTTGAAGGGTTAGCTACGAGGGGACAAATTAAAAGTGAGAAGTGGGGCGTTTAGGGGGGAATTTGAGGAAAAACTTTACCTAGAGGGTGTGACGGTCCGGAATGCGCTTCCTACAGAGGGTGGTGGAGGCAGGATGCCTCACATCCTTTAAAAAGCATCTGGATGAGTACTGGCACACCATAACATTCAAGGCCATGGGCCAAGTGCTGGCAAGTGGGATTAGGTGGGCAGGTCAGGACCTTTCATGCATTGGTGTAGACTCGATGGGCCGAAGGGTCTCTTCTGCACTGTAATATTCTGTGATTCTGTGAGAACCTACTGTGGGCAAACTGGCTGATGCACTTCCTATAATACAACAGCGACTACATTTCAAAAGTACTTCATCTGCTGTAAAACACAGATGTCCAGTGGTCGCGAAAAGCACCATATAAATGTGTATCGTTTTAGCATGTTAATAAAGTTTAGTTTTAAGCCAGTACCTGTCACATTATCAACTACTGCACATAATAATTGAATTATCTATCTAGGGCCAGAACTTCCAAGCTCCAGAGGTTCCCAATAAGGATTGTATGGCAATTGCTTGGGAAGCTAAAACTGCTGACAGGCAACTGCCCTGCATTGGGAGGCATCCAAAACCTGATTTAAATTGCAAACTTTGGATGGTTGACAGTGTCACATCAATAATTACCTAGAAAAAAAATAGAGGAATTAAAACCACTTGTATCTTCTGACTAACTATTTTGTAGACCTTCCCAAACCACCTAACAATCCAAGCAAGCCCCACCCTCCCCCCAGGCCCAATTCCTGACTGCAGACATACTTCCCACCCCACAAAACCAACTCTACCCACTTACCATTGTCAACATGTTTAAACTTGGCTGGTTTATGGCAGCTAGTGCCATGGTTTATGTACTTGTGATTCTACAGCCCTCGATGGTAGGCCCTGGAAGTGCACTGCACTGCACAGATCTTGCCCAACTTAAGTTAGGTCAGGCAAGATGGGATCGTCTGGCTTTCCAGGGTGGTAGAATCAATGAATTGTCCTCCCACAAAAAGCAGTGCTTGCTAGCTCAATTAAGTACTTTTGAGCAGAGTGGCAACCCAACTCAGAAGTCACGGCCCCTAAGTTTAACCTCTTTTTTCAAGAGACATATTGAGAGATGGTTCCAGAAAGGACAATTAGTTATCCTTCACAGGCCATTTGCAATGCACAGTGCATGTGCATTGAGTTTCAGATGGGGTGACCAAATAGATATTCTACTTACCTCACCCACTGACTTCAGGACCAATATTAGCTTGCCACAATTTTTAGATTCAATGATACAACTTTAGCTTACCTTTACCAACTGAACCATGATAAGATAATCAACATTTTGTTAAGTATAGAACATGGGAGAGAGAATAACTGCAGAATCCTTTATAAAAGGATCCATTATCTGAATATTGATCAAGTGAAAAACTGGGAATTTATGAGTACTGTATTAACTTCAGAAATTGATGATCTGGATACATTAAATTAAACACAAGTAAATTAATTTTCATAAAAGTTTAGTTTGGCTTCACCTGGAGTATTTTGTCTGGGCACTGCACTTTTAGGAAGGGTCTGAAGCTTTAAAGCAGTGCTTTCCAATATTCTTCCCAGTGTGACCAGAGTGAAAATTTTTGGGGGGTGGTGGGAAGTGTTGTTGAGGGTTGGGGAGTGCGATGAAGAGGGTGGGTCAGTCAGGAAAGTAAAAAACAAACAACAGACAAATAATCTTTAATATTTAAGATTAAAATTAAATAAACAAAAAATTGTTTTGAAATCTGGAACTATTTTGTGAAAATGTCATCTTACTCACTGGGGCTAATGAAACGCAGATTCTGTAAACTGACTCTTTTGAAGTGGCCCAAACTAGCAAAAAGGAAAGTAATAATTTAAATCTCTGGAAAACATGGTAGCATAAATCAAGAGCAAGTGATATGGGAAACATGAAATGTTCCTAATGATTTGAAAATGATGATTTCAGCAGCCACAATGAATAAGGCTGGTAATAACTAGTTTTCAAGCAGAACCCTTTTTTGCCTGGGAGCATGATACTACACCAATGATCAAGTTCTCAAATAGGCTAGATTCAGGGCTGAATGGGGGAGAAAAATCGGACACGCTCAAGGCAGTCAATGAGGCCGCCTGTACAAAGCTCATTCATCCCCCTCCAAGTGAACTGTGAGGCAGGGGAAAGAAATAATCGGACGTGTGTGTAATGGGGCCTCGGAACTGGTCTCAAGAATTTCCTGACAGAGTCTTTGCTCCACAAGCACCATGACGGTCTTGGAACTCACAAACTTAACCAAACATTTGGGAACTCTGCTTTAAAGAGGGTGCAGCTAAAATTTACAAGAATACTTCTAGGGTTGAGAGACTTCAGTTGCTTGAATAGATTGCAGAAGCTGGGTTTGTTCTCCTTCAAGAAGGTTAAGAGATTTGATAAGTATTCAAAATCCTGAGCGGTTTAGACGTAGAAACTGCCCCAATTGGCATAAAAGTCAAGAATCAGAGGATGTTGACTGACGAATGAACCAACAACGACATGAGGTTAGGATCTGGAATGTACTGTCGGAGTGTGATGGAGGCAAATACAATCAGGGCTTTCAAAAGGAGTTGGATAAACACCTGAAGAGAGAACATTTGCCAGGCTATGGAGAAAGGGCAGGGGAGTGGAACTAGCCAAGTTGCTCGAGCAGGACAAGATGAGCCAAATGGCCTCCTTCTGTGCTACAAGCATTCTGACTTCAGATGATATTACTGAGATTGCTTTAAAATAAATGATTTTCAGCTGAGCTGAACATAGCACTCCATGGTGGAGTGGACTCGATGGGCTGAATGGCCTTACTTCCGCTCCTATGTCTTATCGCCATCTTGGAGAGAGTACAACAATCAGACATGCATTAAATTTAAACAGGCAGATAAGTCTGAGCTAATAAGGTCCTATTTAAAAAACCACTAGGCAATGATATTGCACTTTTGCTGTAAATCAAGCATGGAGGTCCTAACTTCCTGCAGTTTATAATACAGACAATGAGGAAAGCTGATAAAATGTTACCATGGATTGTGAGGGGAATTGATTACAAAAGTAGGGAGGTTATGCTTCAGTTGTACAGGACATTGACAGCCACAGCTGGTGTTCCTTGTACAGTATTGCTCTCCTTATTTATGGAAAGATGTAAGTGGGTTAGATGCAGTTCAGAGAAGGTTTACTAGATTAATACCAGGAATGGGTGGGTTGCCTCTCGAGGAAAGGTTGGGCAGGTTAGGCTTGTATCAGTTGAAATTAGAAGAGGCAACTTGATCAAAACTTTTTAAATCCTGAGGGTTATTGACAGGGCATCACTGTTTAAAAATAAGGGGTTGCTCATTTAAGACAGATTGAGAACCACCTTCTTGCAGAGGGAAGAATCTCAAATTCTCTTCCTCAACAGGCAGTAGAAGCAGAGTCTTTGAATATTTTAAGGCAGAGCTACATAGAATTTTTATTAACAAGGAGTGAAAGGTTATCGGGGGCAGGCTGGAATGTGGGGTTGAGGTTACAATCAGATCAGCCATGATCTTATCAAATGGCGAGGCTCGAGTGGCCTACTCCAGTTCCTAATTTTTATATTTGTACAACTCTAAATTTTAAGCCAGCGGCCCAATTTTCAGACATGGATTCTCAAGTCATTTTTGAATGATCCAGATGGATAGCAAAGAAGTGAAATTTGACCTTCTCAGGGCAGCGTTGCAACCCGACAGCTTGGCTTTCTCTGCTCAAAATATTCCATAATGCTTTTTCATAGGATTCATGCACTCAAGGTTGTTAATCTAACCACAGCAAATTGAATAATAAAATTACTATGATGAGGGCCTAATCTCTTATCAATTTATTTATATAACCTGCTGTTAACTTATTTCTAAATGCAATGTGTAAAGTAAGATACAGAAATGCAAGTGCAATTTTAAAAATGTTTATTAAAAGCTTAATGTATTAAAATATATGTAATGACTTCAGGCAAAATATGCAGTTTCTCCTCGCATGTTCAGTCAGGGAATAAAAACAGTAGTAGATACAACACTACTTCAAATGTAACTTATGGTTTTGTGTTACAAATAACTATATTTTACAAATTGAAAGTCCTAATAATAATTTCGAAGCCCATTAGCCAGTTGGAGCTTGCAACTGGTATTCAAATGTTCAGTCAATGACTATGCTTTTGGAAAACAGCAAACGTGTTTCAGACAGAAATCCAATGTTCGACTCGCAAGAAACCTTGTTTGGATCATCAATTTCTTAACAGAAATGGTTAAATCCTTTTTTATATATAGATGTTGAATTCGCAATTCCCACACTAGCTGGTGAAAACAGCTCACTAACAAATTTATAAATTCAGCTAAATGTTCTTCTGCTGCACATCTCTGGATTGTGGCATGGTTCACAGAAAGGTCATTTGTGAAACAGACCAGATGTCAGAAGAGATGTCACTGAAGAACTTTACTCCTAATGGAAGGGCATACCAACAGGAACATTAGATATACCAGTAGATTTATTTATCACATCTACTGAGATCAACTTCCCCAGAAAAATAAGCACAAGAATACTGGAACAGGAAATAGGGCATTGAATCTTATTTAAAAAATCCAACCTCAGATTTAAAATTAATTGAGCTAGCAACCACTGTTCTTTGTGGGAGGACAATTCAATAATTTTACCACCCTTGCATGAAGAAGTGTTTCCCAACTTCTCTCCTAAGCAACCTGTCTGATTTTCAAGTCACGTCTCTTGTACTGGACTCTCCTGACCAGCAGAAAAGGTTTCTCTTCATCTCCCCCATCAATTCCTTTCAAAATTCTTAAAACTTCAACGAATTCACCCAGAACCTTCCATGTTCCAAGGAGTACAAATCTAGTTTGTGTAATCGCTCCTCAATCTAACCCTTGGAGCTCTGGCAACATTTGGTGAATTTGCACTGCACTCCTTCCAAGGCTAATATATCCTAAGGTGCACTACCCAGATCTGCACACAGTACTCTAGATGTAGTCTCACAGGCCTTTATGCAAGAAAACTTCTTTGCTTTACATTCTGTTAAAAAGGTAATCATTTCAAGATAACCTTTAGTGCCCATTATATTTTAGTGATGCATGTGTAAAGAGGACCACAATTTTAGATCTCAATTGTTTAAGTTTTCACAATTTAAATATTTAATCTTTCTTTTCACTTTATTTATCACTATGTAATTTTATGTTGTGGTCTACACTACTTGCTGTACTACGAATATCTGCATCAGCAACATTGGATAAATGGTTCTCCATCATCATAGAAGTCGTCAATATTGAATAGTTGACCTCTCAGCACAGCATTTTGTGGGATACCATTAGTCACTAACTTCCAATTCGCATACATATCCATGATATCTACTCTGTCAATTGCCTAACTAATCACCTAATCGAGTCAATGGTTTACCATCAATTCATGAGCTTTAATTATAGTCTAATCTATGACAAACCTTATCAAAAGTCTCCCCATATAAAACTATATACAAGGGCATTCCTGAGTTTGCTACTTCAGTTATTTCCTCGAAAAACTCACTTACGCTCATTAGACACGACATACCCTTTACAAATCCATGTGGGCTCTCCCTGACCAGCTCAAATTTCTCCAAGTGCTCAGGTATTTTTTTTTCATTCATTCGTGGGACATGGGCATCACTGACTGGCCAGCATTTATTGCCCATCCCTAGGTGCTCTTGAGAAGGTGATGCTGAGCTGCCTTCTCGAATTGCTGCAGTCCATGTGCTGTGGGTTGACCCTCCATGCCGTTAGGGAGGGAATTCCAAGATGTTGACCCAGTGACTGCGAAGGAATGGCAATATATTTCCAAGTCAGGACAGTGAATGGCTTGGAGGGGAATTTGCAGGTGGTGGCGTTCCCATATATCTGCTGCCCTTGTCCTTCTAGATGGAAGTGGTCGTGCGTTTGGAAGGTGCTGCCCAAGGACCTTTGGTGAATTGCTGCAGTGCATCTTGTAGATAGTACACACTGCTGCTACTGAGCATTGATGGTGGAGGGAGTGGATGTTTGTAGATGTGGTGCCAATCAAGTAGGCTGTTTTGTCCAGGATGGTGTCAAGGTTCTTGAGTATTGTTGGAGCTGCACCCATCCAGGCAAGTGAGGAATATTCCATCACACTCCTGCCTTGTGCCTTGTAGATGGTGGGCAGGCTTTGGGGAGTCAGGAGGGGAGTTACTCGCCGCAGTACTCCGAGCCTCTGACCTGCTTTTGTAGCCACTGTGTTAATGTGGCGAGTCCAGTTCAGTTTCTGGTCAATTATAACCCCAAAGACGTTGGCAGTGGGGGGATTTAGTGATGGTAACACCATTGAATGTCATGGGGCGGTAGTTAAAGTGTCTCTTATTGGTGATGGTCATTGCCTGGCATTTGTGTGGCACAAATCTTACTTGCCACTTGTCAGTCCAAGCCTGGATATTGCCCAGATCTTGTTACATTTGAACATGGATTGCTTCAGTATCTGAGGAGTCATGAATGGCACTGAACATTGCACAATCAGCGAACATCCTTCTGACCTTATGACAGAGGGAAGGTCATTGATGAAGCAGCGGAAATGGTTGGGCCTACCCCGAATGCAGCAACTCCCCACTAACAGGTCTACAATTTCATAGTTTCACTCCTTTTTTAAATAATGACGCTACATTTGCAAGTTCTTCAATCTAAAAAGGATTCCTGATGAGGCTTTGGAAATTAGAGCTAAAGCATCTGCAATTTCCTCACCTACTCCTTTTGAAGCTTTGAGATAGTAACCATCAGATCCTTGAGAATTGAGTCCTTAGTGTCTTTGCTCCTAATATTGTTTTCTTATGTTAACTTCAGTGAATTCTAGCAGCTGATTCATTCGTTTCCCTGGAATGTTAGGTATATTAACCTCTTCTTCTACTGTGAAGGCTGACACAAAGTATTTATTTGACAGGTCTGCCATTTCCTTATTTTCATTTGAATTACTTGCATCAGCTTTAGAGGATCCACATTACTCTCAACTACTTTTCTTTCATAAAAATTCTAAAAACTGTTAATCGCTCAAGTTTCTTTTCACATTTCTTTCTGCAGCCCTTACTATCTTTTGTCTTCTTTTCCTGATTATTTCTCACCCAGTACCGTAGATTTCCAATATTGTTATGACCCCTGTAGAGACCGATAACTTGTAAAAACAAAAGAAATTCAGACTTCCAGTTATAGCTGTACGGGTGACATGATAATTCACACCCAAGACTTCTACACCAGACTCAAAACATTATTGACGAAATAGCAGGGGGCTACTTCATTGCTGGTAGAATGCTAGTGCTATAAAATCGCCCCTAACTGGGGCTTTATCTATTTAATTTGTCTGCTCACCTCCATACAAAGGGCAGGTGTCCCGCTTCACAAGCCGCCACTAGAAAACTTCAGAAATGCATCGGGGAGCCCTCCCAATATTACTTCCAACTATTTTTCTGGTCCCACGAGGGGCTGGGAAAATTCCATCCAAGAACTCCAAGCCAGAGATATTTCCCACAGGTGTGGCCATCAGGGCCAGAACTTACTGTCCACAAGCTTGCATATACCATCTGGACATAGACTGCATTGTGTTCTAGTTTTAATTTCTTTGTGAATGATTAAATTCTAACTACAATAGAATTGCAAGATTTAATCATACTTGGTAGATGGCTCGAGCTTAATTTGATTAACAATTAGTCTTGTTTATTAACTTTTAGTACCCTTTGCATTCTATTCTTTCCCAACAGTTCAGATCCCTTTATATTGGCATTTCTATTTATTCATTTTAAAGTAGTGATATAATTGATTACTGATTATTTATACTTTACTTAATTACTGTTTTCCTGGTATAAACTTTAGCACCTCCTTTCCATGTTCCTGGCAATTCATAGTTCACACAAACTATGTCCATTTATTATTTTTCATGCATACACATTTCATATGTTGCACAGAAATATTGTTTAGCAAGGAAAACCAAACACCTCCAAATTTTGATGGCACAATTTCCTTAAATCTTATTTTTTTAAACCCATCTTTTATCCTAGTTCATCTGCTGCCGAAGCCCTCAACTATGCTTTCTGTTGCTTCCAGACTCAATTGCTATAATGTGCCGACCACCTATCTTTCTAACCTCCATATACTGAAGCTCACACCCAGTCTATTACCTATCACCCAAACGTTCAATCATCCACATTGGTTCCCAGACCAATGCCTCAAATTTAAAATTATCCTCACATTCACTGCCTTGACCTCTATTTTTAAGCTCCGCCAAGAATCCTAGAGTTCCTCCAACTGTGCAGCACCACTCCTACATTGGCAACGGTTCCTTCAGTCATCTATACCCAAAACTAGAATTTTCTACTTAAACATTCTCTTCAATAAACCATTTTAAAAACCGTCCCACCTTGACAAGATTTTAGTCACCTACTCCAATATCTCCTTATTTGGTTCGGCAATTTGTCAATTTTAGTCTTATTGCAGTCTTGTAAAATGCCTTAGGACATTATCCTATATGGAGAAAATGCTTTATTGCTGTCTTCGGTGGCCTTATTGGATAAATCCGGAGGTGGCAATGACAGACGTCAAAAATTATCCTTCAGGTCACTACTTATTACATTGAAACATCCTAATAGAAACAGAAACTAGAAGCAGGAGTAGGCGATTCAGCTCTTCGAGCCTGCTCCACCATTTATTATCATGGCTGATCATTGAATTCAATATCCTGATTCTCCCTCCCCCCACCCCATATCCCTTGGTTTTGTTGGCTAAGAGCTATATCTGATTTCTTCTCGAAATCACACGATGTTTTGGCCTCAACTACTTTCTGTGGTAGTAAATTCCACACATTCACCATCCTCTGGTTGAAGAAATTTCTCCTCACCTCAGTTCTAAAAGGTTTACCCCTTATCCTCGAACTATGACCTTTAATTCTGGATTCCCCACCATCAGGAACATTCTTTCCGAATCGACCCTGTTAGAATGTTATAAGTTTCTATGAGATCCCACCCCTCACTCTTCTAAACTGCAATGAATACAATCCTAACTGATTTAGCCTCTCCTCATATGACAGACCTGGAATGGAGAGCAAACACTAAATTTCCCAAGCATTTTATCAAAAGCTCTGGTTAATGATCATTTCTACATTTGAACTTCCACACAAAAGGGAAGAAAATCTTGACAAACATTTTTCTAAGGGACAATTTCAAAAGCAGCATAATATTTCAGTGTTTGTAATGTGTGCCCATTTTCAGGATTTGTATTCACTATTTCAGCAACAAGTTTAAACACAACGGCTGCTGTAAAATTTATGTTAAAACTTATATGCTAGTTTTTTTATAATTGATTTAATGCCTTAATGTAACAGCTATTGCTTCATAAAGAAACAAAAAATAAATGCTCCATTTACACAGTTCAGCTATAGTCAGCAAAAACAGCATGAAGTCAGCATTACAGTAGAGACTGGAGGCAGCAAACACCATGTCAACTACTCTTTTTCAGTTGTTTATCTAGAGATTAAAACTAAAAAAAAAACAGTTGATGTTGGGAGATTGTTTACTAAATGGAATATGGAAATAAACCAAAGGTTGCCTCATAATGATTAAATAATATATATATGTCTTGCCCTATTAAATGGCAAAATAAAGCTGCCAGTGGTGGGAACAATGACACTCATTAATATTTCCACTAACATCCAAGGTGATATAAATAGCTTTGTGCAGAAATTTAAAGAGATGCAATGTCAGTAAGAACCACATAACCACATGCTCCTATGAACTTATTAATTGTAATTTTGATGATTAATACGCTTATTTAATCTGGCACATTGTACTTTCTCTATATCTGCTAAATTAAGTTGCAACCCATTGGTAGGATTAAAATGACCAGTACTTCTCATTTTATTTTAAAAATTTTAAAACTGTGCCCGACACATGGCATTCAGAACTTGGTTCGACACTGAAGAAAGAAAATGCTTTACTCTCTATACTCGGTAGTAGTGTGCGACTCCAAAATGTGTCACGAGAACAGGCAAATTAGCGTGATATCACCCCAGATAGCTCAAGAAAAATTCAACAATTTTAAACCCTTCATTCCTCCCATTTAGAACTAACGTACTTCAGGAAAATGCATTTCAAGTACTCCTCTATGCTTCATCTCACTTCTCTGCAAAATATAGAGGGATGCATGCAGTGGAAAAAAGACCTTTAGCTCCTTTTTCATCCAGTGTTTATCCAAGACTAAGGTGTAGTACAGCTCTTCTGCAGAATAAAATCCAGAGTCTCTCATTTTCTCCCTTCTCATACCAGCTACCCTTTGGACCTCTGATTGAGATTGCCAATTTAGTACCATATTAGGAGCACTTTTGGGTTGTGGCCTCACACCTAGTAGCTTTGACCCAGTTCATGCAAACACTCGAGTCATTTAAAACTGACAGTTACTGAATGAGGTCTTCATCACAACAATCTGGCATTGATTCATAAGCATACACTGGGGTTTTTTTTTATTCATTCATAGGATGTTGATGTCTTTGGCAAGGCCAACATTTATTACTCATCCCTAATTGCCTATGAGAAGCTGATGATGAGCCACCTTCTTCAACACAACAAAGTGGTTTGCTAGGGCATTTCATAGGGCAGTTAAGAGTCAGCCACATTGATGTGGGTCTGGAGTCACATATAAACCAGACCAGGCAAAGATAGCATACTTTCTTCCCTTAAAAAAAAAAAATCAGTGAAGCAGTTGGGTATCTATGTCAATCCGGTAGTTACATGGTCACTCTTACTCGTGCTAGCTTTTTCTTCCAAATGTATTAACTGATTTTAAATTCCCGAGCTGCTGTTGCGGGATTTGAATTAATTTCTAGGTCATTAGTCTGGATGCTCTGGATTATCAATCCACCGACATAAATACTTCTGCACCCAGGGCAATGGATTAAACCCAAGGTTGCACCAGAAACAACCTGTGGACAGCTATATGCTATAAAAGCCACTCAAGCATCAACATCTACAGATCATTCCACTGCACCTGCCATGGCAAACATTTCCGTTAATTTATGTTTACTGCTAATGTATAATCATTTATCATGTAGTGCATTTGCTGGAGTGAGAACTTTACTTCATTAGCAGTCCATTCTATAACTTATAACAAAAGTGGATTACAAGAATAAACTGAACAACAAAGCTACAAGACCTCAGTGTGGGATATCCACTAAATCTATTACAGAAGTGGATGGCCTTTCTTTGTCTTGTAATTTGAATTTATTGATCCGCACCCCTTTGAAGTTGGCTGTACATTTACTCTTTCCTTAATTTCCTCCTTCATCTCAACAACATTGTGGCTGAAGTTGAGACACTGATTATTTTTCAAGATTTAAATACAACTCCTACCTTTGCATCAAGATCACCATAAAGTGAGAAGCAGGTCTGCAAATACATTTTTGCTGAACTTAACATGTTGGTTTCTCATATAACCTTTTCCCCACTTCAGAGGTGGAAGCTAATCAAACCTTTCCCACCCAACACCATCATCTTTCATTAACCTTTAGATTGTACCCTCTCCAATGCATTGACATCCTTCTACTCTAACCAAGTGCTTTGCAAAGGTTCAACATGACTTGTTTTGTAATTAATGCCCCTATTTATAAAGCCAAACATTCCATAGGCTTTCCTTAACTTCCTTTATCGACTGAGCTGCCATCTTCAAAGGTTTGCAAATATGCAGCCCCCAGGATCATCCACTTCTGCACTCCTAAAAATAGCACCACCAGATTATCCATATTATGCTTTCCAAAATGCATTACTTCACACTTACCTGCATTAAATTACATTGCCGTGTTTTTGTATTCATTTGTGGGACACAGTCGTCGCTGACTGGCCAGCATTTATTGCCCATCCCTAGTTGCCCGAGGGTCAACCACATTGCCGTGGCTCTGGAGTCACGTGTAGGCCAGACCAGATAAGGACAGCAGATTTCCTTCCCCAAAAGGTCATCTGTGAACCAGGTGTGTATTTCCGATAATCGACAATGTTTCATGGTCATCAGAAGACTCTTAATTCCAGATTGTTTTTATTGATTTCAAATTCCACCACCTGCCATGGTGGGATTTGAACCCAGGTCCCCAGAACATTAGCTGAGCTTCTGGATTAATAGTCGAGCGATAATAGCACTAGGCCATCGCCTCCCCATGCCCATCTGAACACTATCCTCCACAAATTTCAATTTTTATGCATATATCCACATTTAGGTACTTTATATGCAAGAAAAAGTCTGTCCGTGGGACTCAATTCCACACTTCTCAAATTAGAAAAACATCTGTTCACCAATACTCACTGCCTGCTAGCCAATTATGTTTCCAAGCTTTCACCATCTCTAATACCATGTGCTATTTTTTGAACAAGTCTGTTGTAGGGTACAATACAGAATATCTATACATCTACCACCGTGTTACAAAAAGCTCAACCAGGTTAGTCAGACATGATTTGCCCATAATAAATCAGAGCTGGTTGCCTCTGAGTACCCATGCTTCTTTAAGTGAGAATTAGTTCTGTCCTCAACAATGGATCGGTCAATCTGTTGACCCTAGTTGTTACAGTACGAATGCTAATCTTTGTTAATTCAATCAAACAGATTAAGGACTAATACAACAGCCAGGTCTAGTCACTGTAACTATCATAATAAATAGATCAGTATTATCAGGGAGCATTTTAAATGTTAAAATGTTTGTTGCTGGCTTTTATCAGCAGGACCTCCCTCATTTGGGAGGTTACTGGAATGCTGTACCTGAAGTCCCACAATAGTATAAAAGCTTAATTGCTGAATTCCCAATTCAATTGTTTCCAATTAAAAATGTAGAAGAAAGGTCAAGTCTCAGACAATAGGCTAAATGGTCTCTTGGCAAAATTCTATTTGACATGCAGTATTTATTTTATATTGTACATTGTATGTACTGAAAGGTACCTATAAATTTCAGTAATTCAATATTTTGAGTACTATATTAAATAACTTCCATTTTTAAGTGCATTTATACTATTCACTGCAGGGAAATGGATATTACCTACTTGTGTCAGGTTTGTGCATTAGTTTCTTCATTTATCCATTCAACATCACTGACCTAGCTCCAACGACATTAATCTTATTTCCATTTTACGCGGAAGACAAATTTAAATGTATGCTTTCACAGCTGGACTAAATGGACAAAAGGCCACCAGATACTGAAAGAATACATATCAAGTGAATTTCAATGCTGTTTGTTCTTGGGGAGGGTGAAAAATCTTTAATTCTTACTTTGGCAGTATAGAGACTCTCTAATAGGCTGTTTTGCCTATTCGCTATGCAATTGAATTTTTAAGCCACCTATATATAAAGCAGTTAACTTAAGGAAATCTATGCAAACATGAACGTGATACAAGTAACTTTAGGGCCGATGAAAGCTTCAATACGCTTATGCAAACAGCTCTAAATTCAAGCCTCAAACATCATTTTACATAACCACTGCTGTGTGATCCCATTAATTTCATGACCTATTTAAAGAAAGGCTGCTAGGCCCAGTATAATTACTCAACTCCGTATAATTGTACTTGTATAATAAGCCAAAGACCAAAAATGTGTAGAAATATGTAAATACAGAAAGAAATAGACGACTGAGGATTCATTTAAGTTTATCAGAATATCTACCCTCAAGTTTCAATATTATATCTTAGTTCAGCAGAATTAATTTTGGATTAATAATCAGAATACCAATTCCAAATCCTTTGTGAATGAATCAATAAATATTCAAAGCCAATATCTCAAAAAAATCAGTTGTTGCATTGAGCACAATGAAAGCAAAACAACCGATTTTTAACAGACAGCAATCCCAGTGGCAAACTGACTAGATCCTAATCCCCATTTGATAACTTCTTTAAAAATTGGTTACAAGTATAAATCTCAATCATTTGCATGTTAAAGGAGCTTGTTATAGTCTGAATGCACCCAATTCCACTATAGGCAGAACTCAGCCGTGAGGGAATGGAGAAACGAAACAGACTTTACAAGATTATGGAGTTGTGTAGGTCATCATTATGCAGATTCCTTTCCCATATGCATCACAGGCAAAGCCTGAGAAGGTGCGAGTAAAACCCTTCGTGAACTACTGCCTGAAAGTCAAAGTTCTATTAGGTAGGGAATTCCTTCATTATTGTTGGGTCCAAATCATGGAGCAGCGATATATTTTCAAGTCAGAATGCTGTGGGACTTGGAAGGGATGTTACAGGTGGTGTTCTTATAAATCTATTGCTTTGCCCTTCATGATGAGAATAGGTATTGTGGGCTTGTGAGCCTTGACAGATAATTGCAGTGCATCTTGCAGATGCTACTCGCTGCAGATATGGTGCACTCAACCAGGTTCTACCCATTTCTGGCACCTCTGCCCTCATCCCTTACCCTCCCTCCCAGAACCACGACAGGTCCCTCTTGTTCTTTCCATCCCACCAGCCTGCAAACTCAAAATATCATTCTCTGTCATTTCTACTAACTCCAGCACAATGCCATCACGAAGCACACCTACTCCTCAATACCACCCCCCTCCAATCATCCCACAGGAGCTGCTCCCTTCATGACACCCCGGTCCTCTCCTCCATCACACCCAGCTCCCCATCCTTTGTAATCGGAGAATGTGTAATACCTTTAGCTCCCCCCTCCCACCCAAGGCCCCAAAGCTCCACCCAGGTTAAGGAGTGTCACACTTGCACCTCCTTCAATTTGATTTATTGTTTTCACTGCTCCCAATGCAGTCTCCTTGACACTGGGGAGACTAAATGCAGACGAGGTGACCATTTTGGGAACACATTCACTCAATCCACAAGTATGACCTCAACCTTTCTGTTGCTTCATTTTAACTCATCACCTCGTCCACCCTTGGCCTGTTGCAATGCTCGAGTTAAGCCCAGCACAAGTTGGAAAGGAGCATCTCATTTCCCGATCGTCATGTTACAGCCCTCGAAACTCAACATTGAGTTCAACAATTTTAGACTGTGACCTTACTCCTCCACCTTAACCCCTATTTTTAAACTCCATACATGTTTGTCTCGATGCAAAAACACTCCTTTCCCCTCCCCTGTCCCATAGCACCTGGTCATCTATCTCATGCCCTTAAGTTTGCTTAACTTCTGTTGCAATCATTTCCAGCTATGGTCCAGTATCTAACAGATTTTCCTTCTCTCTCTCTCTGTGCTGATGAAGAGCCAAATAGACTTGAAATGTTGACTGTTTTCTCTCCCACACAGATGCTGCCAGACCGGATGGGTTTTTCCAGCATTCTCCATTTGTTACAGTTCATGGGTTTCTATCATTCTCTGATGCCTTACTATGACAATTCTTCACAGTACAGGCAGATTCCATCTCACCCAAATATATATGATTATAGTGAAAGGGGAGGAGAAAGGAGAACATTGGAGTACCACAACAAGAATACAAGGCAAATTTTCTCTATGCATCCTGGATGTGTTGAATCTAAAACCGACAACCACTCCAGCTCAGATTAGCTCATTCAAAAACTGGAAATCAGACATTTCTGTATGGCTGTTACTAACTGAATAAACTCACCACGTCATCACAAGAGCTTAAAACATTTTACCAATAAGTGTAGTGTGAATGAAAAAAAATATTCATATTCAATAGCATTTATCACAAAAACATTTCAAGGGGCTGTCGACAATAATGTTTGGTTTGAAGTTGTGTTCCTACGAAACATAGCCAAACTCGACCAGCAATATAACGCAACAACCAAGTCGTAAATGATCAAGTTGCTCCTGACATTGATTGAATCTTGACAGCATTACACCTTTGGTTTTTATTTATACTTATTGGAGGCATTTATACAGTGCTTTCCATTACTGAAGAATATTCCAAGTACTTCAAAAGTCTCAAATCCAGCTGTCTAAAAACTAAAGCTGTTCAAAAACCAAGACATTTTTATACTGTTTCATGCATCAATTTTAATGGAGTAAATTAAGAACTTAACTGGAAATTCAGCTAGGCACTGCATTAGTGCAATATGGCTCCAGATTAGCTATGAGTTTCGCTGCTTTGCACACCACTCTATCCAGAAGTCCAAGTGACCCTTAACCCCACTAAATTGCCATAGCTCAAACTGCTCAATCCAAAATCTAGTAACATCCAAAATCTGGCAGTCTCAATCCCCAAAGTAAATTGGAGGCATTGTAGTAAAACCGTAAATATGGCAGCCCTTTTGTGCACAGCAAGGTCACACAAATAGCAATGAGATAATTCCCACATAATCTGTTTCCCAATGTTGGATAAATATTGGCTAGTACACTGGGGGGGAACTAGCCAGATGTTCTTCAAAATAGTACCATGGCATCTTTGATACCCACCCAAGGGGGTAACTGGGACCTAGGTTTAATATTTTATTCAAAGGCCTGGTTTACTTGCATGGATCATCATATTACATAAATATGCTAGTGCAACAATTATCACAGTTACAAGGAGGGTACTTGCAGCTGCTGACAGAACAATGAAAATGCTCTCAATATAATGGATTTATGCTGTTCTGTAGTTCTAGCAATTTATTGTTCCTGTTGTAACAGTGATGTCACCAGCTGGAGTGTGTAAACCCTCCCACCTTCTCCATGTCCTCCAAAGACCCTCTTCAAAATCCAACTCCGGCCAAGCTTTAGGTCACTCTTAATATCTCTCCCACAGCTTGGATCTATTCTGCCCAGTTTGTCTCTTGCGATGTTCTTTACATAAAACGGTACTATACTGTTGTTGATTTAAGAAGGGAAACAAAAATCACTTAGTTTCCTCCTGCAGCGTGTTAATCTCTGAAAGAGAAACAGCTGACCAGATAACCATCTCCCCTATTTGGAATAAATTCTCCTGCCCATATTAACAAACTAACTATTATATGACAATGTTAATGATAAATATTACATTTTACCTCGTATCTAAACCCAATCATTTGCTCAAATAAATGCCTTACACATCAAACATCCACACTCCAATTCTAATTTCCTTTTTATTAAAAGATGACATGACAATATTATATCAAAATCCACATATTTCAGTTACGGTACCTGCAGGTAATGTGAATGTCACCAGATCAGTGAGGAAGTAACAGGCAAAGTCTCCCTTACGTTGATGGAGGGATGCAGCTATCTCACGACGTATCTGTTCAGTAAGCTCTGGGCATACCATTGCAGGTATACACTTAGCAGCTTGTTGAGACACCTACAGTGAAAGAGGCAGAATAACGGTACTATATATTCACAAAATATTTCTAAGAATTGAAGCTGAATGTAATGATATATACATCCAAGAATTTCCAATAACATTTCCTTTTTTTCAATGACTACATTTGTAGTTTAAACGGAGGACAAATTTAACATTTTTGGAGGTAAAAACATTACACCTTCATTGCTGGGTGTGCTCCTTTTAGGAATTACTTTGAATGCTTAATAAAGAAGACTGCATTATTTTGGTATGAAAACACTCCAGGGGTACTTTTAAGGGGAAACAATGAAAATAAAATTCAAAAGGTCAGTAAAATGATTTTCCTTTGGTAGAAGACAAATGAAATATGCTTTCGGTTTGTTGGAGCTAATACAATCTGGTCATAATTAAGATTCCTGGCTGAGCCCCATTTAAAAAATATATATTCTAGCAAGGCCAAATTTGTTACCCATCCCCTTGAAAAGATGGTGAGCTGTCTTCCTAAAATGGCTGCAGTCTATTTGGTGAAGGTACACCAATAATGCTGTTAGGGAAGGAGTTTGTGGATTTTGAACCAGCAACAGTAAAGGAATAACAATTCTAGTTCCAAGTCAGGATGGCATACTACTACTGGTAGCCGTAGTATTTATAGGTTGTTTCAATTCAGTTTCTGGTAAATGGTAATCCCCAGGATGCTGATGGTGGAAAATTCAGTGAAGGAAATGAATGACATTGGAATGTCAAAGAGATAGATAGATTCTCTCTTCTTAGAGATGGTCATTGCCTGAATGTTGACCATGTTTTGCTGCATATGGACATGTGCTGCTTTAGTATCTGAGTTACAACTAGTGTGTTGCACAGTGAACAACTTCACATCGGGCCTTTTAAATCGAGGGAAGATCAATGATGAAGGAGCTGATGGTGGTTGCACTGAGTACACCACCCTAAGGAATTTCTGCAGCAATGTCCTGGAACTGAAATGATCAGCCTCCAACAACCACAACCATCTTCTACTGTGATAGGGAGATCTCCAACTAGGGGAGAGACGGTTGATGAGGCAGTATTTGACCAGATTAGATTTGTCCTGCTTTTTTTGTGGATAGGACATACCTGGGCAATTTTCCATATTGGCGGGTAGATGCCAGAGTATTGGAACAGCTTTGTTATTGGTGCAACTAGTTCTTTAGCACAAATCTTCACAACTGTTAAAAGGATGTTGTCATAGCCCACAAGTCTTTGCATTATCCAGTGCCTTCATCCATTTCTTGACATCACATGGAGCGAATCAAATTCGCTAAAGACTGGCATCCTTGGCTTGATGATAATGGTAGAATGAGGAATATGCCAGGCCATAAGGTTACAGATTGTAGTTGAATACAATTCTGCTAGATATGAATACCTAGTTTTGAACTGCTAGATCCGTTTTGAATCTAATTTTGCAGTGCAGTATCATACAACATGGAGGGTATGCCCAGTGTGAAGATGGGATTTTATCTTCACAAGGACTGTGCAGTAGTCAGTCTTACCATACTGTTATTGGACAGATATATCTCCGACAGGTAGATTAATGAGAACAAGGTGTTTTGGTTCCTTCACCCCCTGCCACTGGCAGGTATGTCATTCAGGACTTGGTCAACTCAGGCAGCAGAGGTGCTACCAAGCCATTTTTGATGCTGGACATTGAAGTCCCGAACCCAGAGTACATCCTTCCCACCCTGTTTTTTTCCCCCAAGTGGTGTTCAACATTGAGGAGTACAGATTCATCAGCTGCAGGAGGACATAGGTGGTAATCAGGAGATTTCCTTCCCACATTTGACCGGATGCCTTGTGATTTCATGGGGTGCAGAGTCAATGTTGAGGGCTCCCAGGTCAAGTCCTTTCCGACTGTATATACTGTGATGCCACCTAGTGAGTCTGCTCTGCAGGTGGGACAGGACACATCCAGGGATGGTGATGATTATGTCTGGGATATTGGCTATGATCCCCCCCTGATAATGGCTACGTCAGGTTGATGCTGGACTAGTCTGTGGGACAGCTCACCTAATTTTGACACAAGCACCCAGATCTTAACAAGGAGGACTTTGCAGGGTTGACAGAATGGGATGTGCTGTTGTCATTTCCAGCATCTAAGTCAATGGCGCGTCATCAGTTCAGCTTTATTCCTTTTTGACTTTTCTGTAGCGGTTTTGTACAAAGGAGTAGCTTGCTCAGCCCTTTCAGAGGGTGGTAAGGAGTCAACCTCAGTGCAATGGTTCTGGAGTTACTTGTAGACTAGACCAGCTAATTTTCTCCCCTAAAGGACATTAATGAACCAGATTTTGTGTTTTTGAGGAATAGCTCAAACTGCTGCTCAAACGGTTGAAATAGTTTCATGGCACCATAACTGAAACCAGCTTTTAATTTCAAATTTGTTAATTAAATTTACATTCCATCAGCTGCTGTGATGGGATATGAACCGAGGAGCTTAGCCTGCATTTCTGGATTACTAGTCCGGTGACATTTACCACTACACCACTATATATATATTTTGAGTGTAGTGAAACGTTTTAAATAGAAACAGCCATTTAGGATTTTGACTAGTACCCTCGCTATTTTTGAATTACAAAAATCTCTTTTGTACTTACTATATTAGGCTTAATCTCAAACTGCAAGGACTCATTTGACATCAACCCGTAGTTTTCCTAAACAGAAATAAGAGAAAATAATAGAACTATTAGGCTAACTCACCTCTGTCAACAAAATTGCCAACATGTCCTGTCTCTGAAAACGGATAGCAAGGTGTACTAGGGTGTAACCTACATCAAAAGCTGAAGGACGATTCAACAGGCGCACTTCATCTGATACAAGTTGCCGAGCAATGTCACTTCCAGATGACTTGTAAGCTTCTACTGCAGCCAGATCCCCTTCTACCACTCCTGCAGGACACAAAAGCATGCTCAATTCAAGTTATCCATTTCAATATTGTTATGTAGAACAACAACTTACATGTAACCAGAGGGCTCAGAACCCAGGGCATGACTGAGTGAGTACTGTAGACTAGAAAGTCACTCAAAAATGTAACTTAAACCATCACAAAATTAGAGGAAATCTCCAAGCATATTAATATTTATTAATATTAAAGGCCATGGATGGGTACAGTGCAGCTTTGATTACTTAATATTCAAACAAAATCTGTACTACAGTTTCAATTATGACAGTTTGCTTTCGAAGTCCTGCCAGGAGCCTTTAAGGACAGCTGTTAGATTAGGATTTTTTCTCATGGATAAAAGTGAGACAAAACAAACATCAAGGTAATCCATTAGGGTACACAATATTTCAGAAAGACAGATAATTGCAGAGGAGGTGGGGTAGCCCTTTTAGTAAAGAGTGACATAAGGATATTACAGAGAAAGGATCTGGCCTCTGAAGATCATGAAATAGAATCAATATGGGTGGAAATTTGGAATAGCAAGAGCTTATAGACCACCTAACTGTAGTTATGCCACTGGGCTGAAAAATGGCAAATGGAGTTTAACCCTGATAAATGTGAGGTGATCCATTTAAATGTGGATTACAGGGTCAAAGGTAGGGTTCTGAAGACTGTGGAGGAACAGAGAGATCTTGGGGTCCATATCCACAGATCTCTAAAGGTTGCCACTCAAGTGGATAGAGCTGTGAAGAAGGCCTATAGTGTGTTAGCTTTTATTAACAGGGGGTTGGAGTTTAAGAGCCGTGGGGTTATGCTGCAACTGTACAGGACCTTGGTGAGACCACATTTGGAATATTGTGTGCAGTTCTGGTCACCTCACTATAAGGAGGATGTGGAAGCGCTGGAAAGAGTGCAGAGGAGATTTACCAGGATGCTGCCTGGTTTGGAGGGTAGGTCTTATGAGGAAAGGTTGAGGGAGCTAGGGCTGTTCTCTCTGGAGCGGAGGAGGCTGAGGGGAGAGTTAATAGAGGTTTATAAAATGAAGAAGGGGATAGATAGAGTGAACGTTCAAAGACTATTTCCTCGGGTGGATGGAGCTATTACAAGGGGGCATAACTATAGGGTTCGTGGTGGGAGATACAGGAAGGATATCAGAGGTAGGTTCTTTACGCAGAGAGTGGTTGGGGTGTGGAATGGACTGCCTGCAGTGATAGTGGAGTCAGACACTTTAGGAACATTTAAGCGGTTATTGGATAGGCACATGGAGCACACCAGGATGATAGGGAGTGGGATAGCTCGATCTTGGTTTCAGATAAAGCTCGGCACAACATCGTGGGCCGAAGGGCCTGTTCTGTGCTGTACTGTTCTATTAAAGAAAAAATGACTGGAACCTGTAACAAAGGTTATGTCATTTTGAGGAACTTTGATCTTCAAATAGACTTAGCAAGAATTGTCTAGAGCATGAACTTGAAGAATATTTTCATGACAGATCAGTATGGAGTGGAACAAACTATGAATAAAAGCTATTAGATTTAATATTGTGTAATGAAGCAGAAGTAATTAGCAATGTCACAGTAAAAGATTCACTGAAAATAGTGACCATTACACCATTCAATTCGACATTAAGTCTGAAAGTGACATATTCCAATTGCAAACAAAAGTTCTGAAAATAATTGTTTGGCAGTAGAGCTTGAAAATGGTCATGGTATTGCCCTGAGGAATGAGCCAGCAAATGGCGATCCGTTATTTTGTTTAGCTGAAACACGCAGTGTGCATACGTTATTCTGTCTGCAAAGGGTTCTACATATTAATATATATAATAAATATCTTTGTCAGAGGAAAGGTCTACGTAATAGGAGACAGTGAAGAGAGCTATACTGAGTGCTTAAGTGTTAGCATTGGAGGCTTACAGGCAAAAGTTTCAAGATACAAGAAAACAGTCTGGACAGACTTGTATTGAACTTGAAAGAGTTAAGCAAGGTGATTTTGATAGGTGGGTGAGAGCATTAAAAATAATAGAATCCTACAAGGGCCTTAGAGAAGTAATTGCTGGAGGAATTTAAAGACTCATTACCTACAATGATAAGGACTCCTATGGAGGAACAAAGAGATAAAACTGCAAGGCACGCAGCGGAGCTTGCTGACGACTGAGTTAGTTCATAGGTCAAAGACTTTCTTTTAACGCTCTTAAATCTAAGATACAAAATGGGAAGGTATGGGAAAGAACACAAGCAAGAGAGGGAGTGCTTGAACATTCCGAGGAGACCTCACCTCAAAATAAAAAAGATAGCGCTGAGGGAATAAGAGATATGAGGAAAGTTTCATTGTAAAGTTTCATTGAGTCACATCAAGTCAATATGCTGGGCATTAAACAGAAAGACGGTTGGAGTTATAAATCTTAAGGAAACTATGAAATCAGAGTTTGGAGAACAGGAGAAGCAGGTGGGATTTATACACAGAGGAAAAAAGCAAACAATAGGAATGAAAATATGTGCACAAATGATACAGGGGCATGGCTGTTGTGTTTATGAATGTGTGCCAAAGAGAAGTATTTCCATGTGGACAGACTAGGATGGGGGAAAGCATTAAAACTTTGAGACATAGGCACGGTCAATCCCTAATGCTGTGGGATAAATATATTAGTTGTCCAGAAGGCATATTGAAGGAAGAGGTTCTGGTCAGCAGCATTCATGGTGGAACAAGAAAAATTCCTTTGGTAAAAATGAACTTGAGTAGCTTGAAGATGGGAGAAGTGGTTGTAGGAATGGTAGAAACATTGTCCATTCCAGGGATTCAATTCATTCCAGGGAATGATATAGCAGGATCACAGATTGCAGCAATGCCTACTGTGATTGAACAGCCAGTAGAAAATCCAGCTATAGAGAAATTGCAAACAGACAATCTCTGGGTTTTTCCTGATTGTGCACTGACAAGATCACAGGCAAGACACACAAGGGAGGAGCTGCGAGCACGGAATGAGACAAGTGAGATCAGGTTATTTTATACTATCTTTAGCAAGCTGAATGAAGAGGAAACGAAAAGAAAAAAAGAGACAGCTGTGTTTAATTCAAAGAGACTGAAAGAATTACAGGAAGGTGATTCCAAATTAATTGTTTACACCATGACTGGATTGGTTCTTCACTGGGTTGTACAGCGTTCTTCACATTATTCCAAATAAGCATACACCACTAAGAACCAGTGTTTCAAGTTATCAAGTGGGGTTTTGAGACTCTCTCAGGTAACATCTGCAGGGTTCTTAACAAAACAATCACTCATTCCCCATTTTAAATAGTCTACGTTTACCCTCTTGATTAAGCTTCCAATCAAAAGTTGGAAATTTGACATTAACCATTTTTCAAAAGGTATTTGATAAACATTTATGAGATGCCTTTTGTTGAAACTTCATGGGATCTTTTAAAGTTTTAAACTGAAAAACACTGAAGGGAAATAATTAATAATTAACAGTAATTGTTCCAGCTAGGTCACTGATTGACTAAGCAGAGAGATAGATCCTGAGGCTCGCACAGCATATAATGGGTTGCCAAGAATGTAAAAAAAAAAGGAAGGCAAAAACAAAATGGGGGGGTGGGGGGTGAAACGACAGATCCCAGGCTAGGCTGATCACAGACTGTGAGAGAAACAACAGGTGGCCATAAACAGAGTAATTCAGCCATACTAGAACCAGATGACGGAACAAATAGATACTAGGGCCAAGAAAGGATGCAAAATTACAAGATTCACACACAAACACTGGAAACAAAATAAATATCAGAAACAATTTCCCCATTAACAAACATGACACACAGCAAGAAATTCAATATAATCTGTGCTCTTCACAGACATCTGCGACATTAAAGACAAATGCTACAGACCCTAGGTCAGAAAAATACTTTAACTCAATGAAAAAATAAACATGAAAAATAGGGAAGTTCAGGTGTTGTTTTAATGCAGGGTTCAATCAAGCAAATTTAGTTCTGAATACTCAAGTGTTTTAGACCCAGAGTTGGTCAATATAATGTATGTGATCTTCATGATTCAGTGTAGTCAGAGGTTACAACACATAGGTGCACATAGTTGGTAATAAGGAGCCTTGATAACCTGAAAACAGACATCATGCCACCTCTGTGTACCACGACCATCAAATGATCAAAATCAACACCTCCTCTACACTTTATTTGTCCCATTACCATCTCCTTTTGCCTTGCATCATCTTTGTCAACTAATCTCTCCTACGTCCCACCCATCACAGTTGTTCTTTTCCTGTCTGTACATGCTTAAAAACCTGTTACATCTCTAATGTTCCCCAGTTACATGAGTATTTCCAATATGCTTTTATTTCCAAATATCCAGGACTCATTGTAGAACCCAAACAGAATTCTAAAGATGTTCTGGGTGAGCTAAAGGACAAAGTAAGTTCCAGGAGAAGATTGTATGAGCCCAGAGTAGAGAGAGTCAATGAAGGAGAATTGTGAAGCATTACAATCAGTGAGGGAATTGATCAGGGAGGACCCAGTCAATGGGAAACAGGCGAATGTGACAAAGACGACACCTAAACACATTATAACCAGCATCGTAGACTAATTATTGGAAGTTGGAAATTGTCTGCATGATAACATTCTAGTAAACAGCAAAGTGGAAAGCCTACTAGTTAAGCACAATACACAAGGGATTTGGTGCAAAATTGAAGAATGAATTTAAAAACTCCTCAGTTTGCTGATACTCTGGCTGGACTATTAAAATCAGACACCAAATTTAAAGTTTATTTATTAGTGCCACAAGTAGGCAATTAAATCCCCTAATGAGACACTCCAACTAAGGGAGAATTTAGAATGGCCAATGCACCTAACCAGCATGCTTTTCAGACTGTGGGAGGAAACCAGAGCACCCGGAGGAAACTCATACAGACGTGGGGAGAACATGTAGACTCCGCACAGTGACCCAACCCAGGAATCGAACCCGGGTCCCTGGCGCTGTGAGGCAGCAGTGCTAATCACTGTGCCACTACTTTTCTGTAAGGAACAAAAATGGAAAATACTGGAAACACTTAGCAGGCCAATTAGCACCCGAGTACAAATGAGCTAACCCTTCAGCTGTATGCCCTCTTCTAACAAAGGGTCTATTAATTCCTCTGTTCTCATTAAGTTGGTTAACCTATCCCATTAATTTGCCATTTATTTGTACTTAGCATTTCATAAACCTGGAAATCTGCAGCGAGCCCCTAAAATTAATTATCTTTGCTCCATTTGAAGCATATTTTAGTCAGCTCCCAGTGTGCTACTCTATCTGGTATCTATGAATCCACCTCCTTTATTTCTCAGATATCACAGAGAAATAGAACAACTCCAGTACCCTTTCTTGAAAACTTGTACTCATTACAGCTTAACCATGTTCAGAAATTTTTAATTATTTTGTAGTTCAAATACTTTAATTATCTCAAGCCATCTGTTGCAAATGCTTCCGGAATACGAATTCTCTCATTTTGAATGTTGCAGGATATAACTATAGTCATTTTTGCCCAAAAGGACTATTTTCCAAAACAAACAGTACCGAGGCACAAAAAATACTTTGCTCCATAAAATTAAAGGTATGTAAAATGGGATAGTATGTACACAAACTGAATATTTGCAGTTGAAAGAATTCAATGCACAGGAATCAATTCAAACTTCAAATCCACTGAATGCCCTGTACAAAGCACCTCAAGTGAACTTAGTATATTGGCAAATGAACTTTAGTTGTACCACAAGTATTTATCGCAAGAGAAAGGATTTCTGATTTTTATAAAATACACACAATTAAAACCTCATCCACCTTTCCAAAAAAATTCTGGATTGTAAGCGATGTAAATTGCATGTGGAATCTCTTGTTCGGCTCCTTTGGCAACAGCTAAAGTCACCTTGCAATTTTTTTTTTTTTTTAAAAGCTTCACCTGAACTAGTCTTCCTTCTGGAAAGCTAAAAGCAATTTAATACATCAATGTCAATTTCAAGTCATAACCGTAATTAATGATGGAGAAGTCAAGTAACTTCAAACATCCTATAATTTATGGCACTTAGACTTCATGCTACACAAAGTTTTTTTTAAAAAGGGCCCAAATAACTGCCAATGCCAGTTTCTAGTTCCCATTCCTGTCGGGGACGCTCCATGTAACCATCTAAATACTGCCTGGCCAATGCATTGTGCCAGATATCACCTTACTCCAGCTATTTCTATCACTAATACGTCCGTCACCTAATAATAAACCATTCATTTGACATTACACTGGTAACAGAAATAATTAAAAGTTTTTTAAAAGTGGCACTTATTACAAATTTCACAAAATGTAATATACACACACATTATATACAAATAACAACAGATACATCCGTACTTTCACCCTGAATTTATCTTTAATGGACTATGCCATGATGTGACGCATGGGCCGTATTTATCAGTCCCACGGATAAGAATTCCTAACATACATGGTGTTTGTGGGACCAATTCACCTAATGTAAGTTCTAACAGTGTCAAAGAATTGCTCTCAATAATTACATTTCTAGCTTGCATTCTCAGCACAATGAAAAGCATATAGAACATATGATACTCAGTAATTATTTAAGAGATGTTATAAACATGCAATAATGTTTTGCACTAATTTTAGGTAATCAACTAAAACAAAGGCAATCAATTATTTTAAAGGGTAGCCTTTTTTGGAGGGGCTAAAATGCAGTGACAGGCAAAGTCAATAACGTTAATCACTTTGAATTGTACCTGTTTTCTCTCAAAACAAAATAAATACCTGTACAAAACAGTTTTCCGTGTTCTATTACAGCAACAACTTTTAGCTCCAGTGGACGCCGTCATGGGAGAGACAACGGGGGATGGAAGAGGGGGAAATGAGGAACATGAAAAATTTGCTTCATTTACGGCACAAATAAGAAGTCTCAGCAGGGGATTGTGGCATTGGGGTAGGTTCAGCCTGCAAACTTTACAATGGGTGTGAAGAAGCATTGAATTTCTGCCTGGGTGGAAAAGAAAGAAAATAATTTGTTCTCAATCCCATTTTACTGCAGCAAGGGAGAAAAGCAACAGGCAGGATGGCAATGCAAAGTTCATTTTCAATCGTTGTGGATAGGCAGGTGAACGTGGAAAAGGATGAGGTTGGCGAATTTAGACTGCTCCAGTGATTGGGTGAAGTCAGCCTCCAAATTCTACCTCAATAGAGGGAACACATAATTGGGAAACTGAACTTTACCATCCCCACTGAAGGTGTTCTACTATTTCTTTGCCTTCAATCCTCGGGTTCATCGGTTTATGTTGCGTTGGACAATTTTACTGTTTTTCCTGTAGGGTAATGCTTTTAAGAGCTTGTAGGCTTGTCCTTTGCCATATCAAAAGGTACCATCTTTAATGAAGCAAAGTTCAGCTGCAACTGCGCTCAGATCTCTTTCAGCTATTTACCAAAATATAATCTTTTTCCCTTTCATGCAATGCTATTCCATGTAACTAGGCTTCCAGTGCCACTTGCAGCTTATACCTTTGGCAAAGTTGTCACAACAATGTTTCAAATCTATAATGAATTGGTTTGACCATATTCAATCTTGCGGCTTCTCAGTAAACTGCAAAGCTGATGATGCAAGTTCTGGCCTTCTATTTCCCTGCCCACTGAAAATCTAAAAGATTAAATTCTTATATCAGAATTTACATAAAAAGCTTATGACTGGAAGAGTTAAGTTTCACTTGTTCATTGTGGCTTTACTTATTTTTCCAGATTTCCAAAAGGCCAGTTTCTTCAGACAGGGTTAAGTGTATTTAGTACAGTATCCCCTTACATAGAGTTGCCACGACATCTACTTTTCTGGACTAGAGGTAGCAAGGTAAAAGATCAACAAAATAATCACCACAGGAATCCACTGCAAACATTAGAGAACATGGACAATTGGATTGGCTCAATGAAACACATGACTAAAGAACAAATATAGAAACGTTAAATCCTAGATTGGAACTAATCAGTTTTACAGTAAAGTTATTTACATGGTTTGCATACTACCAAGGAGTCATGGGGATACGAGACCTTGAAATTCACCAGAGTAATTAGCAAAAAAAACATCATTTAACATTTTCTGAGGACAGATCAGGACAGCTATTTCAGAATTTACTAGTTTTGGCAAAATGTGGTCTCATGTGGAATCAGAGGCCATGTAGCAGTGGACTAGAGAAGCAACTCCTGGTTCTAAAGGGAGTGCAGGAGCAAAGGGACCTAAAGATGACAAGTCAGGATTAGAGCAGGTTAAAACATACGGATCTTAGGCTTTATTGATAGGAGCATACAGTACAAAGGCAAAAATGTTATGATAGTCTTGACTAAATGGCCTGAACTGGGCTTGTGCATCCACTTCTGAGCACCACACTTTAGGAAGGTTACGGAAGCATTTGAGAAGGCGCTGAGACAATTCATGAGAATGATTCCAGGGATGCTGAACTTGTTTGGAGAAATTGAGGCTATTTTCCTTGGAGAACAGAAGGTTGAGAAAGGATCTGATGGAAGTGGTCAAGGTCTGGACAGAATAGATAAAGAGAAACTGCTTCCATTGGTGGAAGGTTTGAGAACCAACTTAAGGTGATTGGCAAAGGAAGCAATGGTGACATGAGTAAAAACTTATTTTTGACACACAAGTGGCGAGGATCTGGAATACACTGTTTGAAATTGTGATGTAGGCAGATTTAATCACCAGAATCATACAGTGCAGGAAGCCAGTCGGCCCATCGAGTCTGCACCGACCACAAGCCCACCCAGGCCCTATCCCCATAACAACATGAATTTACCCTAGCTAATCCCCCTGACACTAAGGGGCAATTTAGCATGGCCAACCCATCTAACACACAAATTTTTGGACTGCGGGACCACCAGGAGGAAATCCACGCAGATACAGGGAGAATGTGCAAACCCCACACAGACAGTGACCCAAGCTGGGAATTGTACCTGGGTCCCTGGTGCTCTGAGGCAGCAGTGCTAACTACTGCGACTTTCAATGGCTTTCAAAAGAGAATTGGAATTTTATCTGGAGAGAAAAATTTGCACAGCTATGGGAAAAGGTGGCAGAATGCAAATAGATGATTTGCTCGAGCAGAGACAACATCGGCAAGACAGGGTGACTGGCCTCCTTTGCAGGATCCATTCTATGAATACCCAGAAGCAATGATTGCTTCTGGGCATTCATGGCATTTCTTTAGTCCACTGCTGTACTGTCTCACGTGGATCCCACCTTCCAAGGCAATATTCTGCGAGATATAGTGAACTCTGATAATTACATCGTCCTCAAGACATGCCCATGACTCCTTAGTAGTCTGCAAACCATGGTGGAACCATGCAGATGACAACTTTACTGTAAAATTGATAAAATCTTCAAACTCTGCACATGTAGAGCTAAATCCAACACGATGCACAATTTTATATTTCCTTCCTACCAAAATAAATCACTTCACTGCATTAAATTTTATCTAACCCTTGTCCACCCATTTCACCAGATATGTCCTTTTGAAGATTAACAATGTCCTCACAGTTCACAAAACTAAGTTTTGTGTCATCTGCAAATTTTGAAAGTATGCCCTGTACTCCCAAGCCTAGGTCATTAATATAGTCATAGAGGCTTACAGCATGGAAACAGGCCCTTCGGCCCAACTTGTCCATGCTGCCCAGTTTTTACTATTAAGCGAGTCCCAATTGCCCACGTTTGGCACATATCCCTCTATACCAATCTTACCCATGTAACTGTCTAAATGCTTTTTAAAAGACAAAATTGTACCCGCCTCCACTACTACCTCTTGCAGCTGGTCCCAGACACACAACTCTGAAAAAAATGTCCCTCTGGACTTGTGTACCTCTCTTCTCTCACCTTAAACCTATGCCCTCCAATTTTAGTCATCAGCTATTTAGCTATATCTATCAAGAAAAGCAGAGATCCAAACACTGACCCTGGCGAACCCCACTATATACCTTCGTCCAGACCGAAAAACTGTTCACAACTGTTTCCTGTCACTCAGCCAATTTTGTAGCAATGCTGCTGCAGTTCCATTTAATTTGCGTGCTCTAACTTTGCTGACAAACTTGTGACACATTATCAAATCCATGTACACCAATGAACTTTGTCCATCCCCACAAAATTCAATCGAATTAATTAAAAACGACTTGCTCCTAACAAATCTGTGCTGGCTTCCCTACCACTAAGGTTAAATTGACTGGGCTGGAGCTGCTGGGCTTATTTTATACCCTTTCCTTGAAGGGAATGGTGTTTGCAAGTCTCCAGCAACACCCCTATAAGAGAATTGGAAATTTATGGCAGTTCCTTCGCAATGTCTACCCTTACTTCCTCGGTATCCATGGATGCATCTTATCCACTCCTGATGTCTTATCAGCTTTAAGCATAGCCAGCTTATAGACTTATAGAATTCTATAGTGCAGAAGGAGACCATTCGGCCCATCGAGTCTGCACCGACCACAATCCCACCCAGGCCCTATCCCCATAACTCCATGCATTTATCCTAACTAGTCCCCTGACACTAAGGGGTAATTTAGCATGGCCAATCTACCTAACCTGCACATCTTTGGACTGTGGGAGGAAACCGGAGCACCCAGAGGAAACCCATGCAGGTACGGGGAGAATATGCAGATTCCACACAGTGGCCCAAGCCGGGAATCGACCCCGGGTCCCTGGCGCTGAGGCAGCAGTGCTAACCACTGTGCCACAGTGCTGCCCTATCTCATATCATGATCAGTGTTTTGCCCACCAAGTTTCTCAAATACCTCCTCTTTCACTATGACTGTGGCACCATCTTCCTTTGTTAAAACAGATGTAATCATTTAGTACCTCAACAACATTCCCTGCTTCTTTTCATAAATTCCTTCAGTCGCTAATTGGCTTTACTATTATTTGTATCTATAGAAGACTTTGTGATTCCTTCCTGTATTAGCTGCCAACGCTCTCAGACTCTCTTTTTGCTTCTGTTATTTGTTTTTACACTTCCTTCCCCTCCCCACCCCCAGAACTTTCTATGTTGAGCAGTTTTTAATTGCATCATTCATCCAATATCTATTACCATGCACGTGAGAGACTGTGCGGAATGTGGTAAATAAGGTGGGTGAGCTGCCGGTGCAGGATAGTCATGTGGAACCACAATATTATGGGAATAACAGATGACTAGCTCAAGGAAGGGCTGGACTAGGCACTTAGTGTTCAAGGAAACAAATTGTTCAGGAAAGATAGCGAAGGAAAAAGAGGAGGGGTAGCAACATTGATTTTGAACATTTCTATCAAATTCCTTCCCAACTTCTCTTCTCCCAATAGAATCTTTTCTGCCTCTTTATAGTCTCTCTATCATCCAGCAAGTCTTGGATTTGTTCATCCTCCCTGTTCGCCTTGTGGGAATATAACTTGACTGTACACAAACGATCTCCTCTTTAAAGACAGCTCATTGTTCAGTTTTAGTTTTGCCTGCCAATCTTGCATTATCTGGGTCAGATCCTCTCACCCACTGAAGTTGCCCTCCACAATTAATTACTCTCATTCCAAATGTATCTTTGTCCTTTCCCATGGCCAACCTAAACCTTCTGATACCATGATCACTGTCCATTAAATATTCCCCTACTGACACCTGATCCATCCCATTTCACAAGGCCAGATCCAACAATCCCCTCATTCCCCCCCCACCAAACAAAAAAATTCTGTCCTTGATTCCTCTAGGATATCCTCTCCCTCTAGCATAGCAATAATCCCCTTAATCAATCTTGCTATCCCTCCACCCTTCTTTCCTTCCCCATCTATCCTGAACATCTTGAATCCTAGAATATTTAGCAACTCGTCCTACCCTTCTTTGAGCCAGGTCTCCATTATCACATCATCATCATCCCATGGCTATTTGTGCCTGCAGCTCACCCACCTTATTTACCACACTCCACAGTCACATACGTGCACACTAACCTTAATTTAAAAACATTATTACATTCCCCCTTCCTTGGATGCCATCTAATACCTTTTTCCAATGCTAATGAAATCTGTCTTTCCTAATTCCCTCCAATGTTACCTACAGGTTGCTACCGCTGTCAAGTTCACGTGAATCTTCCTCAATATCACTAGCAAATCACCCTGCAAAGAAATTGGTTCCAGCTCTGTTCAGGTCTACGAACTCATGTGTGTTGACCAACTGTGTTTGCCATGGTATGCCAACAATCATGGGGCCCTACCCAACCACCATCTGCTTGTAATATTGGAATAAATTTCTGCTTTCAACTGCAGGCAAAATATGTTATCCAGTGCACTAACAACTTGCATAAAAACAACAACGAACCTGAATACATGAAATATAATATCCAGACCATTTTTCATTGGATTGTGTTTCTGCATATGTATAATGCCAAAGAACTGCTGTGGTGAAGTTTTATTTTACCACTCTGGTTTTGTCAATTGCTAAATAACAACTTCAGAGTTCTTGAATTGCTTACTTCATGACCAACTATATCTTCATTGCTCATCAACATTACATCTTGCGCAAGTCAGTGGAAAGCTGACAAGGAACATTACAATTATCACTTTTATTCTAAAGCAAGTTACTTAGCATGCTGCGATTCCAACAACCCCAAAGACAGAATCAGAAACCAACAAATCCCTTCTACTGTCAGCCAAGGGCAGTGACCTTATTTATCCTCGAGCTTCAGTAAACTTGTACTTATTAAATTATCCTAATCTAAAGTACGTAGTTCCCAATAAGTGTAAAATCACATGTCCTTCTATGTAGTGCCGAAACAACCTTGGAAAAATGTCATGCATTCCTTACGAGAAATTTTAGAAGTGTCACATGTTAACAACGTAATTTTGAAATCTTCCACGTGTAAGGGAATGCTGAACATAGAACATCAGTTTTACTTGCACAAGAGTACTGCTTCTGAGATAAGAGCAAGCATAGAAGAATGCACTATCAGAGTGGAGCGAACAACAAAATGTGCTTGCCAACTTATCTTACCCAAGTGTATGGGACAGCTTTTTAATTTTGAAATTAAAACAGGCAGTCATGCCTTGAGTATTTTGCATCATCAGAAATACTATGGTTATAAGATTGTTCATAGAGACACACTGTGCTCCACAGATGTCACCAACAATGGATTCTATACAAATTTATTCAACTCATTATGGATGCATCCAGACTGAAGAGCTCCTTTGTGCAATCAGGCAAATCACATGCTGCATTAATGTTAATGAAAAGATTGTTGAAAACAGAACATTCTGAAGCGAGAATGAACAAACAAAACCAAGACTACATACACAAGAGCAAAATCCGCTAAGTGGATACTATGAAATCCGGCTATCACTAAAAAAATTCAATTTTGTCCATTTAAAATGCTATTTTGGGGGCATGGCTTAAATTTATTGTACCCATCAGCTGTAGTCAATCGAAATGAAAAAAATAGTACATTACTGGGGACGCTTGGCCTGCAGAGTAACAAAATATGGTAGCTGTCTTAACAATTATTGCCCTATAAATCTAACAAATGAATTTTAAACTTGGCATCATTAGAGAAAGTTTGGCAGTTGTTACACATTTCTCAGAAGTGCGCATCGTTTACTCAATATTTCATTATAGTAAACAGAATGACTCACTGAAACCTGTTACAAATCAGTATAGCTGTCAGAAAAGAATAGGATTTTCCCTACATGGCAAGGTAATAAACCTTCAGATAATAGATTTTATTGCCAAAATATTTCATTGCGGAACCTTATAGTATTACTGCCTTATCAATCCCTGATTACTATCTTAAATATAGCCTGTTATCAGTTCACTGGATTTGGCACCAATGGAAGACCATAGAACATTACAGCGCATGTAATATAGTTTCAATAGTGAATTAATGCGCAAGATATAAAATCTAACATAGCATTTGGGATCCTGTAATGGCAAACAGTGCCTATTAACTGATCAAAAGTTTGCAATTACAAAGGGACCGTTTGTTCCTTTGGAAAAAGTCTTTTTTAAGTTGAAAGCTTTAAGTTTCAGAATCTGCACAACTTTGAATTGGAGTCCAGAACTAATAGTCATGGACCATGGAATCAACAGATCTGAAGGACTGAATGGCCTTTTCTAGTTCAATTTTATGTTCAAATGATAACTACCACACTAACTAGAGAGCATGACAAAAACCTAGTAGCTATACCATATAAGTGGACATTCACTGATTAACAATACAGGTACTCAAAACTGTCTCCCTCAGAACTTGCTGCACTCATTCTCCCGTAATATAAAAACTGCTGACAAGGGTGTTGCTGTCATTATCTGCTAAACGACCTCCACCTAAGAGGGACTAAACACCTACTCCCTCCTACCTTCTCCTAGAACATGAGCACACCAGCAAACATCAAGTCATACCCTCCAGGACTGCCACTGACCTCATCACTTCTGGAAAGCTTTCCTCCACAGCTTCCAAGCTGAGCCCCTCAAATTCTCAACAGCTTGCTTCCACCTCTTTTCCAAGATCCTCTCAAGATCAACAAGCAAGGATGTCATGGTAGACCTATCATTTCAGCCGGTCCTGACCAACTGAACTGATTTCTTCCTACTTCAATATTTTTCTCCCATTGTCCAGTTTTCCCTACCAACATCCTGACACCCAAGTTCCCTTGAGGATGGTTTTGGGGCTATCCACTTCTTCCTTAAATGGAAACTCCATCCATCAGCATCACCCTCCTCCACTTGGCTGAATGCATTATCAAATTGGACAACTTTTCCTTTTATTCTACTCATTTTCCCCAAGTAAACAGTTTTGCTAGGATACTCGTGGGTCCTAACCATGTCTATCTTTTTGTGGGTTGCAAAGAATAGCCCTAATAAGTTTATCATCTTTTTTCCAGTACACTGATGAATGTATTGGTGCAATCTCTTGCTTTCATCCCGAACTGGAAACTGTCAAATTTTCTTCCTATTTCCACCCTTCCCTCATCTTCACATGGTTCAGCTCAGATTCTTTCCTTTGCTTCCTTGATTTCTCAGCTTATCCCCAGGAACGGAAACAATCAACAAGTATTCATCGTAAACTCACTGACACACAGAACTCCATTCCATTCTCCCAGTTCCTCAGTCTGCCATATCTGTTCCGATTATACAATTTTCCACATCAGTGCTTCTGATAGGTCTTCCTTTGTCCTCAACTGAAGATTTTCCCTCGGCCCCTACCACTGCAGGTTGATAGGGCCTTTGACTGGCCCACCCATTTCCTGCATTTCTGCTCTCACCCCTTCACCTCTCCGAGGGCACAATAGGGTTCTTGCCCTCGCATTCCACCCCACCAGCCTCCATATTCAAACAGACCATCCTCCACCATTTCCAGCTTGATGCCACCACTAAACCGATTCCCCCCTCCCCTATTCCAAAGAGATCTTTCCCTTTTCAACATCTTGGTCCATTCCCATGCATGCACAGATGGAAGACCCGACTTCCCCTCTCCTCACCACTTAAAGCCCCAAATGCTCCTTTCAGGTGAAACAGTAATTTACAAGTATTGGTTTCAATTTAAATGCTACATTTGCGGCTCACAATGAAGTCTTTCTCCACAGAGAAGATCAAACACACATTGGATTACTTTTTTTATTCGTTCATGGCATGAGTGTATCACTGGCTGGGCTAGCATTTGCTGCCCATCCCTAATTGCCTCTGAACCAAGAGGCTTGCTAGGCCATTTCAGACGGTGCTTTAAAAGTCAACCATATTGCTGTGGATCTGGAGTCACGTGTAGGTCTGATCAGAAAAGGATGACACGATTCCTTTCCCTAAAGGGCATTAGTGAACCAGATGGGATTTTTTTCTAATGACAATCGACAATGTTCCCGTGGTCATTAGACTTTTAATTCCATATTTTATCGAATTCAAATTTCACCATCTGCTGTGGTGAGATTCAAACCTCGGGTCTAGATTATTAGTCCAGTGACAATACCACTTGGCCACCGACTCCCGGAAACTCCTTTGCAGAACACCTCCACTCATTCCACAAGCATCAGCCCAAGGTTCTGGTGGCCAGCCATTTTTATTTTCTGACGCTGGCCTGTGCCCTCAAATAGCTGCAGTGTAACCCTAAAAGTCAATAGAACTTCAAAGAACAGCATCTCATATTTCAATGAGATAGCTGACAGCCATCAGACTCAATGGGTTCAGACCATACCTCTGCTCCCATTTTGTTTAATTCTGTTGTCTTGGCCCCTCTCTCATTTTCAATTTTAGACAGCATCTGATCATTATTCTGCTATGCATACCTCCTCCAGACATATCTTTTTTTTCTTTACTTCTTGTCCCATAAACACGCTCTTCAGCACTGCACCACTTACTCTTTGGTCATTTAACGTTTCCTGTCTTCTCTTTTGCTCATTTTCCACCTTCCCACATTTCACCTGCTTAAAACCTATATTTCTAACTTTTCCAGTGTTACTGAAAGGTTATTGCTCTGAAGAGCATTTTCTCTTTTTATCGCATGGTGGCACAGTGGTTAACACTGCTGCCTCTCAGCACCAGGGACCTGGGTTCGATTCCCAGCCTGGGTCACTGTCTGTGTGGAGTTTGCATTCTCCCTGTGTGGGTTTCCTCAAGGTGCTCTGGTTTCCTCCCACAATCCAAAGATGTGCAGGTTAGGTGCATTGACCATGTTAAATTCTCCCTCAATGTACTCGAACAGGCGCCGGAGTGTGACGATTAGGGGATTTTCACAGTGACTTCATTACTATGTGAATGCAAGCCTACTTGTAACTTAATAAACTTTACTTTTTAAGTGGCAGAGCCATGACCAGATAATTAAGCTTCTTCAGAAGAAGCTTAATAGAAAATTCCAAACATTTGGGACAGCACGTTCAGAACATTTTGTCCGACAGTAAAAGTATTAAAATTACTTTGTTTAGAAAATCAGTGACAATGTTTAGAGCTGTTCAAAAAGTTAAATGTCAGTTCACCCAAAATGGTTTAGAGGCTCAGGTTGCCCCTCCTAGCTGAATGGCTTGGCTTCAGCAAATGATTGAGGAAAGCACAAGTGTCACTGCTGCCTCCACAGATTTACCAGGGTTGCTTTGCACCAAAATTCTTCAGGTAACAGTAAATATGAACATTTCCTTTTTACCATACATAATTTTTATTATTCCAGGTCGGGTGTTCAATCTCAGAATCACAACAGCAGTATGGTTTACCATCAATGGCCTGTAGAGTCTTTTTCTTTCCATTAGGAAGGTATGCTGATTAATAGTGAAATCTTGAATTGCAGCAAATTATTACAAGGCTGCTGATGTATTTATTTTGTAATGTGCTCCAATGTTGTGGAATTCGCCTCATGTACATTGGCTACTAATGCTCTGGGGTCCACCAGTCAATGACACTGCAGCATAACTTCTGATTGTAGTTGTCCAATAATACAAGCAGGCTATACATTTGAAAGAACCGCCATGAACATGTGCTGCAATTCTAGAATGCATAGATTAGAAAACAATGTTTTACAATGCAAATACAATTTTACCGAATTTTTTTGGGTTAGGCACAAATTTTGCGAACACAGAAAAAAAGGACAGGGATAAGATGCAAGTATTGTCACAATTTAAACCAACTTATTTTTTAAAAGCTTTCAAACAGATTCAGCAAAATATTGTTCCAGTCCATTAATGTCCTCGGATTTCTGGACCTATCACCCAATATGGACATGCAGGTCAAACTAAGACCTTTAGGAGGAAGTTAAAAGAATAGTTTTGTCTGAAACTTGGAGGATGCAGCACCAAACTAAAACAGGAATGATTACAAAACAGAAATGGGGTAGTGAGGAGAGGAAAGGTGAAGCAATAGTTTCTTAAAAACAAGTATGCTTAAAGGCACTCTGCCTTAAAAACATTTAAGCTATTTAAAAACATTTCTTCTCGCAATCTAAGAGGCCAAAAACTTTAATTCTGGCCCGGAAGCACAAATTTTACACCCCTAATCTGTAATCTATTGTCCATTAATTTTAAGCAAAAAGTTAATTCTTGCATTTTATGGCAAGTTTGAGAAAGAACTATAACCTACAAGAAAAGGAGTGATGATGGGGTCCCAGCTGATACAAGTTGGATTGCGGATAGGTTAGGGGAAGATGATGAACAGAAATACACTGGGTGATGCCGGATGGTCTAATTGGGCCAAGATCTTTAGGTTCCATTCACCTTTGCGTTACTCAGGTGTACTAAAACTGTGCGCCCTTGCATTATAGCCTAATCCCAGCAGTGACCATCCCAAAATAATGCAAAACCACTTTCCTTTCAATATTGCCAGGTATATTCTCAGCACTCCTAGATCCAAACACTGCCCAAGTAATTATGTTTGACATAAATACCCAAATGTGCAATGTGCCAGGAACTAATTCAAAAGTTAAACTTAGTCCTTATGAGATTTTAAATTTAAAAGCGGTCAAATATACCGACACTAAAAGGGCATGATGCGGATATGCTAGTGTTGGACTGGGGCAGGCACAGTAAGAAGTTTCACAACACCAAGTTAAAGTCCAACAGGTGTATTTGGTATCACGAGCTTTCGGAGCGCTGCTCCCTCATCAGGTGAGTGACACTCACCCGGTGTTGTGAGACTTCTTACTGCAGACTAAAAGGGAATGCCCTTAACATTTTCAATACTTCATGACACAAAAAGCATCTTTGACAGAGGTAACAAGTTTCACACAGCAATACACAAACTGATTGCAAGTTTTTCTGAAGGCAAGCAGAACAGGAACATAGTTCTCCATATTGCGAGCCGTTGAATTAGAACGGTTCACCACTAAGCCTGATCACAATTTTTCTCTAAACATTGCAACACCAAGGGTACAAGTTGTACATTAATTGTTTGCGCCAAACTGTTAAGCCCCCAGCCATCTATGTTAAAGATGCCAATATCAAATAAATGTAAACACTGGAGGCAATTATTTTTTGTATCAAAGATTACTTTTTTAAAAATGTGACAATTTTAACAAAAAACACAACTTTTAAAATGTATTGCAAAAAAAGCCTTGATCAAATGTTGAAGTGTTGAATTCATGCTCAAAATGAGCAAATTCTACATATAACGTTCTGCCATATGAAGCTAAATGCTCTCAGATGGATAGCAAAAGAAATTTACTGAAGTACACAAATATATTTCATTTTTAATGTGGGAAATGTAAAAATTCACATTTAATGCAATGTAAAGCATACCAACACAAAATATTTTTTTGTCAAAAGTGAAACTGGAGAAAATTTAGGTGTTCAATTATTTAAGTCACTCAACGTATGTGAACAATGTGAAGCTGCCATTATTTAGTGATGTATCTTGAGAGCATCAGATTACAAGCAAACTAAATCACTTTAACCCAGAATAACTCCTTGATGAATCATATTTGAACTACTGTATCTCAATGCAGTTTTGGATAATTGACCTTGAACAAGAGACATTGAAGCACTGGAGGGTGCAGGAGAGATAATTATTCCAAGACGTATGGACGTAGCAGGCAAAGGTTCTCACTGCAGAAAACAGTGGATTAAAATCTCTGTCTCGCCAGACTTCACCTTTTTTGCCCCCCTTTCCTGAAGGCATCAAATCTTTCCTCATGCTGTCAGCCAACTTGCCCAAATAGTTATTGTCTGCTAACCTACTTAGCAAGTATTGGCAGTCCACTCAACCACAGGACAATGATATCGGATCCCAGTACTGTCTTTGGTATCCAAACTACACACAGGGGAATGGGTGGGTGGCTTGATAGTGATCCCCCCCTCTTTTAATTCAGACAATGACCAATTGTAATACTATTCAACCATTTGGCAAAGCTGCCCTCAGTATCCATTGCTGAAGTGTTCCTTGTGTAACCAGTTGAGCCATCTAGAATGTTTAAATATATCAATGCTATTTAAAAATTCTGTGTTATGCACTGTCTATCCACAAACTTTAATTCTGCTGTGCTATGAAAAATATAAAAATAGCCCTTGAGAAGGTGGTGGTAAACCACTGAAGTCTATCTGGTGCAGACACACCCTAAATGCTGAAGGGAAGGGTGTTCTGGGCTTTTGACACAGCAGTGAAGGAATGGTGATATAATTCCAAGTCAGGATGGTGTGTGCCTTGGAGAAAGTGGTTGTGAAGTGTTCCGTGTTTTCTGGATGTGGTCATGAGTGGTAAAGCAACATTCACCATCCATCCCTAGCAGGTCCGATAGCAAGCAAGCTGCCATAAGTACCAACTCTTTTTACAAAAAATTTTTTATTTATAGAGCACCTTTAATGTTAATGTAAGCCTTACTTGTGACTAATAAACAAACTTTTAACTTTGATGCAACCCCAAAGCACTTCAGAAGAGCATTTTCAAGCATAATTGCTGACACTGACTACAGAGGATGATAGGAGACCTGATGATCAAATGTTTAGTCAAAGCAGTCGGTCATAAAGAGAAAAGGAGATAGAGGTTAGAGAGGTTTCAGTAGGGAGTTCGACCTTCCGCTCCAGACAGCAGAGGACATGGTCACCAATCAAGGTGCAATTAATGTCAGGGATGTGTCAGGTAAGTGCAGAAACCTCAGAGGGAGCTAAAGGAAATTACAGAAAGCATGCTGGGATTTGAAAATACGTATGAGAATTTTTAAAGTTGAGGCGTTGCTTGACTGAGAGCCAACGTAGGTCAGTAAGCAGAAGGGTCACAGGCAAATGGGACTTGGTGCACGCAAGGACAAAGTCATCCAAAACTCTGCTGCCAGAGTTTAGAGAGTGAAATGTGAGAGTCCAGCCAGGAGTGAATTGGAATAGCCAAGTAATCCTGTAATAAAGACAAATGAGTACTTCAGCAGATGAGCCGAGGCAGCAACGAAGTTGGGCAGTTAGAGGGTACAAATAGCCGGTCTTAGTGATGTGGTTAGCAGATGGCTATTGGAAATTATTAGATATTGGAAAAACAATCTGCAATTTAGCAACAGTGGAGGAACCGAGAAAGATGGTGGTGAGGTAGAGCGTGAGGGTGTCGCCAGCGTACATGTGGAAACTAACGTACTTTTAGAGGTTATCACTGAGGGCATGTGGATGAGAAACAGGATGTGGTCAAGCACAGAAGCAGAGGGGACAGCCGGGTGCAGAAGTTAGAAGAGAAGCCATTGCAAGTGCCACTCTGGCAACAATTAGAGAAATAAAAACAGGGCCAAGCGAGTGCTGTCCCACCCAACTTGACAACAATAGACGGGCATTAGGGAAGAATGATGTGGTCAGCCTCAAAGTTACAGATCAAGGAGGACAAAGAGGGATCATTGACCAATATTTTAGAGGACATTAGGCATCAATGATATTGTGTGCAACAGAAAGTAGTGTGCAGGTCAGACCAAGGTAGAGGTGAGGTGGTCTCTTCTTTCAAGGGCATCCATGAATCATTTGGATTTTGAATGGGACCTATTCAACCCACAAGATTACCAAATTTATTGGATACAATTTCATAATCTGTCATAGTGGAACTTATGATACTGGACTGCAAGTCTAACATCATGTGCACAATATTGCTCCTTGCCTAAACCTTTCTGAACTGTTTACATTTCACCACATTTGTTGATTCAGCCGAAATAAATTTGTCAACTTTTCACCATAACTGAAATTTCCGATATCTAAAATTATACTAGATGTACAGAATTATTAAAAATACATAGACACATTTGCCTATTGATTTTTGTGTTTGATACATTCATTAAAGTTTATATTTCAAGGCTTCAGCTCGAAGTCTGGACTATGTTTGAATACTTCACCAAAATATTTTCAAGACAAATAACTTTCAACCACATTTGCTCATCATTTTCAAGCAACACAAGTTCAAGGGTAAATCCCCTCATTAGGTGAAGAATTAAATAATTTACTTGTCACCTCCTCCATCCTACCATCCACCAGAATTGCAGAGATCACATGGCCAGCACATGAAATATTCAGCAACCTGTGTCAGGTGACAAAGTGTTCGTTGTTCAACTCCAAAACTTAATACATTCACCTAAATTGGCAGGTAACAGCATACTTGAGTTTAGAGGGACACAGTCTAATCGAGGGAGTGACAAGCTTTAGTAAACCAATGAAAAATACGTAGCATAAAAACCTAGAAATTTAGAGAAAGCAGAAACGTAAAATTGAGTCCACATTACTGAACAATCTGGATCAGCAGAAAGTCTTTCTCCTAGTTTCTTCAAACAGCAAAGTTTAAATTAATCAAATATTTTGGTTTGTGCACCAAGTTTGATTGTGGCTTCAAATTCTTACTACTTGGTATCAAAAGCTTTTGGAAAGAAATACATAATTTACAGACTGTTAACCTGCAGAAGCATGTAATGCAATCCTATGTATTGGACCATTTCTAGCAAGTTCCTGGACTATTATTGTAAATAGTAATTCCCTTTGTCAACACAACCTAGAAACGCAATTTCTACAGCTTTTCTACAGAACCACCCTTCATTACCCCACAAATCACATTTAATTGAAACAAAGAAAATTGAATTACTCTTCATAAAGATCACTTGAAAACTATACTAGATAAAATCATAAAAGCTTAAAACACAGAATCGGAGACAGTACTCCAGTTGAGGCCAAACCAGTGTTTTGTAAAGATGCACCAAATTTCCTTGCTTTTGTACTTTATGCTTCTTTTTATAATGCTCATTATCCCCGTCTGCATTTTTAACCACTTTCTCAAACTGCCCTGCCATCTTGAACAATTTGTGCACAGTTACCCCTCAATCTCTCTGCCCCTGCATCCTGTTTAGAATTCTACCATTTTAGATCATCTCTCTTCATTCTTCCTACCTAAACGCATTACTCCTTGCACTAAATTTTATTTGCCATGAGTCCGGTCATTCCACCAGCCTCAGTCCGTTTGAAGTTTATCACTATCTTCCTCACAGTTCACAATACTTGGAAGTTTTGTGCCATATGCAAATTTTGAAATTGTGCCCTGCACCCACCAAACCAAAGTTATCAACACAGATTAAGAAAAGCAGTGGTCGTATTACCAATCCCCGCAGAACCCCACTTTTTATGTTCCTCCAGTCTGAGAAATAACCATTCATCACTATGTTTCCTATCACTGAATCAAAACCATACTGCCACTGGCCCTTTTATTCCATGGGTTTCAACTTTGGTGGAATGTCATCTAAAAGGCACCATATCAACAAAATTACCCTCTTCAACACGTCAAAAAACTTAAAATTGTTATAAAGACAATTTGTCCTTAAATCCATGCTGGCTGTCTTCAATTATTCCTTATTTGGGACCATTTTTTTAAAATTTAAAGATGGAGTTTATTTGTTAGTCACAACTAAGGCTTACATTAACACTGCAACAAAGTTACTGTGAAATTCCCCTAGTTGCCACAGTCCGGCATCTGTTCGGGTCAATGCAACTAACCAGCGCGTCTTTCAGGATGTGGGAGGAAACTCACAGACACGGGGGGAATGTGCAAACTCCACACAGACAGTGACCCAAGCCAGGAATCAAACCCAGGTCCCTGGCGCTGTGAAGCAGCAGTGCTAACAACTGTGCCACCCCTAAAAGCTGTCCCACCATAAAGATTAAATTGACTAGCCAGTAGATGATGGGTTTACCCTTGCATCCTTTTTTGAACAAAGTTGTAACATTTACAATTCTTCAGCCCTCTGGCATCATCCTGGCATTGCAGGACAATTGAAAAATTATGGCCAATTGTCATCCCTCAGTATCCTTAGATGCATCCAATCTGGTCCTGGCGACTCTCCAACTTTCAAGTATAGATAGCCTATAAAATACTGCCTTTATCAATATTTAGGCCATAAAGTCTCTCAACTACCTCTTTACTGACCCCTCTCTCCATGCCCAAACTGCTTTTTGGTCCTTAATTGATTGTGTTCCTGGTCCAGGAAGGAGGGCTTCATTTTCATAGATCAATGGGAAGTTTTCAGGAGAGGATGGCACCTGTACAAGAGGGAGGGGTCACAACTAAGTTGGAAGGGCACAAATATCCTGGCTGGGAGCTTTGCTAGTGCAGTTCGGGGGGGTTTAAACTAGGATGGCAGGGGGGTGGGGATCAAACTATTAGGTCTATAAGAGTGGAGGCTGGGGACGAGCTTGGGGCTGGGACAAGGCTGGCAAAGAAGAAGAGCACTCTGGGGGAGGACGACCTCACTGAGCCTGGAGGTCTGGAGTGCTTATACTTCAATGCAAGGAGCGTAGCAGGTAAGACAGACGAACTTGGGGCCTTAATGCGCACGAGGAATTTGGATGTGGTTGCGGTGACAGAGACTTGGTTGAAAGAGGGACAGGACTGGCAGCTGAATATTCCGGGGTACAAGTGTTTTAGGCGAGACAGAGGAGGGGCCAAAAGAGGTGGGGGAGTAGCGGTATTAGTTGGAGAGCATATTACAGCGGTGCAGAGGGAGGACAATTCAGAGGGGTCGTGTAACGAGTCACTCTGGGTGGAGCTCAGAAACAGGAAAGGCGCAGTCACTATGTTGGGGGTGTACTACAGGCCCCCAACAGCCCAAGGGAAGTGGAAGAATGGATATGTCAGGAGATACTGGATAGGTGCAGGAAAAATAGGGTTGTTGTAGTGGGAGACTTCAATTTCCCTGGTATAGACTGGAAATCGCTGAGGGCAGGGACTCTGGATGGGGAGGAATTTGTCAAATGTGTACAGGAGGGTTCGTTGGAACAATATGTAGACAGCCCGACTAGAGAGGGGGCTATACTGGACCTGGTACTGGGGAATGAGCCCGGTCAGGTCTTCAAAGTTTTGGTAGGGGAACATGTGGCAAATAGTGACCACAATTCTGTTAGCTTTAGGATAGTGATGGAAAAGGATGTGTGGTGTCCCAAGGGTAAGGTGTTGGATTGGGGGAAGGCTAACTTTAGTGGGATCAGGCAGAAATTGGCAGCTCTTGATTGGGAGAGGCTGTTTGAGGGTAAATCCACATCTGGTATGTGGCAGTCTTTTAAGGAACGGCTGTTAGGGCTACAGGACAAGCATGTGCCTGTAAAAAAGAAGGATAGGAAGGGTAGGATTAGAGAACCGTGGATAACCAGGGAAATTGAGGGACTGGTCAAAAAGAAAAGAGAGGCGTATGTTAGGTCCAAGCAGCTAAAAACGGAGGGAGCTCTGGAGGAGTACAAAGAAAGTAGGAAAGTACTCAAACGGGGAATTAGAAGAGCAAAAAGGGGCCACGAAATGTTCTTGGCAGACAGGATTAAGGAGAATCCCAAGGCATTTTATTCATACGTTAGGAACAAAAGGGTTGTTAGGGAAAAAATCGGACCTCTCAGGGACAATAGTGGGGACTTATGCTTGGAGCCCAAAGAAATAGGGGAGATCCTAAATGAATACTTTGCGTCGGTATTCACAAAGGAGAGGGATGTGTTGACTGTGAGTGTCTCTGAGGGGAGTGTTGAACCGTTGGAGAAAATCTCCATTACAAAGGAGGAAGTGTTAGGTTTGTTAGAGAATATAAAGACTGACAAATCCCCAGGGCCTGATGGAATCTATCCAAGGCTGCTCAGGGAGACGAGAGGTGAAATCGTTGGGCCTCTGACGCAAATCTTTGTCTCGTCACTGGACGCAGGTGAGGTCCCAGAGGATTGGAGGTTAGCCAATGTGGTCCCGTTATTTAAGAAGGGTAGGAAGGATAACCCGGGTAATTATAGGCCGGTGAGCTTGACGTCCATGGTGGGGAAGTTGTTGGAGAAGATTCTTAGAGATAGGATGTATGCGCATTTAGAAAGGAATAAACTCATTAACGAAAGTCAGCATGGTTTTGTGAGAGGGAGGTCATGCCTCACTAACCTGGTGGTGTTTTTTGAAGAAGTGACCAAAATGGTTGACGAAGGAAGGGCCGTGGATGTTGTCTATATGGACTTTAGTAAAGCGTTTGACAAAGTCCCTCATGGTAGGCTAGTGAAAAAGGTTGGATCTCATGGGATAAAGGGGGAGGTGTCGAGATGGGTGGAGAACTGGCTTGGTCATAGAAGACAGAGGGTGGTAGTGGAAGGGTCTTTTTCCGGCTGGAGGCCTGTGACTAGTGGTGTACCGCAGGGCTCTGTATTGGGACCTCTGCTTTTTGTGATTTATATAAATGATCTGGAAGAAGGAGTAACTGGGGTGATCAGTAAGTTTGCGGATGACACAAAACTGGCAGGACTTGCAGATAGTGAGGAACATTGTCAGAGGCTACAGAAGGATATAGATAGGCTGGAAATTTGGGCAAAGAAATGGCAGATGGAGTTCAATCCTGATAAATGCGAAGTGATGCATTTTGGTGGGAATAATGTAGGGAGGAGCTACACGATAAATGGAAGAACCATAAAGGGTGTAGAGACGCAGAGGGACCTGGGTGTGCAAGTCCACAGATCTTTGAAGGTGACGTCACAGGTGGAGAAGGTGGTGAAGAAGGCATATGGCATGCTTGCCTTTATAGGACGGGGCATAGAGTATAAAAGTTGGGGTCTGATGTTGCAGATGTATAGAACGTTGGTTCGGCCGCATTTGGAATACTGCGTCCAGTTCTGGTCGCCACACTACCAGAAGGACGTGGAGGCTTTGGAGAGAGTACAGAGGAGGTTTACCAGGATGTTGCCTGGTATGGAGGGGCTTGGTTATGAGGAGAGATTGGGGAAACTGGGGTTGTTCTCCTTGGAAAGACGGAGGATGAGGGGAGACTTAACAGAGGTGTATAAAATTGTGAAAGGCATAGATAGGGTGAACGGTGGGAAGCTTTTCCCCGGGTCGGTGGTGACGTTCACGAGGGGTCATAGGTTCAAGGTGAAGGGGGGGAGGTTTAACACAGATATCAGAAGGACATATTTTACACAGAGGGTCGTGGGGGCCTGGAATGGGTTGCCGGGCAAGGTGGTGGACACACTGGGAACGTTTAAGACTTATCTAGACAGCTGTATGAACGGAGTGGGAATGGAGGGATACAAAAGAGTGGTCTAGTTTGGACCAGGGAGCGGCGCGGGCTAATTGTTCTTTGTTTCTCGTTTCAAGGCTTCATTCTATGATCATCTTGCTGGTGCCAGTACAGAGCGAGACTGCGGATAGTTGGGAACCTGTCTCGGGGGCAGGGAATTCATATGGTGTTCGTGGAGTGGAAATGAATAGGGTTGGGAAGCATTTTCCGATCAGGGCCAGTGTGATCTCCTGGACTCGTTTCGATCGCCTCAGGGGGTCGGAGAGGAATTTCCCAGATTTTTTTTCCCCATATTGGCCCTGGGGTTTTCACTCTGGGTTTTCGCCTCTCCCTGGAGATCACATGGTCTGGAATGGGGGGGTAGGGGTGAGTTAATAGGTTGTGATGAACAAAGCATCATAGCTGTGAGGGACAGCTCGGGGATAGGATATTAGTATGTAGATAGGCTGGAAAATTGGGCGGGGATCCTGGATTCAGGATTCAATCCTGGACCGGGGAGCGGCGCGGGCTTGGAGGGCCGAAGGGCCTGTTCCTGTGCTGTATTGTTCTTTGTTGTTCTTTGTTCTTTTCCACCCTTTTACTATTTATATGCCCACGGGAAACTTCGTCGTTAACTGTTAATCCCTTCACATACTCTATGCTGTACTTATTTCTTTTTTCACTTCCCATCTGAGCTTTGTATTCAACATAGCTCCCATATTTCCCCTCACTTTGGAAAACAGGTACTAAAGATGTTCCAACTGCAAACAATCTGCTGCGTTAACAAGTTATAAAATACAAATGGACATGGTGGATAGCAGAAATCAAGCACACAATAGGCAATAATATACAACAAAATTTTTATAACCCAAGTCCCAACACTTTAAATAAATGCAGTATCTTCACATTCTCATTTTCCCAATAGTATTTCACAAAGAATTCTGCACATAGTGACTTAGTGAATATCCTGTGCATTTGCGAAAATTAGATTTTAAGCAAAATATTTAAATTAATAAAGACCTACCAACGCAAGCGTTGAGAAAGAGCCAATCTGATCTTTTCATTCTGTTCTTTATTTGTTTAAGTCTTTTGAAGTCCACTTCCAGTTCTTCTTTACTGCCCACAGCTCCAGGTGCCAGCTCAATTCTCTGAAAGTCCATTTTCATCGCAGATTCACGTTTAGGTATGGGAGGGGATCTCCTTTGGCTATTGCCACCACTGCCACTGCTCCTCCATCGAGCCCTGTCCTGCTCATTGATCAATGATGAAGCTTCCTCTGGCTCTGCAAATTCAATTGCTTCCAAATTATTAGGTCTAGGATAGTCACAGACTACACATTTGCGAGACTTGGGACAGTTCTCATATGTGCAAGCTGTGCATGTCCAATGCAGTGCTTTTGTGTTCAGTCTGTTTCTGTCATTATATTCTTCACATGGGTCCTGAGAAGCCTGAACTGGTCTTGAAATACAACCAGATGACTGGGGGGACTCCGTGGGACTTCTAGTCCGACGTTGGGACAAACATTGAGTGCATCTTATTGCTCTTGGCCAATTCAGGTAAGTACACAGGTGGCATGACCACTTGCTTGCACTTTCTGAATTGTAAGTTGATTTAACCCTTGGTCTAGCACTAGAGTCTGGACAAATCAGAGGGCTGCTGCTACCCTCTATACTTGTAGTATCCCAGTCTTGATGCAAATCACTCGAGCTGCCCCTGATTGGATCTTCTGTAATTATAGTGCCATTAGGTCTTGGTGCACGACACATGGTGCATTTGATTGCAGAGGGCCAGTTTTCATATGTGCAGTATTCACAGGCCCACTTTATTCCATATTCAGTCATCGTTGCTCACACCCAGCACCAGTCTTCAATGTTGGATTGGAGTCTGCAAAATAAAATCAAGTCGTATCAAGTCCAGGAATTCTCGTGCAACCCATCTTAGCAGAATATATTAAATGCAAGCATTATAAATGACTGTTATTTTATGTAATAGTCCAATAAGAAATGCATTTGAAAGAAGGATATTGTATTTTTTTTAAAGTCAATAGGAATACTGGATGTTATTGAAGTCCAGAATACTCTACAGTTCCCACCACACCAAAATAAGTCAATTCAATAATAAAATTTGTATTTAAAATCAGTAAGTTATCAAATGGAACACAAACCACCTAATCTAGTTAGCCCGCTTCTATATTATAGTGGAGCTAGCTTAAAAGAAGCCTCTTCCGGTACATCATTTTAACAGTTCAACCATTAGTAATTAAATGAAAATGTGATGGATTAAACTTACACCTTCTGGATGCACCATTCAAACCTAGAGAGCTTTTTGATGTTTCTAACCAAAATTACTTAGCAATAATCAACACTACAAAGGTGCCGGGGTTAAATCTACTTATGTTAGTGTGGAATAAGCTAACTGTAATTAAGAAAGGGATTTTCTTTTGTTATTATTGCATGGATTAGGACAATGCCATGGGTATAATTCTGGACAATTGCGCCAAAGCAACTATACATTTAATTTTCGCCCCAAGGTATTAACTTAATTGGTACCAGACAATCGATGTGACCACAACATAGTATGCGTTTGGTATCTCAAACTAGGAACTTGGGTTACCAGGTGGGAAAAAAAAAACTTGCAAATTTGCTCATTTGTGAAGTCCTCACACAAAAAATTCCTATACTCCACTATGTTATACTAGATATTTACAGGGACACACTTCATGAATTAGTGTGCGCTCTGGTACAAGCTATCTCCAATTACACCCAGCATGTTCCATTCTTCAAACACAAGCTCTGAAAAGCAATCCAGAATCCATTATAAAATCTATTTGTTCAGAATCAGGCAGGACATCTATTATTACTCCCACATTAAATTTGTTTATAACAAGATTCCCTTGCATACGAAAAGCTGTTTGGATGATATTGAAAATACGTATTCATAGATATTTCAGGGGAGATGCAACATATCCTTTTTCACCATTTACATAAATCTTATAATTTAATAACTGGTCATATAATCGGGATTATATTAGCATGCCAACTTTAAGAATTTGAAATCAGTTTTCAAAATCTGGTATCAGCCTAAAAAAAGTGACCATTAAGCTTGCCATTAAAAACCCGCTGGTTAACCATGTCCTTTGGAGGAAGGAAACCTGCCCTCCTTACCTGGTCTGGCCTACATGTGATTCCAACTCCATACCAACTCTTAACTGGACGCTGAAATGGCCTAGAACATCTCTCGGTTCAAGAAGGTGGCTCAACCCCACCTTCAAGACAACTAGGGATGGGAAGATGCCAGCCTTTCCATTGACGCCCATATCCTGAGAATGAACAATTAAAAAAAGAGCACTGGAAAATTTCCATTAAAATGAAGAGCCAAGAATGTCCAACATTTCCAAGAATGACCACCGGTCTAAGGTTAACCTTAACAGCAGAGTCAATTGTTGTGCTAATTTATGGACTGTTTGTTCAGTAGGGCCAAACCAAATGAATAATCAAATCATACAAACACAGGAGGTCATTCAGCCGATTATTCCCCTCCCTACTCTTTTCCCCATAGCCATGCAAAATTTTCCCTTTTGAAATAATTATCCAGTTCTGTTTTGTAAGTTGACAACAACTCTGCTTCTAATTCTTCGTAGTACACTACTTCAGTGATAAGTTATGACCTGCAATGGTCTGTAAAAGGAATTTAGTTCAGAATTTAGCTGCAATAGAGTCATATACCTGGGTTGCAAACACAAATGTCTGAAGTATTTTTCATTTATTTTGATTTTAAGCACAGATAATTCAAGGTACAATAGTGGAAGTCAGCTGTGCATTTTAGAAATAAAACTGCAAGGCAGATCTTTCAACGAATCATGCAGGAACAGTGGCCTAGTTTTACAGCTGTACATCCTCCTTTGGAATTTAAAAATTTCTGTTTCCATTTCTGGAAACATTGCGCTACTTTTGTACATTGGAACCCTACTATAACACGGTCCACGGGATTCACATCTCAAGACTGTACTATCGTTAAGACCACATTACAAGCCTTCCTAATTTAATGAATTAGTACTTCACTGGACAAATCCTATTGAAACAAAAATCTGAGGGTCCAAGACGGACCGGTATACTGTAGTTCTACGCTACAACACATCATTTTACAGAGGGCTCCCAATATATTTACAAATGCTGACTGTTTTTTCTAAGTACTTTGTGATCATTTGTACTATATTCTAAAGATTAAGTTTCTTCTAATTCTTCAACTGTATATACATTAATGTTGCTCCGTGCAGTCTACAGAAACCACAGTAAACATCATTTCCAATGCAGATAACTTAGCACTCTTAGCCTACAAGAACAACAACCCCAAAATAATGGTTACACCAGCAATTACCTTCCAGATAACCATAAAAATGGATCTGCTTGAGAACACATTTTGATCCAAAGAAACTAACTTTTAAAAAGATATTTTTATATACATCCAGATTCCTCAATGGAGCAAGTAGTGTAAGGCACATATTTGCAGGTTTGGCTTTTGAGTTGATCACTACTGTATCATTTGAGATTCAGCATAACCAATGGAAAACAGAGATCCACTACAAGTATACGAAAATAGCACTTGTATTTGTGAGCAGAAATAAAACTTAAAACTGACTGACATGTTTTCCATTGATACATACTGTCATATTTCAAGTTACATGCAAAATGTTATGGAGTAACTTTTCTTTTGAACCAATCACAGATTTCAAAATTCTGGACTACATTAGCAAAAGCTATTTCTATAAAATTACACCACCGTAGGTTGTAAGCATATGAAAAGTATCTCTTTGATAAAAGGATAATTGTTACTGTGTGTTTGATTTAAGTGCTTTTTACAAGACAAAGTTAGAAATTTAATTGCAAAGAATCCTTAAACAGATCAAAACTCAAAGATTTGTTTGAACATTGCATCTTGATCCTTCAGATGTTAACAAATTAATGTTAAGTATTGTTTCACTCAATGACCAAAGCAAGTTTTGAAATACTATCTGTAAATTGTTACATACCCTTTATGTTTTAAAAGGTCACAAGTTGCATGATGATCAAAACTAATACACAAAAACCTTCTATGTACATTACAACATCTTGCATGACTCATTTTCAGGAAACTTTAAAATGTCTTATATTGAAGAAAATAGGTGCAGAGAAAAATAGAGAATAGAGAATGACAGCAATTGGAAGGGTTGGATAATTACTTTGGAACCAGGAGTAGATAGAAAGGCCAATCTCATCCTCATTCACACACATGCAATTTCCAACAGGAGTCACAATACTGATCAGCAGGATTCCAACCATTCATTTCTCCCTCCCTGATCTAGTGCTATGGAAGACAATTGTAGCATCACTATTCAGCTAACTCAACAAAAGTTTAAAAATAAATTAGGGTCTGCCCGGACTAGACAGCTCAATCCCATAAAGGAACTTTCAATCCAGTACAATCACTACACACAGAACATGCTACATACACAATCCATGATGAAATACCCTAGATCAGCCCTTTTACATGGAACCTTAGGTTACAACATATAAATCTGAAACAAAACAGTTTTGACTAAATTGGAAGCCGAAACCAGCACTAGATCTTTCCAAAGCAAACATTTATATTAGTTCTGAAATTCACCTCAAAACATTACACCTCCTATCTATTGCACAATCTGCAGAGTTTAATAATGAATGTTACAAGGGGGATACAAGTTTCACAGCCTGATATTCAAGTGGAGCTCTAATAGAAAACAGAATGAAGGAACTGACATTATCACCAAGAAGCTGAATATATCTTATTTACTGCTAATGAGAATGGAAGCAAAGAAGCAACTTCAATCTTTATCCAAGAATAAAATTACATCATCTTCTGGCTACACAGCCTCAGCCCCTAGGTCAAATCAAGATTTCTAAAGATAGAAGTGAACACCAAAAAGTTCTGTCTAATTTACTATTAAACAATATCAGTCCACATCTGAACTGCATTTTACTATTAAAAATTGTATTAATAAGCAAAGTGAGAATACAGACACAAAATCAGATAATCTGAATTAAGCAAATCGGAATTAAAAGCCGACTGCTGCCACTCTCGATTTCAGCAAATTTTGATCAACTGAACGGCAACTCTGGATTCGGGGAGAGTGGTGGGAACGCCAAGAGGGTTTACTAGAATACGGTTCAACAAACGTCAAAAAACATCGTAAATTTATCTAACAACCCACCGGTTCTAGACAAAAACCTCCCATTAGACTACAACTGTAAACGAAGCAGTCAGCAATAAACTGAAGTCGAGAAAGACTCCATTTACAAATGTTTGCAGAACTGATGTTAAACTGGAACGTTGGCCACATTGCAAAAAGAGCCAAAATTGCTACAAAATCGTACATTTCTAAATGTTTTACTTTTCCTTGTATTCGGCCACGCTGATTGTATCGTAAAAATATGGGTTTCAGTAACAACAAGGGCGCAATGATTGGTGAATCTTTGCTCGTACAGTGGCCTGTTTGCAAACACTCGAGTTGTTCATTCGAGGTAAGTAAATCACCACAAACGTGGCATTATTAAGTGGAGCAAATGCAATTGGAAGCAGAGCCCCTGAGAAAGGAAACGCCAGGCCAAGCTAGGTATGTTTATTTCTGTACCGCAACATCTGCATTGTTTTTTTCTTAAAATCACTAAGTTTGAATGATTATCCAGAGTCTGCTACAACATCGTCACAGTTCATTTTTCTGAAAAATCCGCGATACATAAAATAAAAACCAGAATTTCCTGACCTCCCCCCCCCCCCCACATGCAACTAAAAAAAAAAATTGCAATCCCAGGACTAATTTCCCCCTGACAAGTGCATCGACAATGACTGTTGGCGACAAACTTTTGAAGAACTCTTGCCCATAAAGACCTTTAGGCTTTGTTTAAGATTGAAGCTAATCCCGCACAGCAGGTCAGCAGAGAGTTTCATCTCTCTCCGTCCCCTTCCCTCCAAAGCAGCCGTGCACATATACAGTTAAACAAAACACTAACTTTATCACCCCCCCCCCCTTTGGGAGCGGACCTGAACAAGATCCTAGCCGGGCTGCGGTCAGGTTTCTGTCACGTCGCGCTGGGTGAACCAAGAGGGCGGTTTGGAGCTGCAGGATTTTTTTTTCCCTGCCTCACTCACACACTCTCTCTCTCTCTAGTTTACCATCGAGCAGCAGTTACCTAATTCCAGATCTCGGGCACCGGCCTCTCACTCAGCGGCGCTGGGGCTGCTGCTGCACCACCTCCACTCCGCCGCCGTGGCTGCTCGCCCATTATGTTTACTTTAGTGTGCAAGAGGGGCAGCAACAAACTGACCTTCTTTTCCTCCCCTCGCACTCTGGCCTCTCCGCCGATCTGCCTCCCACCCGCCCCCCTCCCTCCCCGCCGCCGCTGTTTCCCCCCCTCTCTCTTACATGGTGGCCGGGTCAAATTTTAAAAAATCTCCCTCCTCCTTCTTTCTCTTCCCCCCCCCCCCCTTCCCGCTCACTCCCACCGCACCTCACCCCGTCCGACTGGCGACCTCCACCTTCCTTCCTTCCTTCCCCCCGTCTCCCCTTCCCCCCCCCCCTCCTCCCCGAACCGCCTCCTTTTTTTCTTAATTTTAAGACATTTTTTCCCCCCCTTCTCTTTCCCTCAGGGCTGCTCCGTTCGACTCTAATGGCGGCGGCAAGGGGGACAACAGGCAGACAAAAGTTGGCTGGGATATTTCCCGACGTCACACCGCACCTCGCGCCGGCGCCGCTCCGCTGATTGGCCGCCGCTCCCGAGCTCCGCCGCCGCCCATCCAATCGCCGCCGCCGACCTTGGGTGTTTTGGAACCGACGTCACCCCGAGTCACCGGGCTGTGACGTCACCGCGTCAACGCGCCGCCGAGTGGGGGGGGGAGAAGGTCACGTGAGGGCCTCCCCGCTCCTGCCCTCTGATTGGCCCGCGATTACATCACACAGTTCGGCGGGAGTAAACGCTCCAGCTGATCCAAAGAGCTGGTGTCAAAAGAAGTGTCACCAGGGAATGCTCAAAGCCCAATACTATTAAACTTTAATACGCCTTAAAAAAAACTCACTCAACTTGTAATTCAGGTGATCCACTTCGGTAGATGGAAGGCGGAGATGCAATACAAAAATATAGGATACAATTCCAAAGAGGGTGCAGGATCAGAGCCCTGGTGTATTTTTTTTATTATGAGATATGACCGGGCCAGCATTTAAAGTCCATCACTAATTGCCCTTGAACTGAGTGGCATTTCAGAGGGCATTGAAGAGTCAACGACATGGCTGTGGATCTTAATTTGTTTTGATTTATTATTGTCACATGTGAAAAGTATTGTTTCTTGCGTGCTATAGAGACAAAACACACCATTCATAGAGTACAAAGGGGAGAAGGAAAGATGTGGGTGCAAAATATAGTGTTACAGTCATAGCAAAGGTTAGTTAATTTATCAAAATATAGTGTTACAGTCATAGCGAAGGTTAAAGTTAATTTATCAAAATATAGTGTTACAGTCATAGCGAAGGTTAAAGTTAATTTATCAGTCACAAGTAGGCTTGTGTCATGAAGTTACTGTGAAAATCCCTCAGTCACCACACTCCAGCACCTGTTTGGGTACACCAAGGGAGAATTTAGCATGGAAATGCACCTAACTAGCATATCATAGATCATAGAATCATAGAAACCCCACAGTACAGAAAGAGGCCATTCGGCCCATCGGGTCTGCACCGACCACAATACCACCCAGGCCCTACCCCCATATCCCTACATATTTACCCACTAATCCCTCTAACCTACGCATCTCAGGACACTAAGGGCAATTTTTAGCATGGCCAATCAACCTAACCCGCACATCTTTGGACTGTGGGAGGAAACCGGAGCACCTGGAGGAAACCCACGCAGACACGAGGAGAATGTGCAAACTCCACACAGACAGTGACCCAAGCCGGGAATCAAACCCAGGTCCCTGGAGCTGTGAGGCAGCAATGCTAACCGTGATGCCACCGTGCCCCCCCATACAGAAAGATCAGCTTAATATATGGTAAGTCAGTTCAAAAGCCTGATGGCAGCAGGAAAGAAGCTGTTCTTGAGTCAGTTGGTACGTGACCCCAGACTCCTGTATCTTTTCCCGATGGATGAAGGTGAGAGTACGGTCGGGGTGTGTGGGGTCCTTGATTATGCTAGCTGCTTTTCCAAGGCAGTGGGAAATGTAGACGGAATCAATGAATGGGAGGCTGGTTTGCGTGATGGACTGGGCCATGTCCACAACTCTTTGTAGTTTCTTGTAGTCAGAACAGGAGCCATACCAAACTGTGATACATCCAGAAAGGATGCTTTCCATGGTGCATCTGTAAACATTGGTGAGAGTCACGGTGGACATGCCAAATTTCCTTAGCCTCCTGAGAAAGTAGAGGCGTGGGTGGGCTTCCTTAACTATAGTGTCAGCGTGGAGGGACCAAGACAGGTTGTATGTGATTTGGACAGAGAAACTTGAAGCTCTCGACCATTTCCACTTCATCACCATTGATGTAGACAGGGATATGTCCTTCACTACGCTTCCTGAAGACCCTCTGTTCATCTGTCCTGCACTGGAATGTCAGCCTTGATTTTGTTCTTCAAAACCTGATGTGGTGTTTAACCAAGAAGCTTGTGATTTAGAGGCGAGCATGCTACCAGCTGAGTCACAGCTGACATGTAGTTGGAATCTGACATTGGAGGCTAAGCTAACATTGATGAAATGCACACGCAATCAGTTTAAGCTTTAGCATCAGCGTTGCCACCCCCTGGTTGGAGATGATCCTGGATGTTTGATCACACGCTGTTCCAAACACATGATAATTAAAAATAAAACTTCCTCAAAGCCATCGTTTGGCTAAGCTTTCTATCATCTCTGCTAATTATTCTCATCTACTATTTTTATTACTATTTTATCTTTTGTCGTTTTCTTTTCTTACCTGGCTCCTAAGGGACATTTTTCTCATTAATCAGGCAATCACAAATGCAAAGCTATTGCTTTACTGGACAGTGGTTAGCACTGCTGCTTCATAGCACCAGGGACCACCAGGTTCGATTCCCGGCTTGGGTCACTGTCTGTATGGAATTCACACGTTCTCCCTGTGTCTGTGTGGGTTTTCTCCGGGTGCTCCGGTTTTCTCCCACATTCTGAAAGACATGCTGGTTAGGGTGCATTGACCCAAACAGGCACTGGACTGTGGCGACTAGGGGAATTTCACAGCGGCTTCTTTGCAGTGTTAATGTAAGCCTTACTTGTGATTAATAAATAAACTTTTCTTTACTTTTTAGCCTGTACGTTTGTGCAGAAATTGTTTAATCTGAAACTGAAAAATACTAACACAAAATTTAAACTTATTGTAAGGATATTCCAGTCTACAAGTTCATAATCAATGTAAATCAGATTTTACTGTTGTGTAGGATCCAAACAGTTTTTGAAAAAGCATCTCAAGTCAACCACTGAAAAGAATTGATGATATATGGTGTCAAAGCTGGCTTTCCAGTGCAGTACTGAGGGAGTGCTGCATCATCTGGGAAGCCAACTTTCGATGAGATGTTAACCCAAACGCTCATATCCCATGGCACTATTTCAAAGAAAAAAGAGTTATCCCTGGTGTCTGAACCACTCTATCCATCAACGTCACAAAAAGGGTCATTATCACATTGTTGTTTGGTGTGCACAAATGAGCTGCCACATTTTCTATATCACAACATTGACTACACTACAGAAATATTTCATTGGTCAAAAAGTGCTCCGAGGCATCCAGCAGCCTTGAAAATTGCTGTATAAATACAAGTGAAAGGAGGAGGATGGAAAAGTAACAAATAGGAAGGTCTGTGACAGGGCAGAAGACAGGAGATGTTAAATGACAAAAGAGTGAATAGGGCAGAGCCAGAGAGTGGTACTGGGACAAATAAAGAAACAAAAGATGGGTCCAGAGGATGTGTGAATGACAGAATAAAAACAGCTGCCATCCAAAAGTAAAAACAAAAGAAACAAGATTAAAACTGAAATGTGCAAACATAATGGGAATCAGAGATTACGGTCCGAACTCATGTTGAGTCCAGGAGGCTTTAGTGTGCAATGGAAAGATATGGTGCTGTTCCTTAAGCATGTGTTCAAATTCACTGGAACACTGAATAGGGCAAAGATAGATGTCAGTGTGAGAACAAGGGGGAGAATTAAAACAGCAGGTCATCAGAAGGATCATGCTTGTGGACTGAATGGAAACTAGTCAACTCATCTGAATTTGCTCTCCCCAATATAGAGCAGGCACGCTGTGTGCAGCAAATACAATGTACCAAATAGGAAGAAGTGCGTGCAAATCACTGTTTCACTTGGAATGGGCATTCAGGGCCTAGGGCAGGGAGGAGATAGGTAGTAAAAGGGCAGGTGTTACATGCAAATTCTGTGGTTAAAGGTGCCAGAGGAAGGGAGACGAGGAGTTGGGGATGATTTTTTCAAAAATCTTTCATAGGATGCGGGTGTCACTGGTTAAGCCAGCATTTATTGCCCATCCCTATTGCCCTTCAGAAGGTAGTGGTGAGCAGCCTTCTTGAGCTGCAGTCCATGTGGTGTAGTCACATGTACAGTGCTCTTACGGAGATGGTTTCAGGATTTTGATCCAGTGACAATGAAGGAACAGTGATATATTTTCAAGTCAGGATGGTGTGTGGCTTGGAGGGGAACCTGCAGGTGGTGCTGTTCCCATACATCCGCTGCCCTGTCCTAGGTAGTAGATGTTGCGGGTTTGGAAGGTGCTGTTGAAGGAGCCTTGGTAACCGTTGGCAGTGCAACTTGTAGATAGATAGTAGACGCTGTTGCCACTCTGCATCGGTGATAGAGGGAGAGGATGTTGAAAGTAGTGGATTGTATTCTAATCAAGCGGGTTGCTTTGTCGCGGATAGCGTCAAACTGGAGCTGTATTCATCCAAGCAATGGAGAGTTTTCCATCACACTTCTAACTTGTGCTTTGTAAATCATAGAATCTTGGAATTCTATAGTGCAGAAGGAAGCCATTTGGCCCATTGAGTCTGCACCAACAACAATCCCACCCAGGCCCTATCCCCGTAACCCCACATGTTTACCTTGCTAATCCCTCTAACCTACAAATCCCGGGATACTAAGGGTCAATTTAGCATGGCCAATCAACCTAATCCACACATCTTTGGACTGTGGGAGGAAACCGGAGCACCCGGAGGAAACCCATGCAGACAGGGGGAGAATGTGCAAACTCCCCACAGACAGTGACCCAAGCCAGGAACCAAACCCAGGTCCCTGGAGCTTTGAGGCAGCAGTGCTAACCACTGTGCCACTGTGCTGTAAATGGTGAACATGCTTTAGGGAGTCAAAAGGTGAGTTACTCATCACAGAATTCCCAGCCTTTGGCCTGTTCTGGTAGCCAAAGTATTTATATGACTAGTCCATTTCAGTTTCGTGTCAATGGTAACCCCCAGGATGTTAAAAGTGGGGAATTCAGTGATGGTAGTGCCATTGAATGTCAAAGTGCAATGATTAGATTCTCTCTTGTTGGACACGGTCATTGTCCGGCACAAGTGTGGCACAAATGTTACTTTCACTTGTCAGCCCAAGCCTGAAAGCTGTTCAGGTCTTGCTGCATGAGGGTACAGATTGCTTCAATATCTGAGGAGTTGTAAATGGTACTAAAAATTGTGCAATCATCAGCAAACATCCCCACTTCTGACTCTGTGATGGAGAGAGGTCATTGATGAAGCAGCTGAAGATGGTTGGTTCTAGATCACTACCTTGAGGAACTCCTGCAGTGATGTCCTGGAACTGAGATGATTGATCTCCAACAGCCATAACCATCTTCCTTTGTGTGACATCAAACAGTGGAGAGTTTCCCCCGATTCCCATTGACTCCAGTTTTGTTAGGGCTCCTTGATGCCATGCTACATTAAATGCCTTGATGTTAAGGACACCTCACCTCGAGTTCAATTCTTTTGTCCATTTTTAGACAAAGGTTGTAAAGAGGTCAGGAGCTGAGTGGCACCTAAACTGAGCATCAATAAGCAGGTTATTACTGAATAAGTGCTGCTTGACAGCACTGTTGACAATACTATCCATACTGCTGATGATCAAGAGTCAAGGGTGGAAATTGGCTGGGTTAGATTTGTCCTGCTTGTGGTGGACAGGGAGTACCTGGGCAGTTTTCAACATTGCTGGGTAGATGCAATAGTTGTAGCTGTACCGGGACAGCTTGGCTAAGGGTGCAGCTAGTTCTGGAGCACAAGTCTTCAGTACTATTTGTGGAATATTATTAGGGTCCGTAGCCTTTGCCATCTCCTGTATCTTCAGTTGTTTCTTGATGTCATGTGGAGTGAACCAAATTGGCTGAAGACTGGCATCTGTGATGTTAGGGATCTCAGCAGGAGGCCAAAGTGGATCATTCACTTGGCACCTCCGGCTGAAGATTGTTGCAAATTGTCTTAATCTGATGTGCTAGGGTCCCCAATATTGGTGGTGCCACCTTCTCTTGGTTGTTCTATCCACCACCATTCACATCTGGATCTGGCAGGACTGCTGATCTTAGGTCTGATGCGTTGGTCATAGGATCACTTAACTCAGTGTATCGCATGCTGCTTTCGCTGTTAGGCTTGAAAGTAGTCTTGCATTGTAGCTTCATCAGGTTGACACCTCATTTTTATGAATGTCTGGTGCAGCTCCTCACATGCCCTCCTGCACTCTCCATTGAACCAGAGTCGATCCCCTGTCTTGGTGGTGTGAATGGGAGATATGTTGAGTCATGAGGTTACCGATTGTGGTTGCATACAATTCAGTTGCTGCTGGTGGCCCTCAACATCTCATGGATGCCCAATTTATAGTTGTTTGAAACTATCTGTTTGAAATCTATCCCATTTACCACAGTGGTAGTGCCAGACAACATGATAGAGGGTATTCTCAGTGTGAAGACTGGACTTTGTCTCCACAAGGACTATGCACTCCTACCAATACTGTCATGGACAGATGCATCTGTGGCAGGTAGATTGATGAGAACGAGGTCAAGTTTTTTCCCTCTTGTAGGCTCCTTCACCACCTGCCGCAGACCCAGTCTAATAGCCGTGTCTTTTAGCTCTCAGCTAGTTCGTTCAGTAATTGTGCAGCCAAGCCACTCATGGTAGTGAACATTTAAGTCCTCCAAGAGTATATTCTGTGCCCTTAGGTGGTGTTCAACATGGAGGATTACTAATTCATCAGTTGAAGGGGGCAATAGGTGATAATCAGCAGAAGGTTTCCTTGCCCATGTCTGACCTGGTATAAGATTTCATGGGATCCAGAGTCAATGTTGAGAACTCTGAGGGCAAGCTCCCTCCTGACTTTATATCACTGTGCTACCACCCCTGCTGGGTCTGTCCTGTCACTGGGACAGGGCATACCCAGGGATTGTGATGGTGGTGTCTGGAACATTGTCTATAAGGTATGATTTTGTGAATATGAATACATCAGGCTGTTGCTTGACCCCTCTATGAGATGGTACTCCCATTTTTGACACAAGCCCCTAGATGTCTGTAAGGACAACTTTACTCAGTTTACTTACCATTATCGTTTCCGATGCCTAGGTTAATACCGGACGATCGGTCTGCTTTCATTCCTTTTTGCAGACTTTGTAACAGTTTTGATACAACTGAGTAGCTTGCTAGGCCATTTCAGAAGGCAATTGAGAGTAAACAACATTGTTGTGGGTTTGGAGTCATATGTAGGTCAGACCAGGTAAGGATGGCAGATTTCCTTCCCTAAAGAACTTAAGTGAACTAGATGGGTTTTTACGACAATTGACAATGGTTTTGTGGTCACTGTTACCAAGACTAGCTTTTTAATTCCATATTTATTCAATTTAAATCCCATCAGGTTCTGGGAAGGGGCCAGAGCAGAAATGCAGGAAATGGGTCGCATGCAGTCAAGGACCTTTACAGTAACAGTTGGAGGTCGGGTGGAAAGCAGAATCTTCTGTTGAGGAAAAAGGAAGTTGTATCAGAAGGTTGCATCATCAGAACAGAACGGAGTCCATACAGGAAGCAGGGTGTGAGGAAGTGTAGTTGAGGTAGCTGTGGGTGTTAGTGAGCTTATAGTAAACACTTGTTGATAGCTTATCCCAGAAATAGAGTCAGAGAACTTGAGGCATGGAAGGAAAGAATTAGAGATGAACAAATTAGGTTGAGAGAAGGGTGGAATTGGAGGGATGGAGTCTGTGAATAGGGTACAGAATTTGTGATGGGGAATGAAAACAATTACTTCGGTCTTCCCAATTTTTAGCTGTAGGAAATTTCTGCTCATCTAGTATTGAATGTTGGACAAGTAGTATAACAAATCAGAGACAGCAGAGGGGTCAAGAGAGGTGACAGTGAGCTAGAGATGGGTACCTCACTGTGGATGTTTGCATGATGTTGCCAAGGGACATTATGTAGATGAGAAATATGAGGGGCCTGAGGATATATCTCTGCAAGACTTCAGAGGTAACAGTGCAGGAGCAGGAAGAGAGGGCATTTCAAGAGATTGTCTGGCCATGACTAAATAAATAAGAATGGAACTATGTGAATGCAGTCCCACCTAGCTGGATAGTGGAGGATAGTCTTTAAGAATGGTGTGATCTACCATGCCATAGGCTGCAGACAGTTCGAAAAGGATGAGGAAAGATGGTTGATCGTGGTCACTGCAATATAGCATGTCAACTGTGAAGGCGGGTTTGGACTGTTGGGAAATTTGATGGAATAGATTTTGTGACTGACTTAATGCAATAATTGGTTTAGCTCAGTCGGCTGGATGGCTAGTTCATGATGTAGAGTGACATCATGCAGCTCAGGTTCAATTCCTGTACCAGCTGAAGTTATTCATGAAGGTCCTGCCTTCTCAACCTTGTCTCTTGCTTGAGGTGTGGTGATCTTCAGGTGAAATCACCACCAGTCCCCTTTGAGGGGGAGAGCAGCCTATGGTCATCTGGTACCATGGTGACTTTACCCATGATTATGTGACTATCTATTTGCAATCCCACTGCACATTCTTCAAGCTGAAATTTTATGATTCCCCTCCAACCCCGGGAGTGGGCTGGGAGGCAGGGGTGCATACAATCAGGTGGAATGGGGAGGATGACTCCCCATCAACTTCCCACCTCAACCAGTATTTGATTAATGGCAGGGTATGTGGTGGGCCGTCCGCCCACCCTTAGGTAAACAGAGGTCTTTAAGTGGCAGATGGGCACTTTGCTACTTGGGGAGGCCAACCAGTAAAACTGGCAGCCTCCTTGTGGCCTTGATGGTAGAGTAGGTCCCTCCTAATCAGGCACCTTTGGGCCAATGGAGCCTCCCCCTCCCTCCCCCAAGTGGCAAAGAGCATGCCTGCTTCTGAGTGACCCCCCCCCCCCCCTCCACCACCCCACCCCCCTTTCCCACACTCAACGGGATCTGCCTTATTGGCCCCAACTCTACTTAGCTGAATTCCGGGTCTGCTCCACAATTGTTGATCTGGGATTGGCTGTAGTTCCAGTAGTAGTCACCGGCCCCGGAGGCACTGTTGGGTCTGGAGATTTGCCGCCCTTTGATTGCCCAGCAGCCCTTGTAGGGCATCCACCCTTACACGGGCAGAAGCCATGGCCAAACTAAAATTGAGTCGTGGTTTTCAGAGCAGGCAAAGGCAAGGATGAGGAAAGATGGTTGATCGTGGTCACTGCAATATAGCATGTCAACTGTGAGGGCGGGTTTAGATTGTTGGGAAATTTGATGGAATAGATTTTGTGAATGACTTAATGTTTAGATCAGTTGGCTGGATGGCTAGTTCATGATGTGGAATGACATCAACAGCTCGGGTTCAATTCCCGTACCAGCTGAAGCTATTCATGAAGGTCCTGCAGCAGGACCACCACCACATAAAACCCTGGCCCAACTCTCTTTCATTGGTAAATACAGCTGTCTGTTCTGAAACTAACTAAACAAACCTTAGAGGGTTGAGAGCTGGAGGAGATTGCAGAGATAGGGAGTGCGAGGCCCTGGAGGGATTTCAATACAAAGATGAGAATTTTTAAATCAAGACATTGTTTGACTGGGTACCAATGTAGGCCAGTGAGCACGGGGGTGATAGGTAAATAGGACTTGGTATGAGTGAGGACACAGGCAGCAGAGTTTTGGGTTACTTAAAGTTTATGGTGGATAGAATGTGGGAGACAACCAAGGGTGTGTTGGAATATCAAGTTTGGAGGTAACAAGGGCACAGATGAAGATTTCAGCAGTAGAAGATCTGAGACAAAGGCAAAATTGAGTGATATTACTGAGGTGCAAATAGATGGTCTTACAAAGTTCATCTCGAGGTCAAATATTACTTAGAGATTGTGGAGGGGTTAAGAGAGGTGGTGGTAAGGTAAAGCTGGGTGTCATTAGTATACATGTTGTTTTTCGATAATGTTACTGGGGACAATATGTAACAGAGGAACAGGAGGGGGCTAAGGACAGGGAATGAGATGAGAAGTCATTGGGCTGATTCTCTGGCAGTGACTGGATAGATAAGGATGGGACCGGCTGAGCACAGTCCCACCCAGCTGAAAGGCAATGGTGAGCGGTTGGAGGAGAATGTTGTGGTCAACTATTCCAAAGTCTACAGGCTGGTTGAGAAAAATGGGGAGGGGTAGCTTTCCTTTGTCATAGTCATATGGGATGTAATTTATGACTTCAATAAGAGCCATTTTAGTACTGTGGCAGGAACATAAATCCAATTGGAAAGATTCACATGTTGAATTCACAGAAATCACAGATCACAGAAACCCTACAGTGCAGAAAGAGGCCATCCGGCCCATCGAGTCTGCACCGACCACAATCCCACCCAGGCCCTACCCCCATATCCCTACACATTTTACCAGCTAATCCCTCTAACCTACGCATCTCAGGACACTAAGGGGCAATTTTAGCATGGCCAATCAACCTAACCCACACATCTTTGGACTGTGGGAGGAAACCGGAGCACCTGGAGGAAACCCACGCAGACACGAGGAGAATGTGCAAACTCCACACAGACAGTGACCCAAGCCGGGAATCGAACCCAGGTCCCTGGAGTTGTGAAGCAGCAGTGCTAACCACTGTGCTAACGTGCCGCCCAAATTCTGGGAAAGATTGGGTTAAATTTGGGCGGTAACTACAAAACAAAGGACTTTGAAGAGGAAAAGGAAGTTAGAAATGGGATGGTTGTTGCAAAGGAGGAAAAGTTAAAGATTCTTCTATTTTAGGTGACAGAGCTAATGGCAGACAGGCTAGAAGCTGAGGACAGAAAATAGTTAAAAATGTCAACCAACGTGGGAGCCAGGAGAGGAAGCTGGGAGATCAGTAGTTTAGTGGGAATAGTGGCAAGAGAGCAGGAAATGGGTCTCATGGACACAAAGAGAGGGCATGAAGCTGATAAGAGAAAAACTAGAGAATTATATAAATTCAGCACTAAGATTGGGCAAAGCCTAAGAAAATGTTTGGCTCAAGAGGCAACGGGAAAGGAGCCAAGTGTTAGAGGCAGCTGATCAAATGGTCTCAATTTTGATGATAAAGAAATCCGTGAGCTCCTCGTATTTGTTTTTGAAGGTTAAAAATGAAGGAGACAAAGGAGAGGGGTTTGAAAAGACTTAGATGCAGTAGAGAAAATAAACTGGGGATTATCTTTGAACTTCAGGATGATCATGGAACAGTAAGCAGTTTTTGCAGATGAGGGCAGGATCTGATCATGATTTATGTGGTTCAGTCAGACCTGGTGGTGAATGGCTAAAATGGTTGTCCACTTTATCCGTACAAGTTTTCGTCCTTCAGAGTGATGAGGGTTATGTCAAAAACAATGGTCGGGGTGTAATGGTTTTAATGGGAATGTGGCAGCAAAGATGGAAGTGAGGGTGTGAGCAGAGTTGGAGTATAATGTGGAAAAATGTGAAGCTGTTCACTTTGGCGGGAAGAATAAAACAGCAGAGTATTATTTAAATGGAGAATGACTGCAGAACGCCAAGGTGCAGAGGGATCTAGGTGTTCTAGTGCATGAGTCACAATATGTTAGTATGCAGATGCAGCACGTAATCAAGAAGGCCAATAGAATGCTATCCTTCATCACAAGAGGAATTGAATATAAAAGTAAGGATAAAGCAAAATACCGTGGATAATGGAATGTGACACAAGAACAGAGGATGCTGGAAAAAATCAGCAGGTCTGGCAGCATTTATAGGGAGAGAAAGCAGAGTTAACGCTTTGAGTCCTTTTGGCTCTTTGTTAGAATGAGGAGAGGGAGAATGTGTTGGATATTAGAGTGTAGCTGTGAGAGATGCAACAAAAAGTACAGTAGCAACATTAAGAACAAAAGAGAGGTGGCATGGTGTGGGAGAGGAGCATTTGCATGGGGACTATACATGTATGGAATTTTTTAAAAAGGGGTTTAAGATGGAGGGAAAAGATCACAATATAAAGCATTTGGAACTTGCACTAATGAACTTTCAGGGATTAGATAGTTTATGGAATTCATGGTGATTTAGTCTGCAAGCAGCTGCTGCGAGAGAAACACCTGACGTTAAAAGCAGCCATTAATACCTGTATGTTAAACAATCAGAAAAAAGATGAGAGTTTTGATGGGAAATATAAGTATTCACAGTACAGAGGACACCCTGCTCCAACTGCAGTGGTCAGCACCCTCCAAACAAAACAGTTTGCTTTGCATATGGTAAAAGGTGCAACAAATATGGGAAATGGAATCACTTTGCTGTGCTGCAGATCGAAACCACAATAGCCCTCCCCTGCCATCAGCAATATGACAGTGGGTTGGTTCTCCACAGGTAAGAGCGTCAGTGAGGCGAATGAATTGGAGCTCAGCCAAAGCAGTGAAGCTACAGAGCCTCCAACAATACTCCACAGCGAGAGTGCTGACACTACCACAGCAAAGGGTGATATCTTTCCCACCCTCAACATAATTGGGGGTTAAAGGTAAAGATTAACACTGGGGCAAGGTGAAATGTATTACCCAGCCGACTGTAACAGGATCTAGACCCACATGCAGCACCAGACCCCAGCAACCAAGTGCACCTTGTGGTTTATGGCAGACAAACCCTCCACACCGAAAGTGTACACAGGTCACTGAAAGTGGCAATGCAGGTGGAGAAGGAAGTCAAGAAGGCATACGGCATGCTTGCCTTCATCGGCCGGGGCATTGAGTTTAAAAATTGGCAAGTCATGTTGCAGCTTTATAGAACCTTATTTAGGCCGCATTTGGAATATAGTGTTCAATTCTGGTCACCACACTACCAGAAGGATGTGGAGGCTTTGGAGAGGGTACAGCAAAGATTTACCAGGATGTTGCCTAGTATGGAGGGCATTAGCTATGAGGAGAGGTTGGAGAAACTTGGTTTGTTCTCACTGGAACGTCGGAGGTTGAGGGGTGACCTGATAGAAGTCTACAAGATTATGAGAGGCATGGACAGAGTGGATAGTCAGAAGCTTTTTCCCAGGGTGGAAGAGTCAATTACTAGGGGACACAGGTTTAAGGTGCGAGGGGCAATGTTTAAAGGAGATGTACGAGGCAGATGTTTTACACAGAGAGTAGTGGGTGCCTGGGACTCGTTGCCAGGGGAGGTAGTGGAAGCGGATACGGTAGTGACTTTTAAGGGGTGTCTTGACAAATACATGAATAGGATGAGAATAGAGGGATATGGTCCCCAGAAGGGTAGGGGGTTTTAGTTAAGTCGGGCAGCATGGTCGGTGCAGGCTTGGAGGGCCGAAGGGCCTGTTCCTGTGCTGTAATTTTCTTTGTTTTTTGTTCTTTGTAGCCACTCTCTACTGCACACAGGGCAGTTTCCAGGTTCATGTAATTGACTAAAAGTTAAGGCCACTACCAGCCTTCGGGAAACATGATATTGGGGTTCATTCAACTTGTTCCAGAAGTGTATGCTCTACAACAGCAAGTCCCAGAGATGACAATGTACAAAGACCTTTTCAATCGAGACATCAGTGGTAAGCTATCAGTTGTATACCACATGAGACCTTCTTCAGTTTAGCGTAGTGTTTCTCTGGGTTTTTCAGATCAGCCTAGAATTCTGTGGTCTGGGCGAGTTCCACTTTCTAGCTGGTCCTGGCAATGATTGTAACTGTTTTCCAGTTGCTTCTCTTCTTTCTCCTTTCCACCTCTCCTGCCAGTACAGATCTATGCAGTTATTGAGATACCATATTTCCCTTTTGGTCTCCTCCTATCTAAACAACTGACTTTAGAAGCCAAGCTTTTTGCACATACGTGCAAACTGTTTCTTTGCGTCTCCACTTTTATCTCTTCTGCAGCTTTAACACCTGATGTTCTATACTTCTATGGTTCCCCACTTAGACACATCAGTACCACCAACAGTCTGTGCTCTGAGAAGAGTCCCAGTAGCCATGAAGCAGAAAGTTAATAATGAGCTGTATCGGTTTACAGCACTAGGTGTCATAACTCCTACAGACGAGGCCACAGAATGGGTTTCAACAATGGTTGCTGCAGTAAAGAAAGATGGGATGGTCAGGATACATATTGACCCAGGGGACCTGAACAAGGCGCTGCTTAGACCTCATCACCCTATGAATTCAGCAGAACTGGTGATAGCAGACATGCCAAATGTGAAGGTGTTCAGCATTCTTGATGCAAAATGCAGGTTCTGGCAGAACCCATTAGATAAGGAATCCTTGAAACTAACTACATTTCTGACTCAGGTAGGCAGATATAATTTTCTTCATATGTCCTATGGCAACGGGGTCTTCCAGCAGTGCATGGAACAATTCTTTGCAGGCCAACCATGCAAGATCATTGTGATGACATCCCAGAGTCGAATCGTACTCTGCAAGAACATGGTGCACATCTTTGTCTCACCCATGACAGAACGAGAACCATACAGTTGAAGCTTAACCCTGTGATTTATATGTCACAGACGCGAGTGTAAAGCCCGATCCAAACAAGACAATGACAATAGGATGGATGACCATTCCGGCAGACAAGCACACCTTACAATGCTTTTTTAGTATGACAAATTATCTTTTTAAGTTCACCCTGTGTTATAGTGAGGTCATTGGACCTCTTTGTCAACTTCTTCACCAGAATGTCGAATGGTGCTGTTAAGAGCATCACACAGTAATCTTCCACAGACTCAAAGAGGCACTCACAGCCCCATTGGTGCTACAGTACTTTGGCTTTGAAGTACCTGTACTTATATTAGCAGGCACCTCCCAGCATTGGCTTAGCACAGTCTGCATCCAGAATGGCAGACCTATCGCCTTTGTTTCAAGTATCCTCATTGACGCTGAGGCCCGTTATGCACAGATCGAAAAGGAGTTTCTTGCTTTAGTTTTTGCCAGTCAGAAATTTCATGACTTCCTATATGGTCATCCTGCAACTGTTGAAGCAGATTATCAACTACTCGTAAGTACCTTAAAAACTCATCTCCACACTCCTGTCAAGAGCTGAAATAAAGTAAAGATTTAAGAATGGGATACAATAAAGATAAAAGAAGTTTGGATAAAATAAAGTTGGAAGAATGGAACGAAAGACGAATTGATAAGAATGCAGTTGTCTGAAAGGGTTTTGATATGCGAATTAGCTTAGAAGCAAGGTAATACATATGTACCTAAGTGAAGTGGGGAACAATAGAAGTATAGAACCTCAGGTGTTAAAGCTGCAGAAGAGATAAAAGTGGAGACACAAAGATACAGTTCACACGTATGTGCAAAAAGCTTGGCTTCTAAAGTCAGTTGTTTAGATAGGAGGAGACCAAAAGGGAAATATGGTATCTCAGTACTGGCAGGAGAGGTGGAAGGAGAAAGAAGAGAGGCAACTGGAAAACAGTTACAATCATTGCCTGGACCAGCTAGAAAGTGGAACTCGCCCAGACCACAGAATTCTAGGCTGATTTGAAAAACCCAGAGAAACACTACGCTAAACTGAAGAAGGTTTCCAAAACGGAAGATAATTTGTGGACGGTAATGATTTGCTGGATTTAGCTCATTGTGTTATACAGTATGGGATAATTGTTTTAGGGCAAGGGATGTTTCTCAGAACTCAGGGAAGTAGATAGATGGGAATGGGGTTAATTCCAGAATACATTGTGTGTGTGTGTGTTCCCATTATTATAGTTACGTGTACTTTTGTTTTGTACCGTGGCTAGTAGTCTATTTTACCTGTAAATAAACCATCTTTTATTTGAATGGTTACAACAAGACGGGACCTTTCTTTCTGTGGTTTGCATATCTGTCCTCACATTATACCAAATTTTTAAAAATCACTGTTCGGAACCAGCGGCCCAGGTTACTCTTCTGGGTTTTGTGTCTAACAGCAGCGGATTTCTTAACACTAGGTCTGCACGGCTGCAACACATGATGCTAAAGCTGCAGCGTTACAATCTCAGTGTCATTTACAAACATGGTAAGGTGCTGTTCTTGGCTGATGCTGTCCCCAGAAAAATCTTACCCCCTATAGACCAGGCAAATCATGGGGAAGACGTAGGCATATAACAATAAAGATGCTGTCCTCTCATCAAATTCAGGAATCAAAGCCTGACAAGGTGGTAATTGAGTCCAACTGCAATGCTGACCCGGCACCCTATCAGAAGCTTTACATTCTGGTCAATTATATGGAACTCAAAATTTTCCTGTGTGCAGTTGACGGTTGCTACACACTCAGTGTGGATAGTCTGTCTGCCATAAGTGACAAGATGCATCTGGGTACTGGGATCTGGTACTGCACACAGGTCTAATTCCCGTAACCTTTAGCTGGATAGTACATTGTCCTTCACCAAAGTATCAATCTTGACTTTAAGTCATGCATTGCTATTAATTTTGAAAATCTCACTCTTTCCTCTGTCATTGTCAATGCTATCGCAGTAGAGTGTTATGGGAGACTCTGTAGCTTTACTGTTTTGGTTGAATTCCAATTCATTCACCTTCCTGATGGTCCTACCCCTGGAGGATCGAGCTGCAACTGTATTGCTGATGACAGAGGAGGGCTGCTGTGGTTTGGATCTGCAGCATTTAGCAAAGAGATTCCATTGCTCACATTTGTTGCATCTTTTGCCATGTGCAAAACAAATTTTTCTGTTTGGTGGGTGCTGGCCACTGAATTGGAGCAGGACATCCATACTCTATACTGTAAATACCTTGGTTTCCACCTAAAATCACTGCTTTGTTTCTCAGGTCGTTCGTTTAACATACAGATGTTGATGGCTGCTTGTAACTTTTTTCTCACGGCAGTTGCTTGTGGACTGAACCATTAAATATTCCACAAACTACTTGATCCCTGATCAAATCTTCAGTGAGAGTTCCGAACACACATTTCTCTGCCAATATTTTCAGGGTTGTCACGTAGGATCATATTGACTCATCTGCTTTCTGGTTTGTGGTACTGAATACATGTCTGTGAAGGATTAGGTTTTTAACCAGGAGGCAAATGTTCTCGAACTGTTTCAGGATTGTCTCAGGATGTTCTTTTCCGCCTTTGTCTGGAAGACTAACGACTCAAACTTTTCAACTGCCTCTGGGCCTGCAAGGTTTAATAAGGTAAAAGCCTGTACCTTCTTTGATTTGTCTGAGACTGCAGCAATGCAGTAAATAGGGCACTCCTTCTGGAACTTCTCAAAATTGCAGCAAAGTCCTTGTGCCATGCTGTTAGCTACTGACACCATGCAGGAAGTTGTGGGTTCCTTTACTCAGTGACTTTGAGGACTTTCAACAACAGTTGTTTATTTCTAAACTCACAGCTGCAAACATCACATGTGCTCAGTCCGCGATCCTGGTGTAACCGCTTCACGCGTTCCGCGCCACAGGACGTGCCATCACGTTCTCGTTTGACCATTCGGTCCACAGGTTCCTTCTGCACTGAGATAATTCTGGGATTGAGTCTCTGCAGCTACCTAGGCCCCAATCTGGAAGATTCCAATTTAAAATTCTCACTCCCTCGTCTCAGTAAGAACTTTCGTCAAAAGCTAATTTCTTGAAACAGGTATATGGGTAACATTTATTGATGCTCATTATTTATTACAATTATGTTGCTTTGAAGCACTTTCATTGTGGTTAAAGAACATAAGAACATAAGAACTAGGAGCAGGAGTAGGCCATCTGGCCCCTCGAGCCTGCTCCGCCATTCAATAAGATCATGGCTGATCTTTTCGTGGACTCAGCTCCACTTACCCGCCCGCTCACCATAACCCTTAATTCCCTTACTGTTCAAAAATCTATCTGTCCTTGCCTTAAAAACACTCAATGAGGTAGCCTCAACTGCTTCACTGGGCAGGGAATTCCACAGATTCACAACCCTTTGTGTGAAGAAGTTCCTCCTCAACTCAGTCCTAAATCTGCTCCCCCTTATTTTGAGGCCATGCCCCCCAGTTCTAATTTCACCTGCCAGTGGAAACAACTTCCCTGCTTCTATCTTATCTATTCCCTTCACAACCTTATATGTTTCTATAAGATCTCCCCTCATTCTTCTGAATTCCAATGAGTATAGCCCCAGTCTACTCAGTCTCTCCTCATAAGCCAACCCTCTCAACTTCGGAATCAACCTAGTGAATCTCATCTTGCACAAGGACACCCAGGTTCCTCTGCACAGCAGCATGCTGCAATTCTTTACCATTTAAATAATAGTCCATTTTGCTGTTATTCCGACCAAAATGGATGACCTCACATTTACCAACATTGTACTCCATCTGCCAGACCCTCGCCCACTCACTTAGACTATCTATATCCCTTTGCAGACTTTCAGCGTCCTCTGCACATTTTGCTCTGCCACTCATCTTAGTGTCATCTGTGAATTTTGACACACTACACTTGGTCCCCAACTCCAAATCATCTATGTAAATCGTAAACAATTGCGGTCCCAACACCGATCCCTGAGGCGCACCACTAGTCACTGATCGCCAACCAGAAAAACACCCATTTACCCCCACTCTTTGCTTTCTGTTAGTTAACCAATCCCCTAGGCATGCTAATACATTACCCGTAACACTGTGCATCTTTATTTTATGCAGCAGTCTTTGGTGCGGCACCTTGTCAAATGCCTTCTGGAAATCCAGATACACCACATCCACAGGTTCCCCATTGTTCACTGCACATGTAATGTTCTCAAAGAATTCCACCAAATTAGTCAAACATGACCTGCCCTTCATGAACCCATGTTGCATCTTACTAATGGGACAATTTATATCCAGACGTCTCGCTATTTCTTCCTTGATGATAGATTCAAGCATTTTCCCCCCTACAGAAGTTAAGCTAACCGGCCTATAGTTACCCGCCATTTGTCTACCTCCTTTTTTAATATCCTTCAAACACAGCGCCTCACAACTGGGGGAACGACATGACTTCCAGGTGGCTGCTCCTAAGCCCCACCCCTTTCCTGTTAGCCCCGCCCCCTCCTGCACCAAGCCCGCCACGCGGATTCGTTGCCCCGCCCCCTCTCCACCATGCTATACCCCTCTCCCCGCCCCCACTCTCCACAATCCTCTCCCGTTCGCCCCGCCCATTGCTCCGCCCCTTCTCGCGCCCCATTCCCAGTCCTCTCCCCACGCCACGCCCCCTCAGCCACCTCGCTCCATCCCAACCAACCCGCCCCCTCTACCTCTCCCCGCCCATTGCCCCGCCCCCTCTGCCTCTCTCCGCCCATTTCCCCGCCCCCTCTGCCTCTCCCCGCCCACTGCCCCGCCCCCTCTCCATCCCTCCCCGCCCATTGCCCCGCCCCTCTGCCTCTCCCCGCCCATTGCCCCGCCCCCTCTGCCTTTCCCCGCCCATTGCCCCGCCCCCTCTGCCTTTCCCCGCCCACTGCCCCGCCCCCTCTGCCTTTCCCCGCCCCCCTCCCCCTTGCTCATGCCGGCTGTCCGCCATGGCGGTCCCGGTGCAGCGGTTGACCCACATTGCCCTTCATGTGGGCGACAGCGAGCGCCTGGCCCGCGACCTCATGCAGCGCTTCCGCTTCCAGCTGTGCGGCCGGCGGGTGACGGAGCGGGCCCGGCAGCTGGTGCTGAGGAGAGGCTCTGCCGTCTTCATGGTGAACGAGAGCCGGGGGGGAGGCGAGCCCGGGGCCGGGGCCCTGCTGTACGATGTGGCGCCGGGCCCGGGGGTGGACAGCGCCTGCAACGTCTCCTTCCAGGTGAAGGACGTAGAGCGGGCGGCGCTGCTGCTGGAGCGGCTGGGCTGCCGGGTGCTGGTGCCGCCGCGGCCGGTGGAGGATGAGCTGGGCTGGGTCCGGTACTCGGTGGTGCGCTCGGTGGTGGGCAACGTGTCCCACACTCTGGTCCAGCGGGGCGGCTACCGCGGCGAATTCCTGCCCGGCTTCGGGCCTCCGCCGCCGCCCGAGCAGGAGGCCGCCGGCGGGCCCGGGGCCATCACTCACTTCGACCACGTCACCTACGCGTGTCCCCGGCGGCAGAGCGCCGGCATCATGGACTGGTACCGCCGCTGCTTCGGCTTCCAGCGCTTCCTCATCAACCGGTAAGAGCGGGAGGGACTGGAAACCTCCTCACTCACTGGGCACCCAGACAGACAACCTGACCCCATGTAGCTAAATCTGCCCAGTGAGGAACCAGTCTTACTGTTTCAGAGTTGATTTAATTTAACTTATTATTACCACACCTACTGGGATACAGTGAAAAGTATTGTTCCTTGTTATACAGACAAAATATACCGTTCATAGAGTACGTAGGGGAGAGGGAAAGGAGGGAGTACAGAATATAATGCTACAGTCATAGCTGAAATCACAAGACTCAAATCACCTACAGTTGGTAGGTGGCACATTGGTTAGTAATGCTGCCTCTCAGTGCCAGGAACCCAGGTTCAGTTCCTGGCCTTGGGTCACTGTCTGCGTGGAGTTTGTACCTTCTCCCCGTGTCTGTTGGGTTTCCTCCGGGTGCTCCGGTTTCCTCCCACAATTCAAAGATGTGCGGGTTAGGTGCATTGGCCATGCTAAATTGGCCCTTTGTGTCAGGGGGACTAGCAAGGGTAAATGCATGGGGTTACAGGCATAGGGCCTGAGTGGGATTGTGGTTGATGCAGACTCAGTGGGCTGAATGGCCTCTTTCTGCACTCTGGGATTCCGTTCTCTGAAACCTCCTCGCACCTACTGGGCACTGATACAGACAACCTAACCCCATATAGCAAAATATGCACATTGCCCAATGAGGAGCTGTTAGCCCTGCCAATCTTACTGGTTAAAAGTTGATTTAATTTATTATTGGGATACAGTATTGTTACTTGGGAACTATACAGACAAAACATACCTTTCATAGAGTACATAGGGGAGAAGGAAAGGAGCGGGTGCAGAATATAGTGCTACAGTCATAGCTGAAATCATACATTTGGTAGGTGGCACAGTGGTTAGCACTGCTGCCTCTTAGCGCCAAGATTAGAGGGGCTTTAGATTGGTACCACTGGTCGGCGCAACATCGAGGGCCGAAGGGCCTGTACTGCGCTGTTATGTTCTAAGACCTGGGTTCGATTCCTGGCTTGGGTCACGGTCTGTGGAAGCTTTTCTGTTGGGACTGGCTCCATTTAAACTGTGACTGGATCATAGAATGCTACAGTGCAGAAGGAGTCAAGTCTGCACCGACCACAATCCCACCAGGCCCTATCCCCATAACCTCCTGCATTTACCCTTGCTAGTCCCTCTGATACAAAGGGGCAATTTAGCATAGCCAATTCACCTAACCTGCACATCTTTGGACTGTGGGAGGAAACCAGAGCACCCGGAGGAAACCCACGCAGACATGGGGAGAATATGCAAACTCCACACAGTGACCTAAGCCGGGAATCGAATCCGGGTCCCTGGCACTGAGGCAACAGTGCTAACCACTGTACCACCGTGCTGACCAGGGTCCTGGTGAATTGAATCTCAGACTGTAGCACTAAAGAATTCCTCAGAATAGTGTCCTGAGACCAATCCTCTTTTGCTGCTTCATCGATGCCTTTCCTTCCATCAAAGTCAGAAGTGGGATGTTTGCACAATGTTTAACACCATTTGTGACTCATCAGATACTGAAGCTGTCTGTGTCCAAATGCAACAAAACCTGGATAATATCTAGGCTTGGGCTGAGAAGTGGCAGGTAACATTCGCACCACGCAAGTGCTAGGGAATGACCATCTCCAAAAAGAGAGAATCTAACCACCACCCCTTGACATTCAGTGACATTACCATTGCCGAATCCTCCATTATATAAATACTGTGGCTTTAAGAACAGGTTAAAAAAAGGAGGTTGGGACAAGAGAGGCTTGGAGGCTTAAAGGCTTCATAGTCTGCGAAAGGAGAGGCTAGGAATCCTGTAGAGAGTAATTCACCATCTGACTTCCCAAAGCCTGTCCTCAATCTGCCATGCACAAATCAAGAGTGCGATGGAATACTCTCCTCTTGTCTGGATGAGTAAAGCTCCAACAACACTCAAAAAACTCAACACGGTCCAGCACAAAGCTGCTTGCTTGATTGGCACCCCAGCCTGCAGGCCACCTACGTTCTTCACCTTGCAGAAGGGCAATGCCCAGCGATGAGTTACAGTCATGGCTTTCAGACAACTTTGAAAGCTTGTCAGCATAGTTATTTTAATGTTACAACCAGTGCTATGGAATCTAGCCTGCAAGTGTAAACGGGGCAGTTCCGTAGCACTGGCAGCTGAAGTCTATTCTGCTATAAGCACAGTGTGCTACACAAATCGCAACTGAGGCCTTAACAGTAATTCTCATTGTTCAGTAATTTCTTAGTTATCTGGTATTTGTCTGCCTGTCTTTAATTGTATTTTGAAATCCATTCCATTATCTCATCTTCATTTATTTTCTTTCCTCCAAGTGTGATAAGCATTTTTATATTATATAAATTATATTTGTTACAGAATGTAATTTTACAATCAGCAGAGCTATTCGGAGCTTTGAATCATAGACGTCCGACTGTGCAGAAGGAGGCCATTCAGCCCATCGATTCTGCACTGACAATGCCACCCAGTAACCCCACATGTTTACCCAGCTTGTCCCCTTGACACTAAGGGGGCAATTTAGCTTGGCCAATCAAAACATTCTGAAGTATGAAGAACTTTACGATTGGAATAATTTGAAATTTGATGGTGTCACTTCTCTTTGACTCTCAGAAGTGAAGATCTAGATGATGGTTACATCATTGAAGGAAATAACCAGGGAATGCGCTTGGCTGCTATGGAGTACTGGAAATGCAGTGAGGTTGCCATGTCCATGCCTACGAGTGAAGATAAGAAAGTAAACTGCAAATTTGTGTTGGCTGAGTCCTTGCCCAATCTAGGTACAGTATCACTTACAGCATTGGTACCAGCGTAATCTTCACAGGCCTTGCATACTCGTGGTTATTGTTTAAAAAAAATTGTGCACCAACATTGCATTTGAAGGTGAAGAAAAATTCAGACATTCCTTGCAATGCTAATTCCTTTCCAGGCTGATTTTCGATCTCATCATTGAATGCCCTAAATTAATCATCTGGATATAATTCAACCACTTTGGTTTTAGTTTATTGATATTTAACTTCTCTTTCCCTATATGAGCATCAACACTAATGGACACCAGTGACATTCCATGTGATTTTCAACACAAGTCTCCATATTTAAAAAGGTGCACAAATTTAATTCAGGAACCACCGATCTATTATTCTAACATGAGTAAGGGAAATAATTTTGAGGGAGCAAGCTAGCTGTTAACAGTTTAAAAAATAAATGAACATGACTTTAGGTCAGGAAGATCCATTTTGCTTCAAGGTGTTGTAATGTAGGAACACCCTATAAACTGGTCCAGTTGGATTTTCCGTACCCTTTTAAACAGGTTCTACATGAAGGACTTCAATACCAGGGCAGAACATGGGACTGGATAAAAGAATAGGAATTGGAGAGTACTCAGAGCTGTGGTATTGAAGGAGGAATTTCTTCTCTGAGGATCGTGAGTCTGGAATTCTTTGTTGTAGAGGCTGGGTCATTAAGTATGTTCAAGGCTGAAATAGATTTTTAATCTTTAAGGCATGGGTCTCCAAACTACGGCCCGCGGACCACATCCGGCCCGCAGCAGGTCACATCCGGCCCGGATAAAATAAATTTTATTCATTCATTTATAAAACTAATTTTTTTCTTTGGCCCGTGAAAATGTGTAAAATATACGATGTGGCCCTCGTACTGAAAAGTTTGGAGACCGCTGCTTTAAGGGAATCGAGGGTTATGGGGATAAGCCAAGAAAGTGGAGTTGAGGATTATCAGATCAGTCACAATCTCATTAAATGGCAGAGCAGACTCGATGGGCCAAATGGCCTACTTCTGTTCCTATGTCTATGATCTTTATGATGTTGTTTGATTAACTGAACTTGCTTTCAAAACTTGCTGTGGTGGGATTTGAGCTCATGACTACTGCCTTGCTACCATAACCACTATACTTCAGTATCCAGTAGATACAAAACAGTTCTCAAATTAGAGATCATTACACAGTGGTGAGGAATATAAAGAAACTGCAGCTTTTTACTGAGGGAATTCCTGTTGCTAGGTACAGACATCCGGCCTGAGCATGCATATCGTTCACCTTTTTCCTTCTCCCAGTAATTCACACCCATTATTGTCTCAATTTACTCTCATCCATCCTTGTGATAAATATGTGGAGTACCCCACACGAGGGAACCCGACACCAAAGGTTTCCACGTCCAGCCATTTCAATCCAAGTGCTTCCATACGCAGCACGATGCTCCAATTCTTCCTCACCTCAGTGTGACATGCCCGGTACCAATACTCTGACCATAACTACCCCTTGTGATGTTATCACGTTTCCCAGATCTTTGTATGCTCACTATTCTCAATGCTTGATCTCACTCCAAAATCACAAACCCGTTATGCTTCCCACTACTGCTGCATACAGTTCCTTCTACCTATCTAGGTCATCTTCGACCTCTTCTTCCTCTACCCTGGGATTTAAATAGGCAAGGTAAAATTAACTACATGGTTAAGCTAATTTTGAATTGTAATCGAGACCACTGATTCAGCTTCATTGCAAATAATAATTGAAAGCAAAACCAAAAAATCACAATGTTCCCACGATATTCTAAATAAACAATTTGATTTATTAATCACCATAAATCAGTAGATACAACTTACTAGGCTATATGTATGAGTGAAATAGTGTATAAAAATCCAAGCCTTTCTCTTTTTACGTGGTATTAAACTACGATAGATTCCTATCACTGCGTATACTGCCTTAAAGATCTGTGATCCAGCGAGGACTGTGAATTGTTGTGCTTGTGTGTTCCTTGATCTTTTTAGTTGAAATAAAATTCTAAATGGAAAGTTATAAGATTAACAGTTAGTGCAAGTTTAGCTCTGCTCACAGCCATCCCTTTTTATAGTCCAGCACAGATCTGTGAAAGAAACCCGAAAATAAGTTATTGGATCTCTTTTAACATGTTTTTGTGTCTCTTTAGGTAAAAACCAAATTGACACATTTTTGGAGCAGCACCATGGAGCTGGGATCCAGCATGTAGGATTGTACACAACTGACATCGTTTCGACTTGCAAGTCCCTTACAGATGCTGGAGTTCAGTTTTTCTACCCCCCTTCTGGGTATTACACTGAGGTACAGTACTAGTTCAACAACTTTGCCGATCTTCTCAGGAATTAAATTAACTTGCAATTAGGTCAAAAAGCAACGATGAAAAATAGCCCTGCCTAAAATTAATTTTGAGTAGCATTAAAATAGCTAATGACCATTTCCTTTAATGTTCGAGATTATATTTGTGATTTCATATCGAGTTGATAGGATAGTCAAGCAACAATATGGTTTGTGCTAACTGCCTAGAAAGGTTAACTTTTTAATATATATTACTAACTGATCATTCTATTTGCTCATGATTTACTTACAAAAAGTATGATAATTGCATTTATAGAAGAAGTATTTTTTTAAATATCGAACTTTGGTTCAGCATTGTCAACCAATATCACTGACCTGCCACTGATATGGCTTTGGTTGAACCATTTTAGCCACATGCACTCATTTTAGCACGGAGTGTTTACACAATGCAGCTAAACATACTTGATTACCTTCGCCACTGTCCAGTATAAAACTTTGCTGCCCCTCTCTTTCACCAAAGGTTGAAATACTAACATGAATTTATCAGACACAAGACATCTAGTTTTTTGTTCAATAGTTGTAAGTTATTGTTTCACTTCATCAGACTGATCCCCGAGAGTGTCGCCTTGCACAATACGCCATACCCACCATTCGCCATCCACAGTCGTAGTTAAATGCTGCTTGCCTTTTCTCATGGTGTGTCCTGACAGAGCTACTCATTCTTTGGGTTTTTTTTCTTCTGACTGCATAATGCTGTAATTCTGTTTGGTCGAGCTAACCGCAATGACAGCTTCCCCTCCATACAATTGGAGGGCCGAAGGGCCTGTTTCCTGTGCTGTACTGGTCTTTGTTTCCTGTGCTGTACAATATTACTCGTGTTTCGAAGGTACAGAGGCTTGATATTTCACACCAGTTTCATAGAAGAGCAGTAACCAAAGAAGTAAAACATGCATAGTCAAAAAAAAAAGTCACTCTGCTTTTCATCTTTGTATTTTCCCAAGAAACAAGATTGTTAAAGTACAGAAAATACTCCATGCAAATATGAGTATTATGAACATACGAATTAAGAGCAGAAGTCGGCCACTCAGTATCTCAAACTCACTCTGCCATTCATTAAGATCATGGCTGATCTGATTGCAACCTCAATTCCACATTCTCGCCTACTCCCGATAACCTTTCACCCCTTGTATGTCAGGAATCTATCTAGCTCTGCCTTCAAAATATTCAAAGACTCTGCTTCCACTGCTTTTTGAAGAAGAGAGTTCCTAAGATTCACCACCCTCTGAGAGAAAATAATTTCTCCTTATCTCTGTTTTAAATAGGCAACCCCTTATTTTTCAACAGTGACTCCTAGTTCTAGATTCTCCCAAAACAAACAGGAAATATCCACTCCACATCCACCCTGTCAAGACCCTTCATTACCTTGTATGTTTCAATAGAGTCGCATCTTACTCTTCCAAGCTCCAACAGATACAAGCCTAGCCTGCTAAACCTTTCCTCATAAGACAACTCTTCCATTCTGGGTATTAGTCTAGTAAATCTTCACATGCCCTATTAGTCTTTTTAGGCACTAATCAAGAAAGCAATCAGCCAATCTGAATTCAGAATTAACATTTGGCTTATGACTAACATTGGAAAACATTGTTTTATGAGTCATTTAATAATACACTGATAAAAATAGAGACAAAGAGACTGTCCCCAGACGTAACTGGCAAATGCTAAGATGTTGCTGATCTAACGCTGAATAGTTTATTATAGTTAGTTAGTGGATGCTTATTGGTATCAATCATTCCTGTATGAATGCTAAATCTTCAATATTGTTTTATTTCTTATAAAGAGTAACCAATCAGATTTCTTTCAACTCTTGTATCATCTGGATTCATAAGTGTGGCTGTGGGTTTTCCATAACTGCATATAGTTGTTTGGTTGCCATACCTCTGTAGTCTCAATATCGGCAAACATTAAGGATGAAAATCTAACTTTAAAAAGCTTGTTTCATTTCATAATTATTTAATCATTGTAATTTATTCATAATTTAACAAGGCACTAGAAAGTTGAGTGAAACCCATGGCTGCTGTGATTAAGAATTTGTTGCGTCTTAGTTTATGGACCAGCAGCTTAAGCATAACATGCATCTCTATCGTTGTATTGCCAACAGCCGTTGTATCAGTCATCTGTTCTGAATGTACAGTAAACTACAGATACTGCAAATTCTCCAATATTAACCCAGAAGGAGCCAGAGCTCTGTGATCACCCTGATGGCCAGCAGCAGCAGTGACCTTGCTCCACTTATTCACTAGCCTCCAAATAAACTCACCAGAAACAAAAATTCCTTCAATTTATTTATTTTTGATGATTTAAACTTTTCATTTTATTCCTTTCATCTCTCAATTCCCTCTTTCTTTCCCTTTTCAAAGCATGATTTCACAATGAGTTAAATATCCGAATTTATACTAGACAGCAAGATTTTAACTGACTCGAAAGCTGTTCACTTGGCACAGAGTTAAGTGTGGGCTCTGTGTCCCTGAGAATTCCTCAGTCTGGTTGGTTGAAGAGTCACACTGATAATTACCCTGCTCTCTCTCACTGCAGAGGGTACAATGCTGAAAGTGATCTCCAAATAGCACACATTTCTACTCAAAAGCTCTCAAAACATTTGAGAGTAGCTGCAAGGATGATGAACGGTGAGTGTTGTCCCTTTGCTGTTGACCATAAAATCCAGGTCAAAATTTGCCTTCGCAATCCAGAGTGGCAACATTTAGTACAGTCAAACTACAAGCATATGTGAAGTGTACAGCCTATAATTTGGAGTACTCGCTCTGATTCACTGCTTATGCTGCCAATATCAAATACATGATGTGGAGATGCTGGCGTTGGACTGGGGTAAACACAGTAAGAGTTTTAACAACACCAGGTTGGACTTTAACCTGGTGTTGTTAAAACTCTTACAATATCAAATACAGGCAGAGAACATGGTTATATAAGGCAGTGTCTGCACATCAATAATTATTTTACAATAGGTGGAATCTGGTATGAAATATGAGGCACTTCACACTCCTGGTTATACAGACCTATAACATTCATCAACCACCAACCAGCAACACTATCGGTCATAAATATCTGTATCCCAAACGAAGGCAAGAGTAAAATGAGATAATACGAATGTTCCTGATTTCTAATATTGGATTTATTTCTGTCCTTTTTTAGATTTCTTTACAATGTTGTACTGAATCATTTTTACAGTATCCTTGGCAATGAACAAGTGACCAGTGCTTGCTATAAACACTGAACATTACAGGCAGGTTGTTTGATATTTTCTAACATCTGGGAACACCCAACAAGTCAGAAACTAGTTTTTTTGATGGTCAAAGAAAAACGTCCTTTTCCACCCCACTTTTACACACACAAATAGTTAATTGCAAATTTTTTTTGGCCCCATTCTCAATATTTTTATTTTTATTTCTGATGTCTATACTTAGTGAGTCCAAATTTGTTTTATTTTCATAATTTTTCCGTTCTTTATTTTCCACAGAGAGAGAAATGGCAGGAGATCATGAAAGCAGGACAAGACCCAGAGTTGCTTTCACACTGTGGCATACTTCTGGATTCTGAGGTAGATGATGTGCTTTGTAAAGAAGAAACCAAGTGTCATGGACCATCTAAAAGGTTTGTTTTCTGTGAACCAAAGTTGTGGGAAACATTCTAGTCAATTGAACAGTAGGTCTGTGTAATTACATGAAGCATTGAAGGCAGTATTTTAAGGTAACTTTTTAAAGAATGCTTTTTAATTTTCATCTTGGGCCAGAAACCAAATGTAAGTAACCTTCTGAATGCACTCAATACTGCTGACCTCAGGAGGGTGAAGGAATGACATGAGAACATCCTTAGCCTCTGCTCAATGCCTTCCTGAAAGTTCTGATCTCCCCCTTAGTTCCTCATGTTGGCAGTACCACTATTTTTAAAATTCACATTCTTGCTTTTAAATCCATCCCTGGCCTTGCCCCTCTATTTATATATCTTCATCCAGCTGTCAAACCTTTCAAGATTTCTGCTCTTCTCCAACCTGGCCTCTTGTGCATCTCTTACTTTTGTTTCTCCATCACCGATGGCCATACGTTTAGCTGCCTGACCCTAATCTCTTGAGCTCCCTCCCTAAACCTCTACTGCTGTCTATCTTTCCCTCTTGACTTAAGATGCTCCTTAAGATGTACTTCTTTAACAAAATATTTTGATCATCTGACCTAATATCTCCTCAAGCAACTTGGTGTATTTTTTTTGGTAACGGTGAAGCATCTTGATGCATGTTATTACATTAAAGATGTTATCGAAATATAGGTGATTGTCGTAGCAGAAGTTGGAATCTTGACAACATGTTGCACAGAATCTACATTTCGCACATTGATACATAATACATTAATAATAGTCACGAGTCAAGTCACGAGTATCGCACAGCCACAGGTGACTCGGGAGTAGCTCAGTACCGGCTACAATACCATAATGTTTTTTCTCTAACTGTGGAGAAGTTGGGTATTAAAGTTTTTTTTTCAACCTTAAAGTAATAATAGGGGCGGCACGGTAGCACAGTGGTTAGCACTGCTGCTTCACAGCTCCAGGGACCTGGGTTCGATTCCCGGCTTGGGTCACTGTCTGTGCGGAGTTTGCACATTCTCCTCGTGTCTGTGTGGGTTTCCTCCGGGTGCTCCGGTTTCCTCCCACAGTCCAAAGATGTGTGGGTTAGGTTGATTGGCCATGCTAAAAAATTGCCCCTTAGTGTCCTGTAGATTAGAGGGATTAGGGGGTAAAATATGTAGGGATATGGGGGTAGGGCCCGGGTGGGATTGTGGTCGGTGCAGACTCGATGGGCCGAATGGCCTCTTTCTGTACTGTAGGGTTTCTATGATTTCTATGACATTTGCAAGCTGTCGGCCTTTCACCACTTGTCTGAAAAATATAAAGTTTTACACTTCTATCTTGTGATCCGGGAGGGGGGGGGTACAATTTGTCTTTTTTGTTAACTTCATAGAAATGGATTATATTGATGCGCAGAGACCAGATCGTTTCCGATCCATCTGATTAAAAATTGTCTCCTTTCATCCTGTTGTGTTTTGACACTGTCAGCCATTTCTCATTTTATAATTTATAACTTAATTTATAATCAAGTCACGAGTATCGCACAGCCACAGGTGACTCGGGAGTAGCTCAGTACCGGCTACAATACCATAATGTTTTTTCTCTAACTGTGGAGAAGTTGGGTATTAAAGTTTTTTTTTCAACCTTAAAGTAAATATGCAACTTCTAAAATATCATTCTCTTTGTAAGAATATCACACTGATAAAATATGATACCGTTTTGAGGGCAGCACAGCTTCCCCTTTTTTGGGTTGCTAATTTTTGTCAACTAAGGATTTATTTAAATTTTAAAATGAATGTATAATTATTTCTAAGTTTGGAGTCCCAGCTCCAGCAATGTTTGGTACTGGATTATGTAGGTGTTCCTGGGCTGCAGTTCAGTTTTCCTGCCCAATCATAGAATTGCTACAGCGCCAAAGGAGGCTATTTGGCTCATCAGGCCTGCACCAACAGTATTAGTGCAACTGGCCACATCTGGAGCTTGTTCCTAGTATTTGTTTTATGATTGCAGCCCTAATCTCTGCGCTTCCTCCATAAGCTGCTCCTGTACTACTTTCTATCTGATTGGAGAGCAGCATGGGTCTGGGTATGTAATGTGGGAAGCAAAACTTAGTTTGCTTTGTTTTATAAAAAAATCTTGTTCCATAATAAAAAACTTAATTAAATTTGGTTTTCAGTGTATCTTTACAATCAAAATGTTTGCTTTGTTCTAGGTATCTAATGCAAATGTTCACAAAGCCAATCTTTTCTGAAGAGACACTTTTCCTTGAGCTTATTGAGCGAAGGAATGCCTCAGGATTTGGAGCAGGAAACATCCGTGCGCTCTGGAAATCTGTCCAGGCTTGCATGGACCAGGAGGAAAAGAAGAAAATATCAGCGAGGAATGGGTTTGCTCATGATGTGAATAGCTGAAGATTGTGTGTGCCACCTGGTCCAATGACTCCCCTGCTGCCTTCTGTCCCGGGGTTTCTTCTAGCTGTTCTGCATTGAAAAATAACTGCTCTGTATAAATGCACTGTTGACGGGTATTTAACCACTATTTAAACTGGGTTAAAAGTACTAAATTGTGAAGTTTTCCTGGGCCACGTGAATATACTTAGCTGGATTCAAGTTTTTTTTTCTAAACTTGGCTGAATGCAGGAGTTCCCTAGCTGCTCTTCCACCAGTGCTTCAACCAGGGTGACTAGGGGGAGTCGGTTTTTAAAGTGTGAATCATTTGAACTGTTTTTAGCTTGGATCCAGTCAGATTTTAAATCATGCTATTCAGTTATTTGCATTTGTCTGGTTTCTGCCAGAAAGTCCTATAGATTTATGTGTTTTCAGGCAATGTATTCCACCCTGCACTGAGATACATTGGCCCGGGGTTTGAAGTAATAATGGTGCAACCCAGTCAGTGTTCGCCGTCATTATTCCATTGAAACAAACAGCAACTTCTGGAGTCTGTGCATGCGCAGAATAACGTGGAAATCCTGAGGTTGCTGTTAGTGATTCTACCCTTCTCCCAATAGGTTCTGTGTTGAAGTTCCCAATGGGAATACAGTGAAGTGATAAGAATTTCCACCCTTGACCCTTTAGTCTTGCTAAACCCGTGAAAAAGTTGCACTTGATTTTGACGGTGCACTAACTTCATAAATACAGCTAAGCATCCTCAATGGCCCTGTAAAACTCTCATTATATAATTGTGGAATGTCAAATTTCTCCAGGGATTGTTTTTTAAAAAATCACTTTATAAAAGCCTTTTTTTTTTACAAGTTTGTTTATATTTTGGATTAAGACAGAAGCAAAAACGATCATATTTTATTTTGCTACCTGAAATTTTAAATTAAAAAAAGAAGAGTTTTAATTGCCTTTAATTTACTGGGTTACTTCAATGTGATTGGCTGCTTGCTTGTTGCCATCACTGCTGCTGGATGCCCAAGCCACCCCGTTGACTGGAGAAGAGGGCACTATATTAGGGGGGGGGGGGATGTTGTCCAGCCTCTCACCACCCTGTCTTCCCACTCCCACCCCCGCTAGGCTGCCCACACCTGTGTGCAGGTATTATCAGGCCCAATCCGCGTATTAGCTACCTCAATTGACCCTTGATGGATTGTTTAAATACGGCAGGTGGACTGCTGATTTTGATGCCTGCCCATCTTCCATAATATGGAGTTGAGTCAGGGGTGGGCAGGAAAGTGGTGGGATTGGCGCCCGTCCTATTTTACATGGTGCACCCACTGAAAACATGCCCAATGAAGGCATGTAAAATATAGTTCATAAGGTACAGTACAAAAGGAGGCCATTCAGCCCACCACATCTGCGCTGGCCCACTGAAGGAGCAATTTGCCTGGTGCTATACAGCCTTTTGTCGTTAGCCCTGAAATTTCTTTGCAATCCAGATAATGATCCAATTCTCTTTTCAAAGTCTTACTAGACCCTGCCTCCACCACACTAAAGCAGCACATTTCAGATCTTAACCTGTGTGAAAAATTTTTGTGCAAGATAGAAAGCGTCGATGGCATGTTTTTCCCTATCTATTCTCTCCATACCGTTGTCAAATCTTTCCAGTTTCTCTTCATGCTATCGGTGGCACAGTGGTTAGCACTGCAGCCTCACAGCACCGGGGACCAGAGTTCAATTCCAGCCTTGGGTGACTGTGTGGAGTTTTTTTTTCCAGGTGCTCCAGTTTCCTCCCACTGTCCAAAGATGTGCAGACTAGGTGGATTGGCCATGTTAAATTGTCCCTCAGTGTGCCTGGATGATTAGGTTAGAGGGATTAGTGGGGTAAATATATGGGGTTAGGGCCTGGGTAGGCTCTGTTGGAGAGTCGGTGCAGGCTTGATGGGCCAAATTGCCACCTCCTGCACTGTAGGGATTCTATGCTTCTATGAAATCCCGTGAATCTTTTCAGTATTCTCTAATGCATTTACATCCCTCCTAAAATGTGCCCAGAACTAGATGCAGTACTCCAGCTCAGGCCAGACTGGTGTTTTATACACATTTAACAGAACTCCCTTGATTTTGTACTGTATGCTCCTATTGATAAAGCCCTGAATGTAATTTGCTAATCACACACTCAACCTGTCCTACCATTGATGATATATGCACATCTTCTGCTCCTGTATCCCTTTTAGAATTGACCCTAAGTTTTAATGTTGTGTCTCTGTGTTCTCTTGGCCAACACTTCTCTACTTTAAATGTCACCTGTCTACTCGCTTTTGAAGTCGTACACTATCCTCTTCGTGGTTCACAATACTTCCAAGTTTTGTGTCATCTGCAGACTTTGAAATTATACCCTTTACACTAAGATCTAAGACTTGAACGCAATTTAGGCTGACATTTCAGCGCAGCAGTAAAGAACTGCACCGTCAGAAGTATCACCTTTTAGATGAGATGTTAAACTGAGGCACAGTCTGTGGATTTAAACAATCTCGTGACACCATTTGATGAAGAGCAGGGTGTTCTCCCAGATCCATAAGTCAACATCACTTCAAACAATTTATCTGGTGATTAATCTCTTTCCTGTTTGCAGGATCTTGGTGGTGTTTACAAATTGGTTGGTCTGTTTCTCTACGTTACAACATTGACTCCAATTCAAAAGATGCATCTCAGCTTCTATCCCATCAAGCCCTCTTTGAATTTTATGTTTCAATGAGATCAGCGCTCATTTTTCTAAACTCAATCTCACTTCATAGAGCAACACTCATATTAGGAGTGAACTTTGTTGCACCCCATTTAATGCAAGTACATCTTTTGCTCTGAACAAAGATCAAAACGACACAGTACTCGTGGTGTGACCTCTGCAAAGTCCTACGCAGTCCAGCAAGACTTTCTTATTCTTGGCCTTTATTGCAAAGGGTTGGAGTACAGCCTGCAATTTTCCTACTTAGTGGTTTGCTGTACCTGCATATTTATTTTCTATTATTAATCCCCTCTGAAGGTCAACATTTCTCTCAATTCTCCCTACCAAAGTGATTAACCTCACATTTCCCCTCATTATCTTCCATTTTCCGCCACCTTGCCCATTTACTTAACCCAGTGGTTCCCAAACTTTTTTCACTGGGCCGCACTTTCGGAATAAAAATTTGCTCGCGTCACACCGAATTTTTTATTGATGATAAATACATTCAAAAACAAAAAAAAAAACAACTCCTAGCAGTGCTTGATTCATAACATAGAACACAACTATTTTATAATATGATCATGGGACATCCAGAAAGTATAAAACAATCACTTTGGAAAAATATCTAATCCATGTTTAAATGTTTCTTTGATTGTCCTTGAATCTCCCTGCCACACTTGCCATCCTCTCTTGCTGCACCAGTGTGGCGCGCCACACCCTTCGGGAACCACTGACTTAACCTATCTGTTTCCCTTTGTTAAACCAGATAGATTTTGAATGAGTCAAAATCACACCCAGACTTAAATTTGGGCCTTTTGTATGCTCCTCTCAGTTTACTTTCCCACCTCGCTTTATTGTCAGCAAACTCGGATACATAACATTAGATCTTTCATCAAAGTCATTGATTAACTCAAGTAAATGTACAAGAACTGCCCACAAAGGTGGCTCCTTTTTGATTTTCTTTTCCAACGATTGTGAAATTGGAATTAGTGTAGTAGAAATTGGACATAATTTTCCCAGATTCTTGACAAGCCAGACGGTGGATGTAGAGGGTTGTTTTTCAAACTGGAGGCCTGTGACCAGTGGTGTGCCTCGGGGATCAGTGCTGGGTCCACTGTTATTTGTCATTTATATTAATGATTTGGATGAGAATATAGGAGGCATGGTTAATAAGTTTGCTGATGACACCAAGATGGGTGGCATAGTGGACAATGAAGAAAGTTAATTCCAATTGCAACGCGATCTTGATCAATTGGGCCAGTGGGCTGACGAATGGCAAATGGAGTTTAATTTAAACAAATGCGAGGTGATGCATTTTGGTAGATTGAACCAGGGCAGGGTGTACTCAGTTAATGAAGGGGCGTTGGAGAGTTACAGAACAAAGAGATCTAGGGGTACATGTTCATCGCTCCTTGAAAGTGGAGTCACAGGTGGACAGACTGGTGAAGAAGGCATTCGGCATGCTTGGTTTAATCGGTCAGAACATTGAATACAGGAGTTGGAACGTCTTGTTGAAGTTGTACAAAACATTGGTAAGGCCACACTTGGAATACTATGTGCAATTCTGGTCACCCTATTATAGAAAGGATATTATTAAACTAGAAAGAGTGCAGAAAAGATTTACTAGGATGCTACCGGGACTTGATGGCTTGAGTTATAAGGAGAGGCTGAATAGACTGGGACTTTTTTCTCTGGAGCGTAGGAGGCTGGGGGCTGATCTTATAGAGGTCTATAAAATAATGAGGGGCACAGATCAGCTAGCTAGTCAATATCTTTTTCCAAAGGTAGGGGAGTCTAAAACTAGAGGGCATAGGTTTAAGGTGAGAGGGGAGAGATACAAAAGTGTCCAGAGGGGAAATTATTTCACACACAGGGTGGTGAGTGTCTGGAACAAGCTGCCAGAGGTGGTAGTAGAGGCGGGTACAATTTTGTCTTTTAAAAAGCATTTAGACAGTTACATGGGTACGATGGATATAGAGGGATATGGGCCAAATGCGGGCAATTGGGATTAGCTTAGGGGTTTTAAAAAAGAAAGGACGGCATGGACAAGTTGGGCCGAAGGGCCTGTTTCCATGCTGTAAACCTCTATGAAATGTATACTTGTGCACTATCTGGTTTTTTTAAACCAAAACAATCAGGTTGTGGCCTATTTCTCTTTTCCTTAAATAGGGCAGCACGGTGGCACAGTGGTTAGCACTGCTGCCTCAGCTCCAGGGACCGGGGTTCGATTCGTGGCATGTGCGGAGTTTGCATGTTTTCCCCATGTTTGCGTGGGTTTCCTCCCAGATTTCAAAGATGTGTGGGTTAGGTTGATTGGCCATGTTAAATTGCCCCTTAGTGTCCCGGGATGCGTAGGTTAGAGGGATTAGCGGGGTAAATATGTGGGGTAATGGGGATAGGGGCCTGGGTGGGATTGTTGTCGCTGCAGACTCGATGGGCCGAATGGCGGCCTCCTGTATTGTAGGGATTCTATGAAAGTTCCCTGTACTGTGCTTGAAAATCACCATAAGCCCCTACTTGAGCAACACAATAATAAAGATTCTAGGTAAAGGGCCCTTGCCTTAATCTTTAATACATATTTGTAACACACATCAACGGAATTTGCTTTTTATGTATATTTACTGCTTAAAAGTTCAAAATTGTTAACTTGTAAATTTTGCTACTGTTGTAGCCATGTATATGTTGGAATAATAGTTTGCTTTGAGATAGCTCGGAAACATGAAAATGTTAAAACCATTTCTTTGTATGCTGTGGTTTCCGGGGAAACTGAATAGTTCCAAATACCATTATTACCGTCTTTTGTATGTTTTCTTTTCCAACAGCTGGTGGCACCTTAAGTGAATACGTCAATTCTGACACTTATTTATTTTTATACTTTTTTCTAATTTATTCAAGATATATCAATCACCTGCTGCCTGGAGTTTTGATAAATTTATTCAATTCAAGGAAATGTTTTAAAATAATTGACTCAATCATAAATGCAATGTAATAGAAAACACTTGCAGGCAAAATTGAGTTAGGATTGTGATTTCAGATATTCTCTTTAGAAAATTAGCCAATAATTGATGTGCACGACCAATAATTGTGAATAAATAAAGGATTCTTATTGCTGCTCTTTATACTGAGGAGTGACTAGGTTATAGTTGTCGATGCTAAAATGCCTATTTATAGTATACTGATTTCTGTGACTGGGTACTTATTTTGTTTTCCAAACTCATTTAGACTTGTGTATCCTTCCAATCAGAAGGTGAGTAAGCATTGTTCTCCCAAACACCTGGACAATCGTGTTATATAAAAATACCGTAGAATCCTCTCGCCAAAACGTGGATATCGGACCTTCTGGAGATAAGATAGGATGATGGTAATTTGAGTAACAGAATACAGCAGTGGTATTATCTACTTGGTAGGATCTTCAGTTTTCTGTAGGAACATGCTAATCCTGACATTGGGTCCTACTGTTTTTTTTGTTCTCATGCGAATCTGTATAATACCTTGTTCGTTTGGAGATGCATGCTATTCCTAAAAACAATTTCCTTAAAAACGTTCAAGGTAAAACAGGAACTACACAGAGCCTGAGGGTTAGCTACGAAACATGATGCATGCATGCTAATAACTTACTAAACATGACATGAATTATTCAATAAATTCTTAGCTGGTCACAAGTATTAGAATATAATTTTAGAAACAGCCCAAGTAATATGGATACATTAAAATATAACAAGCCATGCTTGTAAAACTAGACTTAAAAGTGTAAGAACACAAGAACTAGGAGCAGGAGTAGGCCATCCGGCCCCTTGAGCCTACCGCCATTCAGTAAGATCATGGCTGATCTTTTTGTGGACTCAGCTCCACTTACCCACCTGCTCACCATAACCCTTAATTCCTTTACTGTTCAAAAATCTATCCATCTTTGTCTTAAAAACATTCAATGAGGTAGTCTCAACTGCTTCACTGGGCAGGGAATTCCATAGATTCACAACCTTTTGGGTGAACAAGTACCTCTTCAACTCAGTCCTAAATCTGCTCCCCCTTATTTTGAGACCATGCCCCCTAGTTCTAATTTCACCTGCCAGTGGAAACAACCCTCCCCCCCGCTTCTATCTTAACTATTCTCTTCATAATCTTATATGTTTCTATAAGATCTCCCCTCATTCTTAATTCCAATGAGTATAGTCCCCGTCTACTCAGTCTCTCCTCGTAAGCCAACCCTCTCAACTCTGGAATCAACCAAGTGAATCTCCTCAGCACCCACTCCAGTGCCAGTATATCCTTTCTCAAGTAAGAAGACCAACGTTCAATAGAAGTTACGTTACATTATTGGGTGTATTCTACAGGCCCCCAAAAAGTGGGAAAGATATAAACACATTTTCAGAAAGATTTAAAAACTCTGAATAGCAATAATGGGAACTTAAATTATCCTAATATAGTTTGGGTTGGTAATGTGAAAGGCAGCGAGGCGGAAGAGTTTCTGAATTGTGTTCCTTTTAATAGTAAGTTTCCAGCCCAACCAGGAAAAATGTAAAGCAGCAAAGGGCAGCCTTCAAATGGATGGTTCAGATACATTCCCATAAGGAGGAAAGGTAGTGCAACCAAAACCAGGGCCCCCGTGATAGTGAAAGAGTAAAATAAAGCAGAAAAACGGTACATATAACAGAGGTCAGGGAAATCAAGTGGGAGCCAGGCTGAAGATAGTTCAGGGGTAAGTCCAAAAGGAAATGAGAAGCAAAGTGTGAGTATGAGAAAAGGCTGGCAGTAAACATAAATGGGAATCTAAAAGTTTTCTTGAAGATGTTACCAAAGTCATAGTGAAAGAGAAAGTCGTGATACTGGATGGGTCAAAAATTAGATATTAGGCTCAGCGTACCTAAAAGTTGAAAAGTCGCCAGGATAGAGTAGATGCAATCTTGGATGCTGAGAGAAGTAAGGATGGAAATTGTGGAGGCACTTGTAATTTCCAATCCTTGGATATGGGGATGGTATCAAAACGTTGGACAATTGCAAATATTACACCCTTTTTCAGGAAGGTTGGTAAGGATATATCCAGCAATTATAGATCAATCAGTTTAACCTTGGCAGTGGGAAATCTTTCAGAAATAAGATGGAAAAAAATTAATAACTTGATAAATGTGGATTAATGAAGGAAAGCCAGTTCAGATTTGTTAAAGGTTAATCTTATTTCACTAACTTGATCGAGGTTTTTCTTTGATTAAATAACAGGTTCATGAGGGCAATGCGGTGAACTTCCAAAAAGTGTTCGGTTAAAATGCCACACAATAGATGGGTGTGCAGGGCACAATTTTGCAGAGACACAAAACTTTTATTGTGAACCGTGAGGAAGATAGTGATAGGCGTCAAGAGGACAGGCTGGTGGAAAACACATTGCAGATGAAATTTAATGCAGAAGAGTGTGAAGTGATACATTTTGGTCAGAAGAACAAGGAGAGATGATACAAAATAAAGGTTAGAATTCTCAATGGTACTGGAGCAGAAAGACCTGGGGGTATGAGCACAAATCATTGAAGGCGGCAGCATAGATTGACAAGGTTGAAACGGCATGCAAAGGGTTTAAAAGTTTGTTGACAATGTAATGTCCAGATTTTAAAGAAATACAAAAGGATACTAAGCTGCATGAGAAGATTTGTGACTGGAATTCATTTTTATGTACAGCTTAAACCTAATGGAATTTGAAAATCACAGTAAAGTTTATTTATGCATAAGTAGGCTTAAATTAACTGCAATGAAGTTACTGTGAAATTCCCCCAGTCGCCACACTTTGGCGCCTGTTCGAGTCAATGCACCTAACCAGCATGTCTTTCAGACTGTGGGAGAAAACCGGAGCACCCGGAGGAAACCCATGGGGAGAACGTACAAACTCCACACAAACAGTGACCCAAGCTGGGAATGGAACCCAGGTCCCTGGTGCTGTGAGGCAGCAGTGCTAACCACTGTGCCACCTATTGGAAAGGCCAATGGCAAGGGGGATGCCCCTTGGGCAGTGTCAGCCTGGGCAATTCTCAACAGGCACCTTGGCCCTGCCCACAGACAGTGCCAGGGTGGGCCATGAAGAGGTGGTCCGATCGGGGGCGGGGGGAGCCCGCTGCCGCTCTGCCGTTGTAATCAAATTGGGGAAGGGAGGCCCGATTGGTCTGAGCAGTGGGGGTGGGGGGGGCTAGGTGCCCATATGTTGTAGGGCTTGTGATCGGCTGTGGGCCTCCATGATTGTGGCGTGGGCGGGGTGGGGGAGAGCGCTGGTTGAGGCTGCCTGCAGCAGCAGGGGCCTGACAGCTCTCTGTCTTAGACCCCTGCAGTTGCTGTTGAGCATATGCAAAATCAGAGGTCTGCACATTTGCAGTAGCTCCCTTTGCAGGCTGGTTGGTGAATTAAGCCCACCCCCCTGCCATATTAGTTTAAACCCACCCGAACTGCACTCGCAAAACTCCCAGCCAGGATATTCATGCCCTTCCAATTTAGTTGTGACCCGTCCTTGTACAGGTGCCCTCCTCTCTTGAAAACTTCCCAGTGATCCAGGAATATGAAGCCCTCCCTCCTGGACCAGTCCTTTAGCCAAGCGTTCAATTGTACTATCTCCCGATTCTTAGCCTCACTGGCCCCAGGCATTGGGAGCAGCCCAGAGATTGCCACTCTGGAGGCCCTACTTTTTAGCCTATTTCCCAACTCCCTGAATTGCTCTCATAGGATCCCCCTGCTCTTCCTATCTATGTCATTTGCACCAATGTGTACAATGACATCTGTTTCTTTATCCTCCCCTTTTAATATGCCTCCTATCCGCTGGGAGACATCCAGTACCCCAGCACCAGGTAGGCAGACTACCATCCTGGAGTCCTGTTCGCACCCACAGAATCGCCTGTCCGTGCCTCTAACCGACGCGTCCCCCACCACTATTGCTTTCCTAATCCCTCTCTCTCCTTTCCGGGCCACAGAGCCTGACTGTGTGGCAGTGACCTGGTCACTGTGGCTTACCCCTGGAGAGTCATCCTCCTCCACACTATCCAAAACAACATACCTGTTTTGGAGGGGGACAACATACCTGTTTTGGAGGGGGACAACCACAGGTGACCCCACCACTAATTGCTCACTCCCCTCCCCTCTCTCACCTGTCGCCACTGGAATACTCTCTGGTACATTACCCTTATGACCTTTATATATTGAGGAGCCAACTAAAGAACAGGCTATGCTGGACTGGGTATTGTGTAATGAGGGCAGTCTAATTGTGTGAGACCCCTTTGGAGATGAGCGGCCATTCCTCATCAAGATGGAGAGTGATAGTGGATCGTGAGACTAGGGTCCTGAACCTTAATAAAAGAAACTATGATGGTATGAGCCACAAGTTGGCTACGATGGATTGGGAAACATACTTAGTGATGATGGTGGATGGGCAAGAGCAAACATCCAAAGAGTGCATGGTTCAGTGAACTGCACCAATTGTTCATTCCTGTCTGGCTCAAAAGTAAAATAGGAAAGGTGGCCAAACCATTGGCTTACAAGGGAAACTAGAGATAGTATTAGATCCAAGGAAGATGCCTCCAAATTGGCCAGTGAATGTGGTTTATTTGAACTTTCAGAAGGCTTTTGACAAAATCCCACATAAGAGATTAGCATGCACAATTAAAGCAGATTGATAGAAAACTGGTTGACAGACAGGAAACAATGAATAGCAATTAATGTATCATTTTCCAAATGGCAGGCAGTGCCTAATAACCTTTAAAATTCTAACAGCGCTAGCTAGGATGGATGCTCTTGCTGGTTGTAGTCTAAGGATATGGGGTAAACCTTTTAGGACTGAGATGAGGAGAACAAGTTGAGCTCGGATGAGCATACTCGATTCCAACTATGCAGCACCTGGCAAGAGCTTCAGTTTTAGGCATTTTCTTCTGCCACTTGATGTTGCAGATAGACCTTAAAGCAACTAGACACACCCTACCACTACTGTTAATGCATTAATGGGTTGTCCATGATTCATAACCAATGAGAAGTGACATGACAACCACTGCCTGTTAGACTTTGATCTTTGTGACAAACTTCATACCCCCCTCAAAGGCTGTGGGTTAGTGTGCAGAATTCTCCCGCTTGCGCTAGGTGATGGGCAATTTCATCACCTAACCTGATGTTGTTGGAAAGGATACTCCCAAGAGAGCAGTACCTCCGAACTGAGTTGAGGGGTCTCCCTATAGTCACGTTGATTGTCACAGATGGACTGGTTTCACTTCTGTTGGTACAGTTAGGTCATAAAAGCATTGTGCCAAGATTAGAACAATGCCCTAATTGCAGACTAAACAGTAGGGGCTAATGCACTGTCTAATCAGGTGAGCTCCTCCATAGTTGAATATTTCAGGTTGAATGCCATCAGCTCCCAGAGACTTGCCCACAGCAGCAGTTTTATGGCTGTGGTGATATCAGCTTGAGATAGGTGAAAGCAAGCTTGTCCAGAACAGAACATCACAAAAGTGATTCAACAGTATTGCTTTAAGAATACTAGCAATTTACAAATGACCATCATTCCCATCACAGACCAAACCTTACCTGATTTCAAAAGATGTCTAAATCTTTGCATTGCCTCATCCCATTCTCTCTCTATCAATGGCGGAACATTCTGCTGTCTAGGCTGTACCTTCTCAAAACTTATCTATTCAACTAAACCTTTTGCAACTTCCAAATCACCCACTGTAGTCACTGCTCATTTCACTCTTCTGGAGTATTTCTGTCCAGTAAGCAACACATTATAAATTTTACATGCAAACTACTGGTTCCCAAGTGAAGGGAACCATGTTCGCAATTACATGCCCTAAATAAATATAATTGAGGTGATCTGTGTACAAGGATAGCATGGTCACATGACATTTACTCATCCAAATCAGTTGTGCTCAGATTATTGACCTCAAGCCTGTGTTAGTATCATCTTACTTTCCAGCGGGGGAGAAGAAAAATCACAATTCATAGACTCTCTGGAAGATGGTAATAAAATTTTAGAAAAATTGGATTCAGTGAAACTGCAATTAGCCTTTGGATTGGATGATGCACTATCAGCAAATTCTGGTGCAGTTTATAATGGACTACAATTTTAACGTGAAATACTAACCCAAGGCAGACAAGAGATAATTCAGTATAAACAGAATATAAAAGACAGCAAATAGGGATAAAATTCAGGATAAAAACAGGATATCAATGGCTAAGTGGCATTTCATATTTTTTTTTATTTTCAATAGCTTAATAATTTCCAAGGGCAGGGAAGATAATATCCATTAAGCTGTTTCCTTTGCCACTTATTTTACAGACTATACAATATTTTGTGCATATGCATATAAAAAAAATTACTGCATCTTCATACTTTCCACATTTCCATTTAGCACTAAATTGCTGACTCCAAATACAAGAGACAGTGCAATGCTAAGGATTGTTCACTGCAACTTTCTAAACTGCCAGTGAATACTTCCTAATTCTGAATCTAAGTACATTTGACTAAATACCAACACTGGTATTTAAAACTATGTCGAGCATGTCGTCGAAAACCTTCCCTCTCTGTTGAGATTGTCACTAGGATATAATGCCACCACTGTCATCACCTATGTTGTGATGCTGTGCCATTAGAAAAAATAGTAAATGGTGACTCAAGTATACAGTTTCGACCTCTGAACAATTTTACGGGCTTGAATTAACTGCTAGCATGTGAACATTTCAAATTTCAGAGAATGATCCTCCTAGAGGACCAAATCTATCATTTGCTCTGTTGAGTGGTTTGTGCAATTTGGTGAGGAAACCCTTGGGAAGTGTCAGCAGAAAGTGGTCAGTTAGTGGTACATGGATCCTAGACATGAAACACCTTTGATTTTATTACCAAAAACTTCACTGGGTTTCATTCTTACTACAGACACAATTTATGAACACCACAAAACATTATTGCAATTGTAGCTTCAATATTCAGTACAGTATAAGCTTTGTGAAACAGCTGACACCACAATTAGTCAGTGCCACTTTCAAAAAAAATACAGCAGCCATTATGGTGTTTCAGAAAATCTGTTGTCAGTAATAATGGATTCAAAATTCAGCAAATACAGATGGAAGAGAGTGTTACATAAATGCCACACTCAGTAATCATTATATTCATCATCTAATTTTGTTTCTGTAGCTTAGGTCAAGATCAGAGTGTTTTAGTCACTGTCCGCATAAGACATTGCTTCCCAAGCTATAGCGAGCTGAATAGTTTTACAGGGGGAAAAAACAACTCCATATAGAAACTTAAAATTTTAAGGCCCCAGGATACAAGGTCATAGAGTCATACAGCACAGAAAAGGCCCTTTGGCCCATCGAGTCTGCACTAACAACGATTACCACTAAAGTTGCACTAATCCCATTTTCCAGCACTTGTCCTATATTCTTGAATGTTACGATGCTTCAAGTGCGCATCTGAATAGCTTTCAACGGTTGTAAGATTTTTGGCCTCCATCACCCTCCCAGGCAGTATAAACTGGTGAAAACACTAATAGGAATTCAGTCAAGTCCTATGCAATATTGAGAGCAACATTAGCTGTTAAAATTTCTGAAATTACAGACAATAAACTTACTGAAAATTAAAGTAGGGAACCACTAATGGTCAGCTCTCATTGAAATTTGGTGCTTGTAAGGAGACAAGAGATGACAGTGCTGGTGAAGGGATGTATTTTCCACTGTGTATACAGTAAGAGCATTACACCCTTCCATTATATTCCGAGCACATCACAAACAGGGAATATTAACCAATCCACGAGAGCACTCCAAAAATCCCACTATAATGGCCCTTCCACTAACACTTTGGCAGCCACAAATATATCCAGCTTCTGAATTCATAAGTTGTGGAAGAAATATTTATGCAGGATGGATTAGATTATGCAATATTTATTTTTATTCTGAAATTAAGTATTTTAGTACCTAAGAAACTAGATGCATTTTTACAGACCTCAAAAGTTAATTATTTTCTTCTCAGAAATGAAGTGTGACACTAAAGCTCAAGTTAATTTTATTCCAGTTTGTTACTGCTGCTAGCAGTTTATCTTTAACAGCTACATTTATATTAATGTTGATTAAGACATAATTTATATTGACCAATTTCAAATGTACCTGCAAAAGCTTTCTAGAATTACCACTTACAAATGCCACTTGAATTTTAATTTAGCAAACAGTTTGAGGCTCAACTTTTGTGCAAACTTCTGTCTCACATATCCTATCATTTGACGGTAAGAGCGGTATTTACATACATTGGGAAATGTAAATGTTTGTGCTGTTCTCATTGTATGAAAATTGTAGCATTCATCAAAGAAAAGTCAGTGAGCCATAAGTACATTTTCCTTTCATGTTAGTTAGCCGGTCAAATTGAAATCTTTATAAAACCAAACCGTTCAGTTGCAATGCACACCCAAATCAAATTCGTTACCCAAGAAAAACGATGTGAAGGATAAAACTGGGTATTGTACAACAGATTGCAGACAGTTGGAACAAAGTACATTTTCCACATCAAGTACCTCCTTCCTCAAAAAAAAACTTGCTTTGAATAAAGTTAGGTAAATTTGGATCAGAGATTTACTGCAGTATCAGATTCACAAAATCTGTTTGGGGAGTTAGCTTTCATTTTGAAATGGATTTGCTTTACGCTTTCTTTCTCTTTATAGATAGACGCACGTGCACGCACACACAAACAGATGCACGGGGGAAATTCCCGAGTACAGGATTGCGCACATTAGCTAACGTAAAAGCTCCCTGTGAATGACAAACGTAGCACAGAAAACAACTTCTACACAAATCCTTTTTGTCTCAAGTTGTATAAAAGATTGTCACCCTTTTCAAAGATTAGACAGCTACTCAAAAGGTCGATTTTGTCATGTTTGGCAGTCATGTTTGGACAAATTCAGAAGTCAGTAAATTAAAACAATGCTCGTCTTTTCTCCTAAAAGAGTTGCTTCCATTAATCTCCAATTTCCTTTACCTCTGGTTGATTCCAAAGTTGATGCCCATCATATTTATGAACTGAAACCTCTGTTAGCTTCATTTAAAAAACTAAAAATTTGGCAAAACAGAATTGCAATAAAACCGAGAAAGTTACAGCACCCAAAAAGGAACATAGCAATAATTCTAGTAAAACAGGAGCGGTGAGCAGTAGATTAATTTTATATACAAATTTTGCTATACTAAACACCAGTCAGGCACATTATTGATGAAGAAACCAAACTTTTTTTTGGATTACATACTGGCAATTTACAGTTCCATTTTTAAAAGGACTGGATGGTGAAGTGTAGTGATACAGTACACTACACTACTTCAAAAATGTCCAAAAAGACAGTCTTAGTCACAGACATTCTTACAACGTGCAAGCTAAAGCAATTATATAATCAATCTTTGTTCCAATTAGGTTACGAAGAATTCAACAAGCACTAATTTGGCTCTTAATGGGGTAAATTTTGAAGGCCGCAGACAACTTTCCCTTTTGTGAGCCTGCAAAAAAGGCAAAACAAAATATAGTGCAAGAGGTACAATATTATCAATTTAAAACAAATTCTTCATTAGGTACAGACCCAGCAGCGATTGGTTAAGCCTGTGATACCACTTTGTTTTTTAAAAAAAAGAAAAACTATCTGGTGCTAACATTGTGTGCCAATAGTTGGTATTGTGCCATTGGAAGCAATTTTTTTGGCTGTTACACGTGAACCTTTCTAAAGAGTACAGGCAAATAATCCTACATCCTGTTTATCTGAAAGCACACTTTGCACAAGGCAATAAACCATCACATGTAGGATATTTAAGCTTTCTGCACACAGCAATCTTCCACATCGATTCAATTGCTTGGCCTGGAAACCATCTTTCCCACATCTTTCAAAATTAATGTGCATCACAAAATTAGTGTCTAAGAATCCATTATATTTGTGAAGTTTGAGGGCCATTTGTATCTTCATCTGGATGTGAATTCGGACACATGTCGCCCAATGCAGCATATTCATTGTCAGACGTTTCTGAAGGTTCATGTAAGCTTTCATAATTGTCCTCTTCTTTATTAACGCCGTCCCCGTGTGCTTTTTGTGACTGGGGGCTCTCCATTCTGATTCCATAGTAGTTGGGAGCACTTGTGCTTGTTGAAGCTTTACCAGCTGAACCCACACCCTGCAACCGAGGCACATAAACACTACTCATCACCTGCAAATTGCCCCTAGCAGTATCAGATAGATCAGAATTAGGCAACTGAACAATAGAGGAGTCCGGGCTTTCTTGCATATGCACTTCCATTGCTTGTCCAGGACAGAACCGCAGAATAGGCATGTGCTCTGAATTTTCTTCAGCTAATCCTCTATTCAGTGCAGCCTCTTGAAGTTCTAAGTAGAAACATCAACAACGAAATGATTAAGAACTGGAATCATTTTTACCACATTTATTTAGTCAAAGAAAACAACTTGTATGTGCGCTTTATTTCCATTCACCCGAGTCTATTTTAGAGGCGAGAAGAAATATATAAGACTTGTCCTTGGTTTAAATACAACGGAGAAGGGCAGTTCTAGGCCAGTTGAGAAAAGGAAGCACATTCAAATTCCAAAATTAAAGCAGCACTGCTGACTAACTGAGTAACCATAACTGTGCCACTGGGTCAATTTGTTCATCTTTTTAAAAAACAAATCTGCGTTTGGCAATTTTGGGCACAAATATTTGAATTGATTTGATTGATTTCACAGGCTTACTTTTACTTTTGTGAAACTAATGCTGTAACAGCCCACTGAGGAATATTTTCAAACAGGCATTCTGAGTCCAACAATATAGACCAGCAGCATTTTAATTAACTTTTCTATTCATCTACAACAGTCAATGAACACAAATAATAAAGTTAATAAAATATTTTGATTCCATTATGACTTTTTATGGCAAACGCTTTGATCCAAGTCTTTCCCCCTGGAGTTTAAAGATGTCCACTTCATTGCATTTTGCATACCTGATCCAGGATTCTGCTAACTATGAAAAGGAGTGTTAGCCTTCTGTTCTTATTTGCTTTTTCAAGAAAATAAAATCTCAGTCCTGGTGAGAACGCTCAACATAAAACAAAATGTTTCTTTTACAATCCTAGCAGTATGTAAATTTATACTTCATAGTTACTTACTCTTTTCCTCCGCAATCTCTCTTTTCCTACGTGCTATTTGTTTTTTCAGTTTATCCACTTCGAGTAAATAGCTTTCAACTGTTCGTTCACTTTTTTCCACCTCTCCACATACTGTCTGCAGAAGGGTTGAAATAAGGTAAAAATTGAAGAACAAAAGAAAATACTTTAATTCAACCATTTGCCCATATAGCATTTTACACAGAAAAGTATCCCAAGGTGCTTCAAAGAAGCGTACAGAACAAGAACTGTCATTGAGCCAAAGACAACACTGGAATAGATGACAAAAGCTGAATCAAAGAGGTAGGTTTGAAAGTGTGATTGAGATTGGAGGTTAATATGCTTAAGGAAATGCCAGACATTAAGGTTTAGATTGTTACGATGTGGATGCTAATGGGAGGGTGAAGAAAGATGCCAGAGTTAGAGAAACAGTTCTGGGAAGTCCATCAACGCTAGTAATAGGGCGAGATGAAGCCATGAAGGGATTTGAACACAAGGATGAGAATTTTAAGCACTTCTGGTTGGGAAGACAAGGCTGATGCTGAACAAGGCTTAGTTAGGGGACGGGCAGAGTTTTGGATGAAGTCCAATTTAAGAGAGGAGGGTGTCCAGTAGAGCATTGAAATAGCCAAATCTAGAGGTAATGAAAGCATGAATGAGGGTTTCAGCAGTTGATGAGTTGTGGCAGGGGCAGGGATAGGTGCTATTATGGCAGTATACAATAGGCAGTTTTGGTGATGGAGAAGAAATGGCACAGGGATCTCAATCATATTCTTCGCTGAGGTCTTACCAACCTGTTTTAGGGATTTAGCAAGGGTGTTCCAGAATATAGGGCAAGACAACTACAAACCCCCTGCCAGTGGTAGGGCAGCAACAAGAGCATGTACAAAGTGGAGTCAGAGGACCAAAGGGCAGTGCAAGGGAGGTGTGAGACTTGTAGAGGAATCTGTAGATTAGGATTTTAAATTAAATGTAGTGGGGCACAGAAGGGGGATACAAATGTACTAGCTACATTTGACAAGTTGGGAGTTCATGAGGTTCATTATTTTTGCCTCAGAATGCATTACTTAGCACAGTCATCACTAAAAATTAATTGTAGATTGCAATCACAGTTGAGGTAGATCAAAATAAATACACAGTGCAATAGAAACCATGAGAATTTAGGGTACAGTGGTGCTCCCCACACCTGAAGAAAAGGATTAAATCATACTCAAGACAGTTAATTTTACAGGTCACAGAACGATTTATGAACTGAACAAATTATCAAAATCTGTTATCGTTAGCTCATGTCTCTTATACATCCACAATTATAACCTTGAAAACAATTGTCACCATTTCAAATCCAAAGTGCATCAAGATCACAAGGTGTCGTGCACAGATGTATTTTAAAAATATAGACATCTTCACAATTAATAGCAAGACTAAATAAGAATGTGAGAATCACACAAGTGAGACCTTGCATTCAATTATTCGTACTTAACTCCCAGCACAACAATCTAACTTACTTGCAGTTTTTCTTGAAGTGCATTGTACACCTGATAAATGGCTCTAATATCTTTAATCACTCCATCTTTGTCAAAGAATTCAGCCCTGCATCAAGAAAATAAAAAAAGTGTTTGTTAACTCAAGCCTGAAATTGCATTTATGCACCATGTTTAAGAGAACCATGCCATTCCACAGGACATTACAAATCAGCAGCTGTTTTCAACACTGAAGAATTAAGATTTAGTAACTAAATGCGACTTTTTGAAAGTAGTGTGAAAGTAAATGACTGAATAGTGAGCAAATAAAGCTTTGCAAAGGCAACTTTTAATCTGTAAATGGGATAGGAATGTTGAGAAGACTTTGTTCAGTACCCAGCACTTGTAGCATACATTATGTATTCATCACAGCTACTGAGAGACCATTAAAATGTCTTAACGTTCTGACATACAGCTAGATCAGTACAAAAAGGTTCTGTGATTCAAGAGACATGAACCATTACACGTATTCACATTGAAGCTTTTCTTTATACGAGTTTTAATTCAATAGCTTTCATTTGCTGCAAAACAAACCTAACACTAATTTTAGTAGCTCAAGTGAAAGTAGATTGGGCCAAAAAGTAGGATAGCATTTTTGCTGCCCAAATGTATTTTTCCCCTTTACCCTTTTTGACACATGGCTTCAAAAGTAGCGCACACACTCTCCAGCTCATTGTTATTCACAGGTGAGCCTCAGCTGAGTTTCAACAATCTATTTGGGCCTGCTCATGGTGGTGCTGCAGGGGGGGGCTAGGTGACGAGAGAGGAAAGATGATGTTTTGACATTATAGCTGAACTATTCCGATCTTACCTAATGTATGGTTGGGGCAACGGGTAGCAGTCACAAGAGGGAATTGAAGCCACTTTTCTCCCCCTTTTACCAGAGACGTGAAATCAATTGCACCTTTGTCCACTATTCACCAGATGGATATCAAATTCAGGGCAAAACGGTACTTGAAACATATGCAGTTTGTATTGCTCAACTGTTTACTTGATAGCGAGTACCCAATAAAATGATTCCATTGCTAATTTCGGCGCAAAGTTTGATACATGAGGATGCCAGCATGTTCAGATTGCAATGGATAATGTGTGGACAGCCATCTCGAAGGGAATGTAACTAATCTACTCATAGCTGCAGTCATCACGAAAAATTAATTGTAGTTTGCCCCAATTGTGAGAGAAAACATGAAACGTAATTCTGAAGGAATATACCAGATGATCAAATGATGATTGGTCACATTACAAGCTCTATATCTTTCAGTTGCATACCAAACTGTGTAAGGTCAATTTCAAGCTCATTTTGATAGGATCCTTGCACTTGTCCGGGTCTGTCATGGATCAGAAAGCACAGCATTCCCTTGCTATAAACTGAAATTAGATTCATGAAACACAGACAAGTTGAAACCAGTTTGCTCTTTTTGTAACCTACGCACTGGTACCAGTGTAAATAGCAACGAGGCTATTAGCAGCCCCACCTCCTTTTAAAAAGAATAGTTATGAAGAACAGAGAATGCTAGAAACATCAAGGTTCTATATCCAAAACATTTTGTCTGATTCTCTTTCCCATGTGGGCCAACTAGATTTCCCGTGTTCATTTTAAAAAAAACTTCAAGCACCTGTAATATTTTGCTCTTCTGTACATATCATTGCATCCTTTAGATGTCAGGCTTACTGGTTAACAGAAAGAGCCCCGCAATGGGAGGGACCATCAGTTTAAGTTACCATGATCATAAAATGGAAATTGAAATTTGAGAATGGATGTATTTCACTAAGCAGAGACTGCCATAAAATGCACCGCTCATGTTAGCTCAAATCAACATAAGAAACTGACGTCACTGCCATGATTAGGACGACAGGTATTTACTTCAGACTTGTGATTCCAACAACATGAACATAATTCCCACAAGTTACCGAAGACAACACAGACGATATCACTATGATTTTCAAAGTAATCTCACCATATCTCATTTAAACAATTCTGTGTTGGAATATTTTCAAACTGATAGTTTAATACTCACCCATGTTCTGTTACCACCTTGTCATAATTCCATGATGTGTTTGGTACTGAGGAGCTCTTGTACTCTTGTTGACTAGTATTCCCCAAATTTGGAATAGTGAGCGAAACTCTCTGATCATACCTTCAGAAAGAAAGTCAGCTATTTTAAAATCTGAAATGGCCCATGGCAACACAAGACCCTGTGTTTGAGTATTTTCCTAATCAGATTGAACAATGTAATTCATAAAGTAAAAGTTTGTCAACTCGAGTATAAACAGATTAACTTTTAAAATTTAACAGTTTCACTTGTTAGTTATGAAGTAAATGTTCAAGTTTGTTTTTTAAAGAATTCATTCACATAATACAGCTTAGACTTACCAAGCTAGAATGGCTTACCGGCGATTGGACCTAAAGAGCACATACTCCAATGCATGTGTTGAGTTGTTTGCTGTGGAGATGAAGCTAAATAGAAGGAAGACTAGATCAGGCACTCCAAGGATGTTTGTCAGCTGTTTATGGATAATATGTTCTCTGTAGGACATCTGCTGTTGTGTATTCCGTCTAAATCTGTACCAGCCAATAACATTCTACAGGAGGAGGAAACTAGAAGTACTTTCATGTGTGACAGTTCACATCATCACAGTGTAACACATCATTAAACATTCACATATTAACGGGAGAGAATTTCTCCTTGAGATTTGATTCTGAATCAGGAGTTGACATTTTTAACAATTCAGACATTGTTGCTCTCTTATTCAAAAAGTAACAAAATAATGAGTGATAAGGATTGTAATCAGCTTAGTTCTGTTGTGTATATTTCAGAACTGAATCAAGGGTCTGCAATGGCACTGCAATTGGGTCCAAGGGGAAAAATTACAGCTTAAGACATAATTTGACAAGTGTTAGTACAGACAGTAGGTCAAGTTGCAGGGCCTTCCAATAGAAATCACTGAAAATTTACAAATATAACAGGTACAAAATTAATCAAAAAGCTAATGATAGATTAGCTTTCATCTCAAGGGGCTTGAATATAAAGAGAAAGAGGTTATGCTCCAGTTATACAGAGTCTTGGTCAGGCCTCATCTGGAGAACTGCATTAAGTTTTGGACAGCACACCTCAGGAAGGATACATTAACCTTGATGAGAACACAGGCCTGTGTGTCATATTATGAGCAGTGATTACATAAACTTGGTTTGGATTCCCTGAAGTTTAGATGGTGAAGGGCTGATCTCATTGAGATGTTTAAAAGGAATAGATAGTGTAGACACAAAGGAATTATGTCCATTGGTAGAGCAATCCAAAATAAGGAGGAATAATCTTAAAGTCAGTGTCATGTTATTTTGGAGTGTAACCAGGAGTGGTGGCAATCTCACCAAAAGATTGTGGAAGCTGAACCAAGTCTTTCAAGACTGAGATAGATTTTTATTTGGTTAACATATTGAGCAATATGGATCAAAGGTGGGTGAAATGGAGCCGAGGTGCAGAAAGAAAAACTTTATTTAGAGCCTTTCATGACTACAGGATATCCCAAAGCATTTCATAGCTAACAAAAAATACTGAAGACAGTCTATTTGTAATCTGTATCCACTTTGCATAAGCAAGTACCCCCAAACAGCAATGTGACCATGATTAGATAAGCTGTTTTTGTGATGTTGATTGAGGAATAAATATTGGTCAGGATACTGGGTAGAACTCCCCTGCTCGTAACAGTGCAGCACTGAAGTGTCAGTTTTGATGTGTTCAAGTCCTGAAGAACTTGAACCCAGAACTTTCCAACTCAGAGGCTAACAGTGCAACTAACTGAGCGTTGGCTGACACCACAGAATAACCAGGATCAAACTGAAGGGTGCCACAGGCTCACAGGGTTGAATGGTCCTAGTCCTGATCTTATGTCGCAATGTTTACTTTAAAAAAGGAGAGTGAAACATTTACTAGCAAAGTGAATACTTACTTTCCTCCTTCCTTTGAGAATTCTATCCAGATTTTCTTCATCAACTCTTCCTGCATAGTCGTAAAAACTGAAAATGACAAATTTTACATTAGAAAATGCAGTCCTTGTAATGTGACAAAAAAAAGCATACTAATATCTCAACATGAGTAGACATCGGAGGAGATGTCAATAGTTGCTTGAGAGAAGTCAGTGTATACATAGACCAGCTAGGTGGGAAGTTCCACTTACACTATCCACACTTATCATGGGCAGCCATCTAGAATAGGCAATTAGCATTGCCATGCCTTTAGGAGTCAATTAAAAAGGCATTGTTTAAAATACATTAGCATGCCAATTATTTTGTGCAGTTTAGTAAGATGTTTAGCACCTCACTATATTTACCGATTTACCCACTGATTTTATTTCATGCACTTGGGATCTGTGTGACCAAAAGAAAACCATTCCAGGTTAAACTTGAATTGTATGTTCTCAGAAACAAAGGTAGCAAGGAATAAAATATCACCAGAACCCCACACGTTCTGTTAATGGTCACAAACATCAGGCATTGGTAATAGGTTTATACATAACTAATTGCAGGTTTGACCATCCGATTGCTTATAGTGGCAGAAACACTAACAGCCAGTAATAAATAGTGAGGATGGTATTTTTAGTTATTGCCATTTGAGAAAGTCATCAGCTCTACGTTAAGATATTAACTGTAAACATTAAGTTAAGAGTTTAATGTTATTGTCATCTGATTATTGTGGTTGGTGTGCAGCAACACAGGTACTACACTACAGAAACTAAACAGTGCAGTGAAAGTATTTGGAGGTAATGTCCTTTGCACTGTATATCAGCATTATATCTACAACACTGTCCAAGGCACATTATAGAATTCATTAGATGTTTTTGTTTCAGATTTCAGCGTCCACAGTAATTTGCTTTTATTATACAATTCATTATTGGATAGACCAGAAAGAACAGCTTGAAAAGACTAATCAAATCTTCAATATGACATCCACTTAATTGTTTTGCAAACTGGTCAACTGCAGAAGCTTGGGACCTCAAGATCTATAATTTCAAAAGGAAAAGTACGAACTGACCACACAGCACTCTGGTGTTTATTCAAAGTGCAACAACACAAATGACAGAATGTGGAAGGGAAACCTCTGACTCACAGAAGACTTGTATCTTTAACAGGCTACATTTTAATTTAGGATATTTTCTGGACTATTACCTCACATGGTCAGGGTTCTTCAGACACAAATCAACATCAAGTTAACGTTTCCAGAAAAACACCTCACGGAGTCAATGACAGTGCAACGGCCAGCGGTACAGTTAAACAATGGTAAGTCAAACACATTCATTTTGCTTAGCTATGCAAATGTATTCTTCCATCAAAATAGAATATGACGAAAGTAGCTATGCTGTGGCAGCAGATTGGAGTCAACAGCATTTTATGAGCTGCTGCAGCTGCTTCAGTCTTTTATTACATCCAACATCCTTCACTGAAATGCTATCTTGTAACTGAAGACATTTTCTTTGATGTACATTGAATAGGACACTTCAAAATATGATAGTAAAAGTCAGCACATTTAGAAGCTAGAAGTGCAGGTTTCAGGATAAAAAATAACAAGACTCCACCAAAAGTGTCATAGAGTCAGTCATAGAGTCACAGAGGTTTACAGCATGGAAACAGGCCCTTCAGCCCAACTTATCCATGCCGCCCTTTTTGTTTAAAACCCCTAAGCTAATCCCAATTGCCTGCATTTGGCCCATATCCCTCTATACCCATCGTACCCATATAACTATTTAAATGTTTTTTAAAAGATAAAATTGTACCCACCTCTACGACTACCTCTGGCAGCTTGTTCCAGACACTCACTACCCTGTGTGAGAAAAAATTGTCCCTCTGGACACTTTTTTATCTCCCCTCTCGCCTTGAACCTATGCCCTCTAGTTTTAGACTCCCCTACCTTTGGGAAAAGATGTTGACTATCTACCTTGTCTATGCCCCTCATTATTTTATAGACCCCTCCAAGGTCACCCCTCAACCTCCTACGCTCCAGAGAAAAAAGTACCAGTCTATTCAGCCTCTCCTTATAACTCGATCCATCAAATCCCGGTACATAAGAACATAATAAATAGGAGCAGTAGGCCATCTAGCCCCTCAAGCCTGCCCCACCATTCAATAAGATCATGGCTGATCTGATAGTGGGTTCAGTTCCACTTACCCGCCTGCTCCCCATAACCCTTAATTCCCTTAATGGTTAAAAAATCTATCTGTGACTTAAACATATTTAACGAGGTAGCCTCTACTGCTTCATTGGGCAGAGAACTCCAAAGATTCACTTCCCTCTGGGAGAAGTTCCTCCTCAACTCTGTTCTAAATTGACTCCCCCGTATTTTGAGGATATGCCCCCTAGTTCTTGTTTCCATTGTAAGTGGAAATAACCTCGCTGCTTCTACCCTGTCTAGCCCCTTCACTATCTTACATGGCTCTATAAGATCTCTCCTCAACCTTCTAAACTCCAATGAGTACAGGCCCAGTCTACTCAATCTCTCCTCATAAGCTAACCCCCTCATCTCCGGAATCAACCTGGTGAACCTCATCTGTACCCCCTCCAAAGCTAATATATCCTTTCTTAAATAAGGGGACCAAAATTGTACACAGTACTCTAGGTGCGGCCTCACCAGTACCCTGTACAGTTGCAGCATGACCTCCCTGCTTTTATACTCCATCCCTCTCACGATAAAGGCCAACATTCCATTTGCCTTCTTGATTACCTGCTGCACCTGCAAACTGAGTTTTTGTGATTCATGCACAAGGACCCCCAGGTCCCTCTGCACAGTAGCATGTTGTAATTTTTCACCGTTTAAATAATAGTCCATTTTACTATTATTCCTTCCAAAGTGGATAACCTCACGCTTACCAACATTATACTCCATCTACCAGATCCTTGCCCACTCACTTAGCCTATCCAAATCTCTCTGCAGACTCTGTGTCCTCCACGCAATTTGCTTTCCCACTCATCTTTGTCATCCGCAAACTTTGTTACCCTACACTCGGTCCCCTCCTCCAGATCATCTATGTATATGGTAAATAGTTGAGGCCCCAGCACCGATCCCTGCGGCACGCCACTAGTCACTGATTGCCAACTGGAAAAGCACCCATTTATTCCGACTCTCTGCTTTCTGTTAGATAGCCAATCCTCAATCCACGCTGACACTTTACCCCCAACTCCGTGTACCTTTATCTAAGGTAGCATCCTAGTAAATCTTTTCTGCACTCTTTCTAGTTTAATATTATTTCTATAACAGGGTGACCAGAATTGCACACAGTATTCCAAGTGTGGCCTTACCAATGTCCTGTGCAACTTCAACAAGACATCCCAACTCCTGTATTCAATGTTCTGACCGATGAAACCAAGCATGCCGAATGCCTTCTTCACCAGTCTGTCCACCTGTGACTTCACTTTCAAGGAGCTATGAACATGTACCCCTAGATCTCTTTGTTCTGTAACTTTCCCCAACACCCTACCATTAACTGAGTAAGTCCTGCCCTGGTTCAATCTACCAAAATGCATTACCTCGCATTTGTCTAAATTAAACTCCATCTGCCATTCATCAGCCCACTGGCCCAACTGATCAAGATCCCGCTGCAATTGGAGATAAACAGAGGAAGGTTAAGAAGGGCAGAAGAGACAATTCAGGAAATTACAGGCCTGTGAGCCTTACGTCAGTGGTGGGGAAATTGGAGAAGATTCTTAGGGACTCGCATCTGGAAGAGAACAGGCTTATTAGCGATAGGCAACATGGTTTTGTGAAGGGGAGGTGACTCAAACTTGATTGAGTTCTTTGAGGAAGTGACAAGAAAAATTGACTAGAGCAGAGCAGTGGATGTTATATACATGGACTTTTGCAAAGTCTTTGATAAGGTTCCATATGATTTGGAGGAAAATGTCAGTGGCCTGATTAGTAAATTTGCAGATGATTCAAAAATTTGGGGAGTAGCGGATAGTGAAGGATTGTCAGAGGATACAGCAGGATATAAATCAGCTGGAAACCTGGGCTCAAAGATGACAGATGGAATTTAATCCGGACAAATGTGAGGTGATGCGATTTGGAAGGTCTACAGCAGAAGGAAAGCATACAGTAAATGGTAGAGCCCTTAGAAATATTAGCATACAGAGTGATCTTGGCATGCAGATCCACAGTTCCTTGAAGGTGGCAACTCAGGTGGACAAGAAGGCATATGGCATGCTAGCCTTCATCGGTCAGGGCGTTGAGTTTAGGAATTGGAAAATCATGGTGCAGCTGTATAAGACTTTGGTTAGGCCATACTTGGAGTATTGTGTACAATTTTGGTTGCCACATTACCGGAAGGATGTTGATGCATTGCAAAGAGTGAAGAGATTTACAGGATGTTGCCTGGTTTGGAGGATATGGACTATGAAGAAAGGTTGAACAAACTTGGATTGTTTTCATTGGTGCGGAGGAGGATGAGGGGGAATCTGATAGAGGTTTACAAGATTATGACAGGCTTGGATAGAGTGGATAGTCAGAGTCTTTTTCCCAGGGTTGAAGGGTCAATTACTCGGGGGCATAGGTTGAAAGTGAGAGGGGGAAGTTTAAGAGAGACGTATGGGGCAAGTGTTTCATACAGAGGGTAGTGAAATGTCTGGGACTCGCTGCTGGTGGTGGTGGAAGCAGATTCTATAACAATGTTCAAGAGGCATCTGGATAGATACATGAAAAGGCAGAGAATAGAGGGATATGGACCATGTAGAGGCAAGAAAATATTAGATCGGAGAAGAATCTATGTTGGCACAGACTTGGTGGTCTGAAGGGGCTGTTCTTGTGTTGCACTGTTCTTTGAAAACATTCAATGTCTACTTCAGTTTCAGCAAAATACTCTTGTTGAGCAGGTGAAGCCTAATAAGTATGACCAGGGAAGTTTCCATTTTTTTTATTGATGATCAATTTACACAAAATTACAAGTATGGCAGCTTAAAAGAATTAATTTGAAATAGAATTGTTGCTGGTCAGACCTCTTTCAGTCAAGGGGTCGACTTAACACCAACCAAATCCATTCAGTTCACCAGACAAGCTGTGGTTAGGAAACAATCGTTCAGTATTGAGCTAACATGGAAACGCAGTTGTAAAGCAGCTCTGATTCAATGGAGTTCGTTAAGTGTCACAGTAAAAAAAGTGGTAGCTTGGAAACAGACAGCACAACAACCGCTATAACGAAGTGTTAACAGCGTGACAGGAAAAGACAGCATTGATGCAGAGGTATTTTTTAAAATGTATTTACGGGATGTAGATGTCGCTGGCTAGGCCAGCATTTATTTCCTATCCTTAGTTACCACTTAGAAGGTGATGGCGAGTTGCCATCTTGAACCGCTGCAGTCCACTTGGCATAGGCACATCCACAGTGCTGTTAGGGAGTGTGTTCCAGCATTTTGACCCCAGCGACAGTGAAGGGATGGTGATACATTTCCAAGCCAAGATGGTGAGTGACTTAGAAGGGAACCTTAAGGTGATGGCGTTTCCAAATATCTGCTGCTCTTGTCCTTCTAGATGGTAGTGGTTGCGGGTTTGGGAGGTACTGTCTAAGGAACCTTGGTGAGTTCCTGCAGTGCATCTTGTAGATGGTATACACAGCTGTTACTGTGTATCAGTGAGGAAGGAATAGCAATCAAGTGGGCTGCTTTGTCCTGGATGCTGGCGAGCTGCTAGAGTGTTGTTTGAGCTGTACTCATCCAGGCAAGTGGAGAATATTCCATTACACCCTTAACTTGTGCCATGCAGAGGTTGGCAGGCTTTGGAGAGTTAGGAGGTGAATTATTCGCCACAGGATTCCTAGCCTTTGACCTGCTCTGGTAGCCACAGTATTTATATGTCTAGTCCAGTTCAGTTTCTGGTCAATGGTAACTCCAGTATGTTGATAGTGGGGAATTCAGCAATGATAATGCCATTAAATGTCAAGGGGTGATGGTTAGGTCGTTTCTTGTTAGAGATGGTCATTGCCTGGTACTTCTGTGGCACAAATGCTGTTTGCCACTTGTCAGTCCAAGCCTGAATATTGTCCATGTCTTGCTGCATTTGGACAGGTATTGTTTCAGTATCTGAGTTGTGAATGGTGCTGAACATTGTGCAATGAACATCTCCACTTCTGACCTTATGATGGAAGGAAGGTCATTGATGAAGCAGCTGAAGATGGTTGGGCCTCGGACCTTACCGAGGGACTGCTGTGGTGATGCCCTGGAGTGGGGATGAATGATCTTCAACCACCACAACCCCTCCTTCCCTCCACTGCCCCTCCCTTTCTAACTATTAGAAAGACATGCAAACTGGGTGTTTGGAACTAAAATAATTCACAAGCAATTTCTATGGTTGCCAAAGTAGTTTCAGTAAATAATTAAACAGAATACAATTGCCTACCTAAAGAGTTGGTAACCTGGTTCATGGTTGTGGATTTCTGTAATAAAACCAAAATAAACATATTTTAGTACTAAATCTGTGGAATAACACTTAACATTTTTAAAATAACCATACAGATTACTGTGCAAATTACTGTACTGCAGATTCAGACCCTCTGAGGATATAAACAGAACAATTACCATACTACAAATATTCACAAAAGCTAGCCATGTGCAACTTTAAACATTCTATGTTATTCCAGAAGCTAGCCTGTAGTATGTAAAAATTAAGCACAGTGCATAGCTGGAATATTGAGATTTTCTAGGGTTTATAACTTTTGCCAAATGAAAACTGACTCACTTCAAGGAACAAATAGCCTAAGCCATAGTAAACCAGCAGAAAACCAAAACTTATTTTTGAAAGATTGCTGTAGGAATATTATTCACATATTACATTGGTGCTCATTGATGAATTACTTCATGAAGTACTGAAGCAATATCTGCAGAACCTCCTGCTGGAGTGAAAGCTATTTTTAAGTCACCTGCAAACTTGGCAATAGTACATTCACTTCCTTTGTCCAAGTCATTAATACATATTGGAAATAATCATGGCCCCAGCACTGATCCCATGGCACTCCACTAGTCACAGGTTGCCATCCTGAAAATGTCCCTCCTATTCCAACTCTTCCATTAGTTAGCCAGTCCTCTATCCATGCTAGTATACTACCCCCAACACCATGGGCTCTTCTTACCTTAAGTAGGCTTTTTTTGAGGTATCTTATCAAACACTCTTTGGAAGTCTACATCTACTGGTTCCCTTTTATATATCCTGCGTGTTACCACCTCTCAGAATTCTAATAAATTTGTCAGGCATGATTTCCCCTTCATGAAGCCTTCTGCCTCTGCTTGATTATTTTATGCATTTCTGAATGCTCTATTACATATTTACGATGGACAGTAACATTTTCCCAATGACAAATGTTAAGCTGTTAAAAATTTATTTGTGGGATGTGGGCATCGCTGGCTGGGCCAACATTTACTGCCCATCCCTAACTGCTCCCTATTTCAGAATCAACCACATTGCTGTGGACCTGGATTCACATGCAAGCCAGATGAAGTAAGGATGGCAGATTTCATTCCCTAACTAAAGGACATGAGTGAACCAGATGGGGATTTAAGACAATTAGATTTTCAAATTTCATCATCTGCCATGGTGAGATTTGCACCTGGGTCCCCAGATCTTGTCTTGGGTCTCTGGATTACTAGTCCAGTGACAATACCACTACACTACTGCTATTGCATCACATATTGCTGCCTTGGCAAATAACATCCAACAAATGAGCTATCTACTGGCATCAAGACTAACTTGGGAACTAGCAAAACTGAGCTGTTGGCAGTTACATTAACAAAGATTTAGCAAACAGCTACATTCAGATAATTAATAGGTTATACTTTATCAGATCACAAGTTTATGAATTCATCAATAGGAGTTACATGGCATAGTTCATTAACCATACCCCATATTATAAGATTTTCTATTCTGTTTTCCCCTCTTAGTTTGTTCCAAACTTTCTGTACCTTCTCTCAAGCCATTTCCATTTGACATCCAAGAAAAAAAAAATCCATCATACCACATTAGATAGCAGTTTTAACTGTCCTACCAAGTCCAGAGCAGAATAAGGTTAAAGAAAAAACTAACTGAGCTGAAGGCAACAGAATAAGCTTAAGCATTTACAGTTGTTAAATGACTATAGTTGTACGGCTGCATTTCATGACAGCAGAACTGGATTGTCGCAATATAAAACAATTACATTGGATATATGGTACACAAACATGCCTTGTGACTCAACCAGTTCATGCTGAAGTTTATGCTCCACTCAGCTTCCTCCCATCTTCCCTCTCATAACCATCTACTGCCTTCTTCTTCACATGCTTGTCCAGCTTTCCCTTAAATGCATCTATACCATTCACTTCAACCACTTCCTGTGGTAGACAGTTCAACATTTTCAGCACCAAGTAAAGAAGCTTTTTCTGAATTCCTCATTGGATTTCTTAGACCATAATAGGAACATGAATAGGTTGTTCAGCCCTCAAACCTGTTCCGCCATTCAATAGAATCATGGCTGATCCGACATTCTTATCCTTTTCTCGCAAGCCTCGATTCCCTTACTGATCAAAAATCTATCTCTGCCTTAAATATACACAAGGATTCCGCCCTCACAGCTCTCTGTGGCAAGGTCTGAACCCTCGGAAGAAATTTCTACTCATCTCAGAATTAAATTGGCACCTCTTTATGCTGAGACTATGCCCTCTGGTCCTAAACTCTTCCATGAGGGAAACATGCTCTCAGCATTTACTCTGTCCTATATGTTTCAATTAGATCATCTCTCATTCCTTTAAATTCCAATGAGTAGAGTCCCAAACTGTTTAACCCTTTCTCATAAGACAATCCTTCCATACCCGGGATCATCCTCGTGAACCTTCTCTGAACTGCTTCCAATGAAATAATATCTTTCCTTAAATAAGGGGACCAAAACTGCTCAAAATACTCCAGATGTGGTCTCACCAGTACCTTGTACAGTTGCAGCAAGACTTCTTATACTCTTAACACTTTTGAAATAAAAGCTAACATTCCATTAGCCTTCCTGATTACCTGCGGTATCTGTGTGCTGGCTTTCTGCATTTTGTACACAAGTTCTTTTATGTTGCAGCTTTCTGCAGTTTTTCTCCATTTACATAATACGTGGTCCTTTTGTTCTCCCTTCCAAAATGAACTTCACATTTTCCCACATTGTACTCCATTTGTCAACTCTCCTCCCCCACCCCCCCACCCCCACTTACTTAACTTATCAATATCTCTTGGTAAATTCTTTATATCCCTCTCAAAACTTGCCTTTTCATCTATTTTTGTGTTGTCTGCAAATTTGGCTACAGTACATTTGTTTCCTTCCTCCGAGTCATTAATATATATTGTAAACAGTTGCAGTCCCAGCTCCAAACCATGTGGTTACAGGTTTGCTTTTTTTTTTAAGTGGCCTTGCCAACCTGTGCTGTAACTTCTAATGATCGATGTATTCATACTCCAAAACTTCTTTGTTCCTCTAGCCCACCTAGACTTGTACCTTCAAGTAATAAGTCACCTTTTCCTTCCGGCCAAAATGTGGTGGTATGTTACAGTTTACTCAGCAAGCTCAGGTTGCTGTGGCAACATACACTCATGTGCAAGTTGTAGTCTGGAGCTATGACAGTGGTGGTCGAGGTTGCAATGTTCTTTCTAATCACGTGGCTGACCAGGAATTTCTCTCATCCTTGCTGCCTGCTATTGGCCTGTGCTGGAAGGATTTTCAGGTTGCTATTCAACCTATTTGGCTGCATTATGAACACACTTCCCTTGGCTATCAAGTATCGGGGTGAGGTTCAAACTCAAAGCTTCTGGTTCAGAAGCAGAGATACGGCCCAATGCACCACAGGATCTCCACCAACATGTACCCCAGCTATCCACATTATATATTAGTGATTTGAAAGAGGGAACTGAATATATTATCTCCAAATTTGAAGCTGATAGGAGGTTGGGTGGGAGGGTGAGCGGAGAGGAGGAGGGAGAGATGCTTCAGCGTGTTTTGGATACACTGAGTTTGTGGGCATATGTATGGCACTTGCAGTATAATGTGGTTAAACACAAGGTTATCCACTTTGCTAGCAATAAAAGGAAGACAGATTACTTGAATGGGTGCAAATTTAGAGTGTTAGATACTCAACGAGACTGTGGTGTCCTTGTGCAGTCGTCACAAAGTAAGCGCGAGGATACAGTGGGCAGTAAAGAAGGCAAATGGTTTGTTGGCCTTCATAGCGAGAGGATTTGAGTATAGAGATGTATTACTGCAATTATATAGGGCGTTGGTGAGGCCACACCTAGAGTATTGTGTGCAGTTTTGGTGTCCTTAGCTGAGGAAGGGTGTCCTTGCTGCAGAGGGAATACAGCAAAGGTTTGCCAGGTTGATTCCTGGGAAGGTCAGGTCTGTCATATGAGGAGAGACTAACTCAGTTAGGATTATATTCACTGTAGTTTAGAAGAGTGAGAGGGGATCTCATAGAAGCATATAAAATTCTAACAGTGTTAGACTAGGGTAGATTCAGAAAGAATGTTCCCAATGATGGGGGAGTCTAGAACTAGGGGTCTTAGTTTGAGGATAAGAGTAAACCTTTTAGAACTGAGGTGAGGAGAAATTTCTTCACCCAGAGGGTGTGAATGTGTGGAATTCACTACCACAGAAAGTAGTTGTGGCCAAAATGTTGTCCGATTTCAAGAAGAAATTAGATATAGCTCTTGGGGCTAAAGGGATCAAGGGATTTTGGGGGGGGGGGGGGGGGGGGGGGGGGGGGGTGGAGAAAGAGAAGAGAGAGAGAGAGATCAGGATATTGAATATGATCAGCCATGATCAAAATAAATGGCAGAGCAGGCTCGAAGGGCCAAATGCCCTACTTCTGCTTCTAGTTTCTGTGTTTTACTACGATACATTTATCTGTATTAAACTTCATTTGGCAATGATTTTCCCATTTTGCAAGATTATTAATGTTCTTCTGTAATTTGTTGCAGTCATCCTCAGTATGGACTATCCCCACCCTGTCCCCATCCAAAATGGTACAAATCTTCAAGGTTAGAAATCATTTGGTGTCATCTGCAAGTTTAGAAATCATGTAACAGCAGCATCCACTTCCCACTGATGAACTGCTAGTGTTTAACTAGCGACCAGATCATAATTGCAATTCCTTCAGCATCAACATCATCTTACATTAATTCTATGAAGCATCCAACCAGTGAATAACCACCACCCCTCTCCCTAGAGTTTACAATAGAATCTCGGATTACTGCCCTCAAACTCTTGTGACAAATCAATTATTCTCCAGTTTAAACAAATATTCTGGGGCACTCACCTGACTACACAACCTGTCTGTTTACACCTTTACTGAAACAGTCCCTTCGCAATATCCCATGAGGTGGTTATTTCTGGAGGAATTTCCACACTCCCTTGGTTTAACTGTTTATGATGGAAGACAAATTACATTTCCAAATAAACACAGGGAAAATTATTTACCAGCCGTAATATTGACAAAAGAGGGAAAATTTGTTCAACCGTTTTATCACCCAATCTATTTTCACAAATCTTAGGATGCATAGAGCAGTCAATGTATTGTTCGGGCCCTGGACCAGAATCCCAAATTACATTAGGAAGCCAGAATAGATTCCAACAATTTTTCTACTTTGGCAATAAATGAGGATAGGATGCTTCATCCCAAGAGTAATTCCACTGACAAATTAATGATATGTTATAGTAAAAGCAAACTTTATTTAACAGATTAAGTTTAACACTAATAAATAGGGCATCCTAGCTGTTATCCATTCAACAATATTTAAACATTAAAAGAAACAACTCAAATTTCTAACTTATCATTGTTTCTTATTTCAGACTTTAAATACAATTAGCAACCAAAAATATACTTGTGATAATGACTGCAAACAGCCTTGAAGATTTCAGAGAGATTTTGTGGAGAGCGCAGCAGGAGGACCTCTGTCCTTAAACAAACCCCAGCCAGAACTTCCAACTCATTTCTGCAAAAGCCTTTCTCTGTTCATAAATCACATCATTACATGACCCTGTCAGTCAATCACTCTAAGCAGAGATCCCAGTGGAACTTAAATAAACAAAAGTCCATTAACTCAACTTAACATAATCGCCGGCCGCACGCACACACACACACCGCTGAACACGCGCACGCACACACACACACACCGCTGAACACGCGCACGCACACACACACACACCGCTGAACACGCGCACGCACACACACACACACCGCTGAACACGCGCACGCACACACACACCGCAGAACACGCGCACGCACACACACACACACACACCGCTGAACACGCGCACGCACACACACACACACACAGCTGAACACGCGCACGCACACACACACACACCGCTGAACACGCGCACGCACACACACACACACACACACCGCTGAACACGCGCACGCACACACACACACACACCGCTGAACACGCGCACGCACACACACACACACACCGCTGAACACGCGCACGCACACACACACACACACACACCGCTGAACACGCGCACGCACACACACACACAGCTGAACACGCGCACGCACACACACACACACCGCTGAACACGCGCACGCACACACACACACCGCTGAACACGCGCACGCACACACACACACCGCTGAACACGCGCACGCACACACACACACCGCTGAA